>NC_054745.1:10571141-10892808 GCF_018143015.1 Lytechinus variegatus | reverse complement strand
TCAGAAGAACAGCCGTCAGGTTGAAGAGGGCTATCCAGCCCATTTGTTGGAAAATAAATAAAATTAACAAAATAAAATTACCAGAGGGAAAATTTCCTGACATTTCCCTGTGTTAATTTATATGTCTTTTTTATCTTTGTAGTTTGTTATTTTCTTAATGTATATTTTCTTGTCATTTGCACCATCTCTTTGATATATGCATTGACTAGAGACATAATCATAGAATGTATACAATGTCATAATTTTTTTCTTTCATATTTACGTTTAATGTTCTTTTTATCATGCATCTTTTTTCATATGACTTTAATCATTTAAAACAATAATATTTTCATCAAAACTTAAGACAATGACTACGGTTTTCTTCCCTTATATAGTTCTTTTTTTAACCTTTCATATTCTTTAAAAAATCAAATAACTAAATGTATATACTTCATATGACAAAATAACTTCCTAAATAAACAGGCCACTGCTTCTATGTAATTTACATTAAAGTATAATGTAAGTTGTCCAGTGCAGTTTCATGAATGGTCATTGGTGGCACACATACTGCAGGTTGGGACGAACAAGCGAATAATTTTTGAATATGTAATACATGTCATGTAAATACAGTGGTAAATTGAATACACTAGTTATGAAAACTGTCTTTGAGACGAATTTCATGCACAATGTTCTCAAATTCAAAAGTCCGTTGCCGGTGTTACTGCATTCTGTTGTACCGAATTTATTAATGCCTGTTCGTACATGTATAAGTGTGTTTATGAACCTGTATATAGGGTAGGGTAGGGACTCTTAGGGACCCTAACCGTGATTTATTTTGTAATCTATTAACTGTACACATTGTATGATTCCAATTCTATGAATGTGATCGATTTTGCTATTTATTATCTGTACATATTATATTATTCCAACTATATGAATTTCATCGATTTTGTAATCTACAAACTGTACATATTATTTGATTCCAACTATTAAAAACAAATAATGAACAGGTACTTTCAACGACATGCCTATATTGTGCTTAATTTTGTGAAATGCACATCATGGTCAGGATAATTGGAATCCTAAGGAAATATTCACATGTAATACATCTGGCATGTACTAATTCTTCCTATTTCATCACAAATTCAATATACATGTAATGTTTCAAATTTTAATGCATCTCTCTGCCAATAGAGAAAGCAAGGGATGATAAAGGTTGAATCAATTAATATATATTATGTGATATAACAACAATTTTTGCCCTTGACATCTATTAAGTTATGGTAAGTCCCGGATTGTGTCATTATTCATACGCCTTGCAAATGTGGTGGTTTCTATGTTCATAACTCAAGAATGACAGATGAACTGATTGAATAAGACTTTGTCAATTTTACATGTTGATATGACCTTTGAAATGCTAATCTAAGAAAACAATATTTACGAATCTATTTTTATGCTCTACCAGCACTTAAAACAATCATAAAATTGCATATTGTTTTTGATTCGTAGCTTGGGTGTGCTGTTATTAATTGGTGCTGTTTTCTTTCTTCTTTTAGGTTCTGATCCTCATTTTCTTTCTTCTCCACATTGGTGACCGAAGTGAGTGGAATTCGCTTTAGTTGGCATGCATGAAAAGTTAAAATGTAGATGTATTGGAAATTTTGAATGTATGCGTGTTATATTTTGCAGGGGCTGCGAACCGGTTTTGAAAGTGCCGGGGGGGGGGGGGGGGGCGGCCATACGAAAATTCATAATCAGATGGTCATTTTACTTTTTCGTACATGGTTTCAAGAATTATATTGCCGGGCCGAAGCCCCTCGGCACCCCCCCCCCTTCCGTTTCTGCGGACCCCATTTTGGTGGTTCGTGCTGTTCTGCAAACTAATGTACTACAAACATGTAGGGACATGCCAATAACTTTTGGTGATAAAAAACGAATAACAATGACACATCCTACCACCTACCAGGATGAATTAACATATGACCACATAACAAAAGAATATAATTTCTATTTTAGGACCTCATTCAACTTTTTGTGTATGAAAGGAAATCTTGTGCCCCCCCCCTCCCCCGTCGTCCAAAGGGAGAATTCTCAAATATTTTCAGTATTCGTCTCTGATATTATCAACCAGTTTTAGAAAATCGGTAAATCATAAACTGCTTCGTGACTGGACCCCCCCCCTGCTATATAATTCCGCGTCATACAACACACATGCACTAGGTAAAAGTGCTGTACAGGGAAATGGCCGAGTATATCCGACAATTCCTCAATTTTTAACAAGATCAAAATGAAAGATTACTCCCCAAATCTGAGTTTGTGTAGTTGAAAGCTATTTGATGCATATTTTAGCGAACTATATTTCTGTTTTAATGTCATAGAGAGCTTTAAGGGCCTGTAGATGTAGACTTTACGAAATCGTCTGTTTCGGCGCTCAGTGAATAAAAAACAAATCGCTAAAATCGCATATTTTATGAGCGTGTGGAGTTGTTATGAATCTTTTTTATTAATTAATTGTCAAACGTTGTCTAAGCATAATCCAGTTGTTTTATTTTGGAATAAAGGTTGATTAGCAAAGTTGATTAAAGTTATTGTTGCTATTGAAGTCATGATAGTAATTGTTTTTATCGAGCGTTAGTAAATGTATTAATACGAGTAGTGATTGTCAAGCAGGAGTATAGTCAGTATCGGCTCCGCCCATTGCACATATTCCGCCCTGCATCATCGGTCTCGCTGTTGCTTTGTACACTGATTTATCTTTGAGAAAATAAAGGGAAATATCAGACTTTGAATCTAACCATTGAATTACGTTATTTGGAGTGTTATAAAGGGACACATAATGGTAAGTCGCGTGCATTTGAGTGTCCGAAAGTCAACACACTGTGCTTCAACACAAGGAACAGTCGTTTTCACGAGCATATTATTGCAAAAATCTGGGTAGATCTTTGATTATTAATAATCTGAAACAAGATTGATAAAAGTGTGATTTTTTTATCCAATTCCATTAATTCGATGTAAATAGTACTACAATTACTTCACTGTTTACGTCTTGCTGTTAATTTGAAATTGTCCATGTTCACAACTCTTGGTAAGGCAAACGGTCTGAAACCACCCGTATTTTCGAGACACTGGCATCTTTGTTTTCCCACTGAAATATACATACAGGTCGAAACGGTCGAGATAGATTGTCATCTCAATGCTAAACAGATTACCTACATGTTGATGTACAAGTATGTTACTTTATGACTGGTGTAATGGTTACATGTCCCTTTTCTCCCAAACTGTGAGATCGAGCAGGCAGAAGATGGCATATTTCTGTGCACAACGTCATGTGACTAACGTAAGATAGTTTCCATACCAAGACCCTTTCCTTGGGAATAATTAATACAATCAAAACAAAATAAACTAACACATTTTATGTTGAAAGTAACAATGTTCTTGTACGATAAAGTTTTTTTCCACTGATAGTTACAGTTTGAGAGGGCGTAGTATCGAGTCCGGAATCGATTTTGATTTACAATAGGGTCTGCGTACATATAATATAAACTAGCAGGTTGCATCGTCTGCTACGTAAAGCAAATGAGCAAACATGACCGAAACTATCCATTATGAATGATTGGTGTATTGAACGAATGCTGGTGAATGAATGATTTACTAAAATGAGACGAGAGAGGTGATTGATTGCAGTCGACGGATGATGATACTGGAAGAACCAGAGTCGGCTCTTGGTTGGTAACTGGAGAGAGAAACTAGGACGGAGATGATACCCCATCAGGTGAACCAGATGACGCTTCGGCAGACGACCACACTTTGGAAAGCTCCTCAGAAGACATTCCAATGAGGATGTACCTGGAGAGCCACCAGACAGCAGCCCAGCAGACGATGCAACAGATGGTGCAACAACATGGAGTACAGCCAATGAACAATTACCCACTGCCATACGAGAAGCCGCATCCATGGCATCTGAATAAGGAACTTCAGCGAGACGGTATTCCTTCCGTCACAGACGACCCGCTACATACATGCAGGAATACTTTGTGACATGAGTTTCCTACAAACTTTAACCAGGACTAAGGTTCCGGTTCAGATTGATACATGATAATGAACTCGATTTTAATCTTCAAGCTCTGTGCGGATATTATACTTCGAAAATATTGACTCTTGTGACCTTTAATTAGTGCAGGATTTCAGTGAGGCTTTATATTTAGAAAGTTAGACAAAACCTGAATTACCTGTCACAATAAACCATAATAAGTTTTTATCATGTTACAGACTTCATGTTGAGAGCTTTTAGTTACCTCCTGTAGAGTTGTTGACAGTTTGTTAGTAATTAGCTTGGGGACCAAGCTCAAGAGAGAAGGGCGTCGTGTAACGAACTTATATCTACGTTGTAACGTCATTGAGCGCTAATAGGGTATGGAAACGTAGACTATACGGAGATCGTAAGTGTAAGAGGTTCGGCGAATTAACAAATATTACCAAAATTCGCATATTTTATGAACATGTTGAAGTTGTTATGAAACTTTTTGATTAATTGTCAGAAAAGTTGTCTAAGCATAGACGTGTTGGTCCGTGTTGCTGACGTGTATGTCAGTGTAGTTGCCGTGTAGGTATGTGTAGCTGCCCGGAGTATCCTTGCCAGTCCGTGTTCTTTCCTACTGGTAAAGGAAGTTTGGAGTTTTTACAATTTTGTTATTCATTCAGACAATTGCGATGTTGCGATAAGGGTGAGAAAAAGAATGATATAGATAAAGCAGAAATCAGATAATTTTAATGAGCAGATTTTCATTTGCCGTGTTGCTGACGTGTTTGTCCGTGTAGCTGACGTGTTGGTCCGTGTTGCTGGCGTGTTGATCCGTGTTGCTGGTGTGTTGGTCGTGTTGCTGACGTGTTGATCCGTGTAGCTGACGTGTTGGTCATTTTTGCTGACGTGCTGGTCCGTGTTTCTGACGTGTTGGTTTGTGATGACGATCAAATGATCCGTGTAGACGAAATGCTCTGCCGGCATGGTCTGTGTAGATCCTTGTGAGGTTGCCGTGTGTGTTTTCATCAACGCTTGTCGACCTCCACGTGTTGATCCTTGAGGATCCGTGCCTATATGTGGATGGGCTTAAAGATTAGACTTTGAACCTACACTCAGGACTACGTTAATTGGAGAGTTTAACATAATATAAAGGGACAAATGATTGGTGTATTGAACGAACGCTGGTGAATGAAATGGTCGAAGTATGTTCGATTGACTGAAATGAGACGAGACGAGAGAGATGATCTGACTGGACAAACCAGAGTCGACGGTTGGTGATAGTTGTTAACCAGTCTTTTCCATAAACCATAAGCAAGAGTCATATATTTTGACCAATTGAACGAAACTTCGGTCAGGCACGGTGTCATCCTTACAATAAAACCGTGTCAGCTGGAAATTTGATTCCAGACCTTAAAACTATTTTGATTATAATGCGATTTTTTGCTTTATATAAATAAAATGAACCTTACTGGATAATAAGTTTTTACCATTCTTTCCATGAAATATGTATGCAATGAACCAGCAAAATTATTTGTATCTCAATTTTCCATTCATTTTGATAATTTTCCATGCATATTTTACTTACAACAAACATAATGTAGACCTATGTATATCACAGATGCCTCGGAGCTGGTGAGTGGATGATAGAGGCTTGATATCCTTTCTCCCACACACACTTGTTAGCATACATTTATACAAGAATGCCTCGTACCGTGACGTATAACAATAGTGCATCCTAATTTGGCTGTCAGAAAAAAATGAAGTGTACTTTTATAATTATTATTATCATAATTATTATTATTAGAATTATTATTTCGTCGGCGGTCATCCGAACCATCGTATCACACTTACGACGGTGCAACTCATTTCAGAGAAAATCGACTTCAAATTTTACTAAACTTTTCACACTTTGTTCTCCTGCCTTAGAACATATCCATTGCTAGAAAATACATGGTTGGAAAGACCAAGATAATTGCTTGACAATGGTATCCTCATTTTTAAAGAAAACCCCAAGGATCGGAGAAAATATCACAGAAGACCTCCGTGCTTGTAATTTCGGTTTGATCGGTTTAGATTTCACCCGTACAAAACGCCATAGGGAATACAACAACCCTTACCGCGATTTCAACGCGCGCAGTCAGTCAAAACGTCGTATCGCTTTTCACGTGCATGCAAAGTCAATGCATAGCCCAGTCATTTTAGCCCAAATTTTGACCAAACTTGGAACAAATTGCAACAGATTTTTTTTTATCACAATGCCTTACTGTGAGGTCCCTAGTACAACATACTAAAAGTCCCAAATTTTCCGAATAGGGGAAAGGCATCTAATTTGCATAAATCCAAGATGGCTGCCAAAATTAATTGATATGCCTTATCCTTAATATTTTTTGAACAGATAATGGAAAAATATTGAAATGAATACGCAATTCACTTTGATTAGGATATCATAAATCGATTGCAATCGTTTCCGGGACTGTCCGGTTCATATTTTTCGAAAGAATGTGAGAAATTATCCCAAAATTTCCGTGTTTTCGGTAAAAAATTGCATGTGCGTTGAAATCTTTCTGTTTTATCATTAGCATCATCAACTTATGTAAAATATCAGCATTCGACAAGAAAGGGGATATATCAACGAGAAAATTGATATGCTTCATAACAGTATTAATGTCTTAACTTGCTTAGATTAAGGGCAAATACATCCGAATTTATTATGCGATATTGCGATAAAGTGACACCATAACCAACCTCCGTGTCCCAGTCCCTCTTTTATATCGACTACAACGCGATCGCTGGCATGCCTTTGAAGATAGTACAAAATATTAAATCGGTCTTGCCTCGCCTTTGTTGGTGTGACTAACACGCGTAAATACAATGACGTATAGCGATACAAAGGTGTATATTACTTAAATTGATGGGCAAAGGGCTTTTTCTACATATTAAAGTAACTTTTATGTTAATGAAATCTCTTAGAAAAAGTTAGAGGATGCATTGCTCTGCATGCAATTACGTTCAAGAACATCACAGCATAGTCCCGCAATAGCTTGTCAAAGTTACCCCCTTATTCGTAGCTCAACTATTAAAAATATCGTGCTTTTTGGAGCCCCCAGTGTGACAAAGCGGTGTTTTGCTACAAAGAAAAACATTTTTAATGTCTTGAAATCACTTGGAAGCAAAAGAGCAGGCTTTTATCTATCACTTACATATAAAGAAGTGATGGCACAGCAAATCCTACCCTTTCAGGGGTCTTCCGAATTCACCAACCCCTTTTTGTATTTTGCTCATTTCTTGGAAAATTCGCACAATTTTGAGCCCCAATGAGGCAATAGGCGTTTCCCCTTTGCAGTAAACCGATTTTATTGTTTTGTAAGCACTTGAGAATGAAAAAATACATTTTCTTCTATTAGCTAAATTTAAAGAAGTGCTGGCACAGCAAAGTCAATCCCCTACAGGGTTTGCTAAAGTCAATCACCCCTTTTCCATATTTTGCCAATTTATGGAAACATCTATAAATCCAGAGCCCTCATTGAGGCAAAAAGATGTTTCTGCTACAGTGTAAGCCACTTTTTTGTATCAAAACCACTTGAAAACAAAAGAGTAGCCTGTCTTCTATGTGCTACGTATAAAGAAGTGCTGTCAAATCAAAGCCTACATCTGTTAGGGGGCTGCTGAAATCACCCCCCACCCCTTTTGCGTATTTTGCCCATTTCTTGTAAAATTTTGTGGCCCCATTGAGGTAAAAGGCGTTTCCCCCTTTGTAGTAGACCACTTTTATTCTTTGTAACCACTTGGAGATAACAAAATTAGATTTTTCTCCATCAGCTACATACAAAGAAGCGCTGGCACAGCAAACCCTACTTCTCAGGGGTTTGCCGAAGTCTCTCCAAGTCCTTTTTTGCTTATTTTTCCTTTCTTTAAACAAAATCGAAGTTTTTGACCCCCCCCCCCTATTCAGGCATAAGGTATTTCTGCTATATGGTTAAGTCACTTCTTTGAAACTTAAAGATGAGTAGGTTTAGTTTATCAGCGCATCGACCCTTCCCTCTTCAGGGGCTCCAAATTGACAGATTTTCCCATAAATTGGCGAAATACGGAAAAAGTGTGACTTTGGTATATAGTTTAATAGTAGTATAATAGGATGTGGCAGGTCTTATAGCTACATCTTATTTTTCTCTTGAACTCTGAGATCGAGCAAGCAGGAAATGTCATTATTTTGGTGTACAATGTCACGTGACTAGCATATGATAGTTTCCGTGCCTAGACCCTTTCATGTTAAACAATTAATAATAAACAGTCCAAAGAGAATCGAATTTATGCATTTAATGTTTATAGTAACAATGTTCTTGTAGTATAAATCTTTGTTTACTGATATTTATGATATACCGATAGTTTGAAGAAGTCAATGTTTATACATATCTAGGCTGGAATTGATATGATTTGTAATCGGGTCTGAGTACATAGTACACACTAGCGTCGTCTGCTACGTAAACTTAATAAGCGAATATGACCAAAATTAACCATTATGTTTATGCAAATTAGAACACTTTCCCCTATTCGGATTTTCTGGGACTTTTAGTATGGTCTTCTATGGACCTCAAAGAAATGTTCTGCATTGGAATAAATTCTGTTGCAATTTGTTCCAAGTGAAAAGTTAAAATGACTGGACTAGCAGTGCAGATGGCCGATACGACAGTTTTGCTGACCGCGCGCATTGAAATTGCGGTCAGTCAAAACGTCTTTGCGCATTTTATAAAAAAATAAATTATACGGCATCGCCGTGAAAATCCCCTCATATCTAACAAATTGAAATTAATTGCTGCGTCGAAAAATTGAGTTATGAATAGAATAGGACTTGTGATTTCATTTTCTGTAAAAAAAACTCAAAATCGATTTTTTTGACCAAAATTGACTGATACGACGGTTCGGATGAACGCCGACGAATTTGCCACCCCAGTGTTATCAGGGTTACGGCTATGCTCGTTCACTCCCTTTGAAAGCACTCCCTATCAAAGGTTTGCCAAAATTTCTAAAGCCCCCTTTCGATGACTTTTCGCGGGCTTTTTCTGCCTTGGAGAACCCCCTAAATCCGGAACACTGCTCAATGTACCCCCTATCTCAGGTGAGCTCTCATCCCAACAAAAGGTCCGTACTTTACTTTTCAAAATGAAATAATCCTGAATTCAGGATCATTCGAATGAGCTTTCAAAACTAGCAGGAATTTCAAAAGTTTGATCCCGGGATTTGATAAATTTTTCTAGGTTATTCAAAATATTTTATAACCCTCTTTAAAATTTCTCAGGAGCCCAAAGACAGAGATAAAACAAAAATCATCCCCTTTTTAAAGAAATCTCCAGGTGAAAATACAAATACACCCCCCTTTTTAAAATTTTTGGGCCGGACTTGTCCCGCAAAAAACTACCTCTTTACCGGACATTTTGGAAACACTCATGCGGTCCTTCCGACCCCGGAGTGGGGGAGGGGGGGGGGGGGGTTGGCCTCACCTGCGCCTGGGAGGCGAAAAGCGAACTAAATCACTATGACTCGTACATGTAGGTCTCTCTCGATATAACTGATTGGGGTGAGGGGTGGGGGGGGGGGTGCAGGTGGACCACTACACCGGTGTTTCCCCTTCTCTTATACGAATAGTGCAGTGGGTAATTAACGACTCTTCACGGGGCCTCCTAGTAACGTCCTATCCGAGGGACGGAGTGTTCTCTATTGTAAAATAGCCTTCATCAGGGAAACGTGGGAGAGACGTTTTCACACAACGCACTGGCTTCAGTCCTCCGCCCGGGGTGGACTCGAACCCCCGATCTTTGGTTCGACGGGCATATACGCGTTACCGACTGAGCCAACAACGCTCTCAATATAGAGAATATTACTTAAAAGATTCAGATTTCATAATCAAGTATTCATTATAATTAAGTTGGCCTAAGGAGATGTTTCATCAAAATAATGACAAATTTTCTATGTTACAATTTTCTTATTTTTCATCCTATTTTAAGAGATGGCATGCAACCAACCCACATCAGGCACATAGCTATTAATCGTGATTTAAGCCCGTAAGTTTAATCCCATTTAGATCATGCCGATTCTTCGTGAGATTAGTTATAAGTCTGTAATTAATTGGTCACAAGGTGAGGCACTCCGTGGGTTTGTTAAATGTATATTGGTAAATATAGACTGATAAAATTGTGTTCGTTGTTTATGTAACAACAAAATGAACACCCACAAATTAAGTAACAAATATAATTTAAAAAAGAAAAAAAGGAAGGCATAGACACAAGCGAATCCTAAGGCATAGGCACTTTTTATGATCCAATTTATTAGCAAGAATAAAACCAAAACAAGAAGGAGGACCATTATCAATTAGTAATCTAGTGCTACTGTTTCGCTATAAATGTGTACAATAAATGTCATATCGCTGCACGTAATGCACGTAACAAGGAATCTTAACACCTGCCGTATGGTGGCGCTGTAACGCAGAATCAAATAAGACAAAATGGAGATCGAAATAATTTTAGTGATTATGTAGAATTCCATTAATTTGCCATAAGTCTGAACGCTTAGTATTATGTATTGCCATATTCTTAGGCATTCCATTAAAAACACATGCTCGTAACTTTGATACAAATTTGAACAGACGCATAAAAATTACAAATTTGTTAATGACAAATTATGAGACTCACAAAATACAGCACGTACAAAAAAATTATAAAATGCGTGATATAATATACCAATATCATGGCAAAAGAGGCCTACTGCGATTTGGATTTTCCTTTTATCATCCGATGGTAACATATGAATAGTGTATGGAATGCATTATAATCTCATTCACTTCCAAAAAATAAGCTTCTCTACTATACTCCGGATCGAAATTAGACTATAATTATGAATAAATTACAAGCACGTGGAATATAAACTGGAAATGTATTCATCAGAAGTTCGATTAAAAATAACATAGTCATAGGATATGAAGTTTTGCCATTGACTCCATTAGATTGTTTTGTGAATGAATTTGTTAGCAGTGATCCAACAGATGCACATTCAACATTTTCTAGGATTATTTCCCTGCATCATATAAATTACCATCCTTGTAACAAACACGTTGTAGGCCTATACATTGTATTGCAGGTGCCGATGATTACTGGAGGCAGAGGATAAAGGCCTGCAGGTGCTCCGCACTCCAACACGCACACAGATACATGTACACGCACATCCATACCCGCTCAGTCGCGCATATTTTGTTTTTAATAAAACGATACAAAACGAAATGTACGTGACGTCAATCTTTAGCATTATGTAATTCGGATTAAAAGATTATATAAGTCTGCTTTTCCATTATTCAGAATACACAGAAAAGTCTAAGATGACATCATCATCAAGATTTGAACGCAGGCTGCGCGTGCACTCGTTAAGGGTATCAAAAACACCGATTTTCAAATAAAAAAGGTGGTTTTGAAAGACTGGTCAATGATTAATAACGAGGTAAAGCGTATTTTTGGGTATGTTTTTTTTAAAGCTTTTTATCGTTTTGAGGCTAACCAAAAGTTGATATAGCCCCTTTGCAACAAAACTCTCCATATTGAATGACTGATATGTGGTCATCTAATGAAATGCTTTGGAAAGATAGGACAATGAGTGTTAAATAAAATGGGAAATAGAAGTCTAAAATTGCCTCAAACTATTTCCATTACCTTTTCCTCTCATTCGTATCTCCTTTGAAAAGCTCCACCGTGCAGCAGTGGCGTAAGTGCGGGGGCAGGTGCCGCCCCCACAGTCTATACCTATACACAGTTGATACCTAAATTACAGAAAATGGTCAAGAAATAACAAAGTTCTGGTCATTTGAAATAAGGCTTGAATTTCAATAATTTCATAAAATGAAGAGGTTCTCCAGGCTGGCTTTCAAACTCACTCAACACTCCGTTTTGTTGACGATCAGCCATGCATTAAATCTTTTGTTCACCATGCGAAAGCTTCTGTGGGTAACCGGTGAAAACAAGTTTATCTCATGAAATTATGGAAATACAAGTCTTATTTCAAATGACCAGAACTTTTTTATTTCTTGACCATTTTCTGTAATTGAGGTACCAAATTAAAGAGCAGATATTGAATTTTTCAGAAATGTGGTTTTCTTTTTGAAACCCAGATACCCCTCGCCAAATGAGTTTTTGATATCCTTTCTTCAAATTGTTTTTGCTCACTCATGCGTGAATAAGAAATAAGCTAAGTAATATCAGATGAAAGAGGAGATTCTAACCTTTAAATTGGTAGGTCATTTGTCTATTTTATTTATGATTAAGTTATGATAAATGATCGCTAAATCTCGGTTTCGTTTATTCACTGTATATTATGTTATATTGCGTAAGATTTTTGGGATCTATTTTATTTCATTTATTTATTTATTATTATTATTATTTTTTTTGGGGGGAGGGCACTTGCAATCCTTCCCCAGGTTCTGCCGCCCCTGCCCATACACCATTTTCCTATTTATCTCAATAAAATTGGAGTAATTTTTCTTTTTTCATCTTTCTTATTTAGGTAAAAAATGCATATCTTAACACTTTACTTTCCACCCTTTTAAGTTTTATGTTTTGAATACATGTATCTATCGATCTATCGATTTGTGATTGTATTATTGATATTTCTTTTAATTTGAATACGAAATAATATCTGGCCTGTTTTTGGCTATTTCAGAATTTCATTGAGATCTTATGTTTGAAGGGTAATTTTTTTTTGGAGGAAACATATATTTCCCTATACACTTTTTGGGTAGGGGATGCTCCGAGCCTTGTTCATAACTTAATCGCAACAATCCGTAACATTCCGCACCTGTCCGTAATAGCCGCAAGTGTTCAAAAGTATCAGGAAGATTACGCAATTCAAAGAAAAAAAACAACGCATTATTTCGTACGATTACCCGCAAGTGAACGCAAAATCCGCATCCATACGTTTCTCTACGTATTATCTTTCCGTAGGTATCTTCTATCCCTAGCTTACATAAAGACAGTCTATAAACTATTGCAGTAATATAACCGAGAAAGAAAAAGTGCTCGCACAGCATGGTAACATGTTATAAGATCAATGAATCTACGAATCCTCCACAAATTGCTGAGATAATTAGAATTGTAGTGAAAACGGCCAGGCCGATTTTGGCGTTTTCAGCTACTGAGTCCTTGTCGTCTGCTCCCATCCTCTTCTACCATGGAGACCTCGTGGAGGACCCAGAAGAGTGCCGGGCGCAGCTCTATTGGAGACGGCCAATCAGCAGCCCGGACACCACTGGCAGGGACCAATCAGAGGCCAGGATTTGGTGCCATGCGGTGGGGGCTACGGCGGCATCGCCATCTTCTGGGAACCCCGGCAGATGTACTACAGAGGACCTTTTGGGAAACCCATCGATATTGTTGCTGTGTTTTACTACTTTTAACTGTTTTGCTTATTCATCCGTTGGACAAGTCTTGCGGTGAGTTGGCTTTATATTTATTCATTGTATGACTGGATGCATGAATGAATGCATCCCGTCTTGTTTTTTAGTGCATCTCATTGCTTGTTCGACTTGAGCAATCGAACAACACAATTAAGGACAACCTGATTTACTTGAGCAGACAGTGTGAACATGCTATCTATACAGATCTTCTCCACTTATGACATTATAACTTATTTCATCTTCTTTGTTCTACTATCATATTGACATTTCTCCTTCTTGTATTTAATTATATTTGTTATGTTTGTATGTCTCTGCACTCTGTCTTTCTCTCTCTTTTCATCTCATTCTGTTTGATCTTTATTCCCTCTCTCTTTTTCACCCCTTTACCAAATAGAATAATCTCACCGATCTAAAAAAAAAACATAAAAAATTATTGTGTAGATAATTCATATTTGCACCTGCAACCATGAAATCATTTGCAACCAAGGACAAGTCCACCCCAAAAAGGTTGATTTGAATTAAATGAGAAAAATACAACAAGCGTGAAACTGACAATGCCATCAAAATCGGATGTAAAATAAGAAAGTTATGACATTATAAAGTTTTCCTTAATATCACAAATCTGTTTTATGCACATCTTGGTCGGTATGACGTTAAACGATGTGCATATTGATGACATCACCCTTTACTGTCTCTATGCTTGCAATCAATTCACTCAGCTTTTTTATATTGTATTGCTTACTATGTTGTCTAAAAGTTTGATGAACCCTTAGTTCTGTAAAAGATCCTTCATCACCTGGGTTGCCAAGGCTGTATTCTGTCTGGTATTCACTGTTGTGTTGTCAGGAATAATGAAATTAGAATGGCAATAGATAAGCAAAAGTCACAGCCTTAGAGGAAAATGCACAGGAGAGATGGGCATATGATGTCACACAAGTTGGAAGGAGTGAAAAAAAGTATCTGGGACTGCAGTAAATAATAGAGTTGGGAACAGGTAGAAACTTTCCTTAATTTTCCTCCTTGCTACTCGTTCAAGAACCACTAAAATTGTAGGATTGTAGAAAGTATCAATAGTCCAGATAAGTTCATTTACACAGCTGTTGAAGATGATAGGTGAACATTGCAACAAATTCAATCCAGATAAAGATTTCGTACATCAGCTAGCTACATGGCAGGTTAAGCAATACATCACTTTGATATATCGTTAGAAAAGCAATCACAATTATATTTTAAACCATTTATTTTATTGATAATATCTATACCAACTCACTTGACAATCCGAAGTGGAAAAGTATACTATGATATTCCTGATCACTTCCCAATATTTGCTATTTTCAAACATGAAGTAATGAAAAATAACTACAACCAAAGAAAAAAAAAACATTTTATAAGATATTGATTTAATGATGCAAATATATTGTCGTTTAAAGAAAAAGAATTGATTGGTTTTGTACTGAAAACTGTGCTATTGTTAATGACTATACAATATTTTTTGGAAAAAAAATTCTTATGTAAATGATTTATGTTTTCCATTTAAGACAATACGTTATAACCAAAATTTGTCTAAATGTAAGAAACCATTGATTACTAAAGGCATACCTAAACCTACCGTGTGAAAAATAAAATGAACTTGACACATCACAGATCCCACATCTAAGAAAAAAAAATGTCATGAACGCATGATCATTATATTTGGCTGGAACAAGTACTAGTATCTTATCCCAAATAATTTGATACCATATTTATGTGGTGTGTCTTCACGCTTGGATTATCATTATACATTCTTTGCAGTGATGTAAATACTGATTTGTGCCAAAGTAAGGCATGGCTACAATGAATTAACCCCATATGCCAACGATGTCATAATCCTACATGAGTTAATAAACAAATTTTCAATTCCCTTTTTAATGAAATAAACTTGAGAATTGATACTAAAGAGTGTTCATTGAACACTTATAATGTAAATTACTCAAAAGGTGTTTTGAAGTTAATTTTAATGCAACATTTCTGGGATTATGACGTATTTCACATCTGGATTCATTCATTGCAGTTGGGCCTCACTTTGGTAATAAACTTAAAAATGACATCACTGCCAAGAATACCTCCTGATCATCCAAGGTATCAAATAAATTGTGAGAACATACTCTTTCATGGCATATAAAATAACTATGTGTTCAGGTTATATTCCCCCTTAAATTAATGATTTTGAGGTGTCAACTTTTTATTTACTCATACGGTATAAATCGTACGAAAAAATACAAAAATATGCTTGTACGTATTATTCGTTATTCCAAACATAAATATTACAATGGTATCTTTCCATCAACCGGAGGTGATATGAAGAAAACTTGGATGCATATTGATAATATATTAGGAAATACAAAACATCATGCATCACCATAGCAAATGTTTCATGAAAATTAGAAATTTACATCCAAGCTTGATATAGCAAACCAATTCAAATCCTATTTTGTTGATAATGGTAAAAGATTATCAAAGTCAGTATCAAATTCTTCGCACTATTTTCATGACTATTTTTCATTCCAAACTTACGAATCGTTCTTTATTAAACCTGCAAATATCCATAACTTAATTCAAATGTCTTCTTTCATTAAATCTTCAAATGCTAATGGATTCAATGGTATATAACCAAATATTATTAAAGAATGTAATACATTATATTGCCCAGCTGTTATATCTGTAATATGTCTGGTTCAGTGCCTGGAAAAAAAACTTTGGCGTCCGTCCATCCGTCCGTTTGTTGTGCTTTCAAATATTGAATAAATCAGTGCAAAATTCAATTCCATTCACATTTGGATCGAAAAATTGACCAAACAGTCTTTGCGATTTTTCATTAAAAGCATATTAAAAGCACAGTTACGCCTCATAACAAAATAAACAAAACATTAGTTTATTTGAATGCGTAGCCTGACGGCTTTCTTCACCAAATGGCCGGGACTGATACGATTTGAAAAAGTAAAATGGGATATGCCTAGAGTTTATAGTCTTAGGACATTTTCTTACGTGAATCTTAAATCATCATTATAATGATGATTAATATCGCAATCGTAACTGTGATTAGCGTTCGTGATTATAATCATGTTCTAGTGTGGTTTTACACGTGCCTTTCGTCATTAGCCTTTTTTTCCACAGGAATCATCATTCAAATTACGATTTTTTACCGTGTGAAATGGCGATAAAAAAGGTGAGATGTCAATTCTGGTGCCCATTATACATTAACACTTTTAAAAAATATTCACCCATCTATGTGTATTCACTCTGCTATTGAGATCTAGAACTATTTAGGGTAAGTGCAACTCGTGGTTTCTCATGGAAATAAATTCTCTATGGATTCATTTGTTGCAGTTTCATTGGTTTTATACAATTTTCTCAGCAACTACTGACAAATATTCCCATGAAAAGTGCTTCCCCAACTTTGTTGTCCATTTCACTGTAATGCCAAAGTTCTAAACATATGTAAAACTACTAGCGATATACCAGGATACTCTATTTAAGTAGGACTATATATCTATTTTTGTTATTGCCAAACTCAAATAAATATTGTTAAATCTGAATATTGATGCTATGAATCGTGTTGGGCCCCAATGAGTGGAATACTTTTTGGTTTGCAATGAAATAAACAGTAAAATTAACTCATTACCAATTAAACCCTCAATACAAATAGATTAATGAAACTGAGTTAGTCATCAAATTCAGTTAAAAGGGCCTGCCATTTCATAAAATTATTTTGGTCCCAAAGATGTACATGACACATGATACATGACAGGCTTTCATTGTGTAATTTACTTTGACAGTTTATTAGGACTTGGAGACCAAACGTCCCTATGCGGTTATGATAAACAGAACATATACAAAACGACATTAACTTCACACAAATTTACATTATACACAGACTAATACCCGCGCACAAAACACCATCCTTTGCAATCCGATTTTCGAATAAATTTACTTTTACTTTTAAGGAACATTCCCTCCTATACAATCTGCACTGTGAACTTCCTCATTCGTTTCCGATGTGTTAAGTGGTTGTGAAACTTTTGGTCCATCGGCAACTTCAGCTAAAACACAAACACGGATAAAAGTCAATGAACAACAGAACATGAACTGAAATTTCTTTCCAAAAACAAAGGTCCCACACTCATACATGCTCAGAAAAAGTACCGTAGGTATTTCATGTTATTGCTAATAATTATGCGCTAATAATTACTGCACATATTAGTTAAAACATTTTTGCTCAGGAAAGTTATGAAAATATATTACTAAATTTATTTATATGCAATCACCAAATTACCATAACTGTTGAACTTCCTCATTCACTTTCAATGTGTTAAGTGTTTGAAAATATATTTTGCTCCATCGGCAACTTCGCCAAAAACACAAACATGTATATAAGGCAAGGAGCAAAACACCAGGAAATAATTATTTCCAAAAACAAAGATTATACCACTCACACTAATAGGTAGCTCCATATATAAGAAAATATGCTCAGAAAAAAAATACCGTACGCATTTTGTGTTAGTGCTGATAACTACTGCAAGCCTACTAATTAACCATTCAATTTGTTTCGAATTTGGTCAATCATAAATTTAATAAATTTTAAAGAGTTCAGAAACGCTTTCAAAAAGATTTATACACGCCTGATAGCCCCTCCCCTTTGGTTTGTTTCGGTTCGCCGTTCATTGTGATGCAACAATAAGCTTGTCTAATGTTGGTTGACCGTTCATTGTGACGCAACAAGAAGCCCGATTAGTTTTGGTTTGCGGTTTATTGTGACGTAACAAATTTGCTTGGCAACAACATGCGCGCTACTGGATGTGCGCCCCTGTTGCACACGGACATCACATGCACATCATGTGATCCCGGCGGCGCGGAATCGCGTTATTCTTTCGTGGCTTTTGTCGAGATAGGACGTGTATGTCTCGTCTGGAACAATTTAAAATAGGTTTTCAACGGAGATGAACGTCCAAAATATTCGCTTCGACGGTTGGAACGAATGATGAGAATGTGACTCAAGCTGCTAGATGGAATTCAGTTCATTCGGCTTTTCATAAGCTTAGGCTTTTTATTGAGACTGAGATTCTTGTCGTTAACGAGCAGGATTCGGGACAGGCAACAAAATAATTGAGCACGGGCCCTGGCCCTAGGCTAGATTCACTAGGCCCAGGCCTACATTGGCAACGAAATCTTGCATAAGTTAGACATTGGCGGCGACGCCATTGATACAGTCGACTTATGATTCATCATGATCATCCAATATGAGTAGAACTCTTGAATGTTTGTCGGAAGTCACAGGTCCTACTCCTGAGTCCTAGCTCCCGAGTGTGCCTGTGTCTGTGAGTTGAGGCGACGGTCTGGATTGGCAATGGCAGACGGAACGGGGACCGGGGTTCTTGTGGTCGATACATACCAGACAATTCACAAGTTCCTGTCTCTACAAGACCTAGCCTATCCGGTGAGTGCGGTAGCAGGATTAGATCTAGGTTAGACTCAGTCTAGATTTAGGCCTACGGTTTGGTGTTAATTAATAGGTCTAGGCCCTAGATCTAGTGCTAACTTAGTCTTAGAGTACAAGTTCGGCTTAAATGAATCGTAGAAGAGGCCCACTTTGTAACGAGCAGGTAGGTCTGTCTAGGCCTGGCTTTAGATTTCGTAAAAAATCATGTTCTTATTGGTCAGTTGTTAGGCTCTGAGTCCTTTTCATTTCAATTTCATGGCCCGTCAATCCCCCCTCCCCGGTTTTCACGTTAGAACGCGAAGATCCTATTACCATAGGCTAGGCATAAGACTAGTTAAGTTAGTCAGGCAAAGCATTGGTCGGTGGAGGTGGTGGCTTGTTAATACAATCGGGGCTTAGAGTTGCTTGTAGGCTATAGGTGAAATGTCAAGCCATAAGACATAACTTGGACTTGGCCTGGAATTAATTTAAAGCTTGGTCCAAGTGGTTATATGATCATGATGGAAAAGGGAGGGGTTATCCTCATAATTCAAGCACGGGCCTGGGCCTACTTGGCTCCTTGTTTTTGTGTCTGAACTAGGTCGCTAGGTGTGTCATGGTGATTTTTCAAATGAGTTCAACAACAATTTACCGTATCGTGCTACTAGGTGTAGGCTCTAGCTCATGGCTGTGGTTAATATGGATGTAAATACATTCTTCAGCCGGTGGTTTGGAAATTGGGGTTAGTCTACCTCAGTAAATGCCTACATTGAGGTTCTAAAACTTCGGCCAGTAGAGGCCGATATAAAAATTGGTTCTAAAATTACAGGTTAATTGGTGCGAATTACAGAGGGTCTGCTAGTATTTGGCGAAAGGTTCGAACTTTTTCGGTACTGATAAATAACTGACTGAGAAATGTCACTTCGTTATAAATTTACAAGTAGGGCCTAGTCTACTACAGGTACTCAAACTACATTTTAATGGTGACACCACAGAGGACGTTAGGCTAGGTCCAACGTTAGATCTACTTACAGTAGACGCGGTTTACATGTCTGTTTTGGGGATAGATCAGCTGGTTCAGTTAGGCTTATAATACTATAGTAGTATTTGACCTCTGTGACTTTTTCTGGATATATGGGCCAGTGAGAGCTGCGTTCTCGGTCAAAAGATTATGTGGATAGACCGGTAGTGGAAGAGCTTATACTAGATATGTATACGTCTACTCAGTTTTCAAATGAACATCCACAGACTGCAACGGGCATGATATTATTGTTGAATTATTCACTTGAAAAGTAGCGGATGTGGCTTAGCTTTATGACATGTGATTGTATGGATTTCTTACAGTCTTTTAAAGGAAAAGGACTAGACCTAGAGTTTATAGTATTGAAAATAATGCTATTATTGCTGATGTTATCGGTACAGTGTGATAATGATTATACATTAAATATAAATACCTCCGCCTGGCACCAAGCAGTTTTGTTTATACATTTACGCCTTGAAAAGGGGTTGGTTTTTGGAACTCACTTTGCATGAATTGAATGCCGATGCTTGGGGGAGGTTTCGAGGAAACATGGTACACGTAAAAGTAGACTTACCATGCACATAATAATCGGAGGTAATTTCGAAAGGGTTTCAACGAGCAGTTCGTTATAATATTATAGGCCTCCTAATAAGAAACCTTTATTTAATAGGAGTCGTTAATGTGCGATGATTTGTGTGGATTTTTATTTGTGAAAAGGAAATAGAAAAAGCACTTCACAATTTAACCTAGTTATACCTCATGGTTCAAGGTATATCAAATAGGCCTATCTGGCTGGTCGATGAATTGAACTGAGATAATATCGACGATATCATTTTAAAAAGAAGGATAATTATAATAGATTTGGTATAAATGATTAAGGCGGCAAATAAAATAATAAACGAGGAGGAGCTAATTCTTGGAAGGCACTGAGTGTAATGGGCCTGTATGGGAAAGCCCGAAATCTTGTACATGTAGATGCACTATGCTGTCACCCCCCCCCCCCCCCCCCCCTTTGCTTCGCGGTACACAATACGGATGCCTTAATGCAATAAGCCATGTAGGTAAACTGGCAAATCAAACGAAATTTACCGATTGCACAATCAGAAACCAGGTTACAAAAGTACAGCTCCTTTTTACAGCGTGTGAAATATGTTGTTGGTGGCCCGTTGATTATGAAAATGTTTCTAATGGGCTGGATGCAATAATTTGGCTCGATTATTTCTGCAGTGATATAGAGCTAAACTGAATACTGAAATAATAATGATAATATATAATCAAAACGATAATAGTTATAGTCATTTGAATCAGATTATTTGAAGCTTAATCTGGTAATATTATAAGTTCGGACACGCACATGTATGCAGATGATATTGCATCGCCGGTTGGGTTTGTACTGTAAGGAATTTGAAAATTAAAGTTAGAAGATGTTTCATTAAAAGATGAAACATAAGGAGCAGTATCACTGATTATTCCATGATTACGAAGGCGGCTTGCAAATGTTTCGGGAAGCTGCTCCTTTCGTGTTAAGTTCATAATAAGTGATAAATCGAAAGGGAAAGCAGAGGGACAACCCCTTTGGTGCTTGATACAGACTTAGGTGTTCTGCCCAGGCTTTTTTCTTGTTTTCTTTTGCAGAGTCGGCTCTTTAAATAAAATGGATTCAAGCGGACTACTGCGAGACAAGGTTGGCTGGCAGGAAGGTTTGATGACAATTGGACCTACTATAGCATGACCGGGAACGCTCCAAGTTTGGCTGCCAAAGAGTTTCCCTTTGGTTGGATCTAGTTCCTGACCAGATAGCCTAGAGTCCATGGTAATGGATGTCATTTTTGCCGTTAATACGCTTTTGTAATAAATAGAGCTGAACTGGGTATAGTCTGAGAACTATGCTGCCGGGAATTACCTTAATTGGAGCAGTGGTCAACGTCTTCATCTTCAGATAAATTTACCAACAGGTGTGGTTTATTATACGTAGTCCAAGGAATAGAGGTTTTCTTCAGTAAAAAACCTGGTGAACAAACATCTTAGCCTTCAAGGAATAGTTTCGCAGCAGGGGAACCAATTTCATGTTTGAAACATGATACAGTGGGCTTTCTTGAATGATGAGCCATGATATGAGGAAGAATTCATTATGATTTCACTTTCAGACTTTTTATGAGGTCCTCCATATTATTCAAGTGGAATTTATTGGAACTTGAACATATGAAAAAAGCCCTTTGCCTCGTGCTTTTGCCAACAAGAATGCAAAAAATATATTGTTCAGGATAAATATATGTATGCAGGTATGAATGTATGACACGTCATATTTTATTCATTATCATTTGAAGGCCTACTCGTTGGATGTTATTTGAATTTTGAAATAAACAATTATTCATGGATGTGGTGAAGATGATAAGACAAAAAGTCATTCATGTTGATATGACATTTACGTTGATATGTGAATACATAATCGATAAAATGAAACATCCCGGGTAAAATTCCAGATTATGTTAACTGGTTCTTAGTTTAGCAGTAGGATGAGTGTAGCCCTAACGGAGTAGTCCTGAACGGGAAGGTGTCATGTTCAAATCGATTTAGTGCCTTCAATTATCATGGTTATGCTCCATGGGTTATATGGGGTTATTTTGTGGAAGTTACTTTAGTTTTCAGTTTCTATTTTATCTTATTTCCAGCAGAACAGTATACAAAATCCATTATAATTCAGGAATGGTATGATATGTGTTTGTTGGCATTAAGAGTGAGGTGACTAACTAAATACTTCAGTAGGGTGGAACCGTGGTTTGTGTCCACGTGCCCTGGAAAAAGAAGGGTGGAGCCGTAGAGTCCCGTCCACGTGCCCAAGAGGGCGGAACCGTGGCGCGGCGGCTACGTGCAAAAGAAAGAGAAAAAAATAAATAAATAATAAAAAATAAATAAATAAATAAACAAAAAAAATAATAAATAATAATAATAAATAATGGTTATACTCCATTGGTTATATGGGGTTATTTTGTGGATGTTGCTCAAGTTTTCAGTTTCAGATTTTAGCTTATCTTGATTATAATCCATTATAATTCAGGAATGGTATGATATGTCTTTGTTGGCATTAAGAGTGAGGTGACTAACTAAATAGTTCAGTAGGGTGGAACCGTGGTTTGCGTCCACGTGCCCTGGAAAAAGAAGGGTGGAGCCATGGAGTCGCGTCCACGTGCCAAAGAGGGTGGAACCGTGGCGCGGCGGCCACATGCAAAAGAAAGAAAAAAAAAAAAAAAATCATGGTTATACTCTATTGGTTATATGGGGTTATTCTGTGGATGTTGCTCAAGTTTTCAGTTTCAGATTTTAGTTTATCTTGCAACAGAACAGTATATAAAATCCATAACAAATACTAATAATAGATAAATGAATAAAATAAAATTATAATGGTATCAGAATGGTATGATATGTACCGTATTTGTTGGAATTAAGTGGGAAGTGAATCATATCGAATCCTACGGGACACTAACTGCGCGTGCTTTCCGCGAGTGTCTACCACTCTATGGAAATACCATTGGAAATTTCATGTTTTGTTAACAATTTTGTCATTCCTGAAAAAAGTTCCCACTTTTATCCCTAGTTCTAATGATATAATGCTGATGATATATCATTTCCATTAAATAATTGAAATTTTTGAAAAGATGTTAATATAGCCTTAGCGCTAGCCGGCTGGGCTCCGCTTGTGCGACTAGTGCGTGCGCCGCCGCTGAGCATTGGCGGGCGCAAGGGGTCCAAAAGGCGTAAAAGTACTTGATATGAGCTAAATGCCGTGGTTGGATTTTATTGATCGATTGTCCACAATTGAATTATTTGTGTGCATAGGGTTTAATTATGCACTGTTATACATTTATGGCAAATATGACAAGAAAGAGGCAGTACCTCAGTGCGGCATGCATTGCCAGTTTAGCAATGTTGGGATGCCAGTATTTGTTAATTATATGTTCAAGCTGAGGGCCTTCAGCCACCATTGTTAGCTTAGCAAAATTAGTGATGCAATGAATTTCAATTTTGAAGCTTGCAATAGGTTGTATAAAAATCATGATACTTAAGAAAATGGCATATTTTGTCTTCCTTCATATGTATTGTTTAGTTTTGGCATGGTAATTTGATTTTAATTGTGAATAAAGTTCTGACACGGTTGTGTTTTAATGTATTTCTATTGGGAGATTGTTTCCAACAGCTGAATATATTGAAGTGTGTTTGATGCTCTCATACTTGAGATGGATAATTGTTCATGTACTTGAATGGAATTTTTCTATCTGGTTTTGGAATGTAATAAGTGAAGTATTCAGGTGCAAACTATCCTGTCTAAGTGTTCTTTGGCGGCGAGCTTTTCGCTCGTTGGCGGAATTTATCAATTTGGGCCTTCATCACACTTGCATATAACTAGAAATGATATTAGCAGTCGTAATACTTGTAATTTCGACCAGGAGCCTCGCTCGATTTTACATGCGGGGAGGTATACCTGAAGGGAAGTGATGGGGGCCCCGGTTGGAAAAACTTTTGCTGGAATCGTTGATGAAAGCTGGGAATGGGCGGTGCACCCTGGGTACATAAAAACTTCCCCGTCTGATCGGGCATTCCTGACGGCTAGCAAGGGGGGGGGGGGGGGGGGCTCGTGGCAATGCAGACATGGCAGAGGGGACATTCGTTTGTGAGGGGGGTTCTAGCCGTGGGTTAACCCTTCTCTGGCTACTTACTTGGTTTTCACATATTTTGATTCAAGGTTTATGTATGGGGTGCAGATTGCATTTATTCACATAATTCCTCATTCAGCTTAGATTTCAGCACTAGTTCTGTATTTGTGTTACCCTGACTTTACAATTACAATATTCATGATATGATGTGAATTCAGGTGGGTTTTACAATTACAAGATTCATGATATTAATGTGTATTCATGTATTACCATGGAAAATGAGGCATGTAAAACTGACAGTAAATCATGTTGAATAAAAGCCACGAAAAAACGCTCGATTCGAATAGTTTAACGATTCTCATTTATCAGGCGTGAATAATAAATTTTAAAGAGTTCAGAAACGCTTTCAAAAAGATTTATACACGCCTGATAGCCCCTCCCCTTTGGTTTGTTTTGGTTCGCCGTTCATTGTGATGCAACAATAAGCTTGCCTAATGTTGGTTGACCGTTCATTGTGACGCAACAAGAAGCCCGATTAGTTTTGGTTTGCGGTTTATTGTGACGTAACAAATTTGCTTGGCAACAACATGCGCGCTACTGGATGTGCGCCCCTGTTGCACACGGACATCACATGCACATCATGTGATCCCGGCGGCGCGGAATCGCGTTATTCTTTCGTGGCTTTTGTCGAGATAGGACGTGTATGTCTCGTCTGGAACAATTTAAAATACCCACCCACCATCCCCAGTCGCGCCGCCTCATATTCAGGCGTGGAAAAGAATTTGTACCAATGATGGGATGGTTCAATGTAAAATATGATTGGCACAATACTTAGTATTTCATAATTGCGAAAGCACTTATATGTTGGTAAACTGTAGGTAAAAGTGCACGTAATCAAGGAAAAGAGCAAACCGGTGCGGTAGGAAATCACTTGTAAAAGAGTTGTCATAACATGTCCCAATATATAGTAGAGTAATATCTCTGGTCCCATAGCTGTGTCTTATCGTTCTGTTATCTACTTTAGTCTGCAATAACTGCATACGCGAATATCAAAGGGCAGGTGCATGGAATTTCTTTAGCATATAAACAAAGCCATTTCTTTTGGTTTAAAAGTTTGTAATTATGAGAATTTTGTACCTTGCAGGAGAAGTTGTTTGAATTTCACAATTAAGTTCATACATGACAAGTTACAGATTACTCGGATGGGAAGCAATTTGCTTGGTCGCACAAATATCTGCGGTTTAAAAGTGGCTTCGCAGGCGTGGGCCGTGAGGGAATTTTGTCCCAGTCATTAGTTCTCGTCAGATCAAGGATCTGTAGATTGGGTTTTCGCCCTCACTTCATCCGAAAGGGGGTCACTGAGTGACCTCGGGGGGAGGGAGGGGGTAGTATACGCTTATGTTGCACAAGAATTGCAATAGCTATACATACAAGAAAAATCATGGTCGGATCCAGGCTGGTCCGGGCTGTATTTGCATAATATACATGTATCTTTTTCATGTCTTTACCGCTAATTTGCGGAATTTATCAATTTGGGCCTTCATCACACTTGCATATAACTAGAAATGATATTAGCAGTCGTAATACTTGTAATTTCGACCAGGAGCCTCGCTCGATTTTACATGCGGGGAGGTATACCTGAAGGGAAGTGATGGGGGCCCCGGTTGGAAAAACTTTTGCTGGAATCGTTGATGAAAGCTGGGAATGGGCGGTGCACCCTGGGTACATAAAAAACTTCCCCGTCTGATCGGGCATTCCTGACGGCTAGCAAGGGGGGGGGGGCTCGTGGCAATGCAGACATGGCAGAGGGGACATTCGTTTGTGAGGGGGGTTCTAGCCGTGGGTTAACCCTTCTCTGGCTACTTACTTGGTTTTCACATATTTTGATTCAAGGTTTATGTATGGGGTGCAGATTGCATTTATTCACATAATTCCTCATTCAGCTTAGATTTCAGCACTAGTTCTGTATTTGTGTTACCCTGACTTTACAATTACAATATTCATGATATGATGTGAATTCAGGTGGGTTTTACAATTACAAGATTCATGATATTAATGTGTATTCATGTATTACCATGGAAAATGAGGCATGTAAAACTGACAGTAAATCATGTTGAATAAAAGCCACGAAAAAACGCTCGATTCGAATAGTTTAACGATTCTCATTTATCAGGCGTGAATAATCTCACACTTAGAAGTTTGGCATACGCGCTATATTTCTTTATTAAAAAAACACACCTGCAAATGGAAATCTGTGCTCTAGATGACTGAGATAACTTTATTGACCCTTACATAGAATAAAAAAGATTATTTTGTTCAAGAAAGCTATGCAATTAAAATACTCAATGTAATTTAAAGGAATCACCGGCCTACCTGCACTGTGAACTTCCCCACTCATATTAAATGTGTGAAGAGGCTGTGAAACTTTTGCTCCATCGGCAACTTTACCTAAACACAAACAGGGATGAACAGTAAATGAACAAAAGAACAGTAACTCAAAAGTTGATTGGAAGATCCTGTATTTTTTTCTTATCAGTTATGAATGTTAAAAGTGAGTAGCCTAGATAGGCCAATGGCTTTTTGTTACTCCCTCACATCCCATTCATATACTTTGTTTTATCTTCAGTTGTTAATTTTGTCTAAATAATGTACAACTGTCAATGTTGTGTTTACTCTATCAGATTAACTCACTGTATATTGTACCCTGTATTTTAAGAGATGTGAAATAAATAAATTTGAAATGAATTTTTTTCCCAATAAAAATGGTTTACACACGACTCATATATGCTCAAATAAAGTAATGTAGGTATTTTTCGTAAGTGCTGATAATTACTGCAAGACTACGAATTAATTATTTCATTTGGTTTTGAATTTACTTAGTCCTTAATTTTATTTTCCACATAGAAAACTATCATATACGCTATTTCTTAGCTAGACCAAGAAAGAAAACGCACCTGCAAATTGATATTTGTGCTCCAGATGACTCAGATAACTTTAGTCACCACAACATATTACATGACAAAATTATTTTGATTAAGAAAATCATGCAATTAAAATACTGAATCTATTTTAACGAAATCACCGAATTTACTGCTTCCTCGCTCATTTCCAATGGGTTACGTTGCTGTGAATCTTTTGTTTTATCGGCTTCTTCACCTAAAAAGAGACAAACACCTATAAAAGGCAAGGAACAAAAGACCCGGAACCGCAAAACTATACACCTTATACATGCTCAGAAAAAGTACCGTAGGCATTGAATTTTAGTGCAGATAATTAAAAAAAAAATGCAATGGAAAAGCTTGTACAAAATCATTTGGGAACCGGTGAGCCAAGGGTGACGTGACCGTCTGTGAGACTATGCTCAGCCCAGAGGCCCGGGAAACAGTTATCTCGGTCAGTGGTTCCCTACGCAAGATGTGGTAATCGCAGGCTGACCCCGCCGTCGATTCCTAGAGTCTGGGCCATCTGAAGGCATATTTTAAAAATGGTTCTATTTATTTCAGAAATAGAACAAAAGAACAACCACCTAATCCCCACAACTATTATAATTTTTTTTTTGCCTAGCTGCAATATAGCTTGTCACTTGACAAGGGAATATACCTTCAAAGGGCTCGGTGTAAAAATGACAGAGGTAAAATATCAGAGGTAAAAATGGGGAGGTATTAATGGCAAAGGTAAAGAATGGCAGAGGTAAAATGGCAACGGTAAATTTAGCTGAGGTAAAATGACAGAAGTATAAATTACCAGTCTTAAAGCCCCATGCCAGACAATCCAAAAGCCCCTCCATGTACAATAGATTAAATAAGAAAGGTTTTAAGAAGAAATTAGAATTATAATGTTGGACTCTTGGAAAGGGTAACATTTTTAAATCATACTGTTCTGCACCAAATTGATAACACTTGAGTGGGTATTTTTTGTTATTTCCTTCTGATGTCAAATATCTCTTCTAATATCCCAATGTGAAGCACACTTTGGATCACAATTATTGTACTTAATTTATTACAGGGGAACAATTAACACTAACATGTTTATTGTAAGAATAGCAGAAAATAATTAAATTGACATTGGTGAGGGATTTAGGGAATCTATCAAAGATTTAAAGAGATATTAGAATTTTACGTTTTAATGGTGACGTCATTTGCGAGCAGTTTTTCCCATATGGTGTAATAAAACAAATATATGAAATGTCATTCCCCCAAAGAAAGAAAAATGAAAATGGTTTTCATTGTACCTGAAGTTTATCAACATACAAATCATTTCACATCCGCTCCTGAAAGATTTTTTTATTTTTCAGCAAGCATGAACCACTGATTAAAAAGGAAGTAAAAGTATGCATTTGGTGCATAAGATAAGGGGAAGCTGCTAGTATATGACGTCACAGAAAAAAAAACTCAAACTTCTAATAACTTTCTTAATCTTTGGGTTTTTCTTCAAACCTTTACCATATATTTTTCTGATAATGTTACAGTAAACTATTTGTCAGGGTGAATTTTCCCTTCAAAACAGGTCGATAGACTAAATGGCACCTAATAAACACCAAAACATTTAAATCCCTGATTCGCTACATATTTCAAAATTCATGCGGTAACCGTTACCATACAATTTAATATAAGAACCTGACACCCACTTGGACTAGCTGCAATAAGGTATTGCTCTAAAAATGAACACTAGATTATATTATCATTATATCATTTACATTAAACTATATACGTTTCACATCAACATCCATTCGGATCCATTATGATGTTGAAATACGAAAAATTACTTTTATTACAGAGCGTTTGGTCATTTTTTGTTATTCAAGTAAACCAATTGGTTCAAAGAAAAACCACGAATTTGTATGTTTCATTGTGTTAATAGTAGCGCATATTGGTGATTAGTATGTGATAAAGTGCTGTTCTACTATACGAACTGGCCAAGATAAATCCTTTCATCACTTACTGGCTAATTGAAATCATTTTGGCATGAAAATGTTTGAATTTAATCATATCAAAGATAAAGTATAGACCTAAAATGATGAAAAAAACCCAAATAATATCTATACAGTTCATAATACTTATTTCGTAGCAGTCCATTCAAGGACAATAATTATGAATTGTGAATCTTTTGTTTCATCGGCAACTTCACCTAAAACAAAAACACGTATAAACAACGTGGAACAAATCCATATTTGTTTGTTGAAATGAAATACTCCGAAAATTTGCTTTGCCAAATTGATCGTGGGCCCGGCAGCCGCTTTTCAGCGCCGAATCTCCGAGGCTCTGTCCCTTTAAAAGTTAAACCTCGAAGAAAACATTTTCAAACGGATATTTGTGCTCCAACTGACTAACACTACTTCATTGACCACAACATTTTAGACACCCCCAAAGAAATGTTTCAAAGACTTAAGAGAGTTATGCAAGTAAAATACTGAATTTATTGAAAGAAAATCACCGACCTACCTGCACTGCTAAGTTCCTCACTCATTTCCAATGTGTTAATCGGTTGTGAAACTTTTGCTCGATCGGTATCTTCAGATAAAACACAAACACGGATAAAAGTCAAAGAACAACAAAACAGGAACTGAAATTTCTTTCAAAAAACAAAGGTCCCAACTCATACATGCTCAGAAAAAGCACCGAAAGGTGGACCTGTGCGCTATATTAGTAGCCATCATTATCACTATTATTGTTAGAGATATTTCATGTTATTCATGATAATTATGCGATAATAATAATTGCACATATTAGATTAATAACATATTTTCTTTAAGAAGTCTATGACAGTATAATACTAAATTTATTTGAATGGAATCATCAACTTACCAGCACTGTGAACTTCCTCACTTATTTCAAAGGTGTTAAGTGGCGGTGAATCTTTTGTTTCATCCGCAACCTCACCTAAAGCAAAAACACGTATAAATAACGTGGAACAAATGCATATTTTTTTGTTGAAATGAAATACTCCGAAAAATTATTTTGCCAAATTGATCGTGGGCCCAGCAGCCGCTTTTCAGCGCTAAATCTCCGAGGCTCTGTCCCTTTAAAAGTTAAACCTCGAAGAAAACATTTTCAAACGGATATTTGTGCTCCAACTGACTAACACTACTTCATTGACAACAACATTTTAGACACCCCCAAAGAAATGTTTCAAAGACTTAAGAGAGTTATGCAAGTAAAATACTGAATTTATTGTAAGAAAATCACCGACCTACCTGCACTGCTAAGTTCCTCACTCATTTCCAATGTGTTAATCGGTTGTGAAACTTTTGCTCGATCGGTATCTTCAGATAAAACACAAACACGGATAAAAGTCAAAGAACAACAAAACAGGAACTGAAATTTCTTTAAAAAAACAAAGGTCCCATACATGCATGCTCAGAAAAAGCACCGAAAGGTGGACCTGTGCGCTATATTAGTAGCCATCATTATCACTATTATTGTTATTAGAGATATTTCATGTTATTCATGATAATTATGCGATAATAATAATTGCACATATTAGATTAATAACATATTTTCTTTAAGAAGTCTATGACAGTATAATACTAAATTTATTTGAATGAAATCATCAACTTACCAGCACTGTGAACTTCCTCACTTATTTCAAAGGTGTTAAGTGGCGGTGAATCTTTTGTTTCATCGGCAACTTCACCTAAAACAAAAATACGTGTAAACAACAAAGACCAAATCCATCTTTATAATTGAATTGAAATACCCCGAAAACTTGCTTTGCCAAATTCATCGTGGGCCCGGCAGCGCCAAATCTAGAAGACTCTATCCCTTTAAAAGTTAAACCTCAAAGAAACGTTAATTTTGCAAACGGATATTTGTGCTCCAACTGACTAACATTACTTCTTGACCACTTCATTTTAGACGCCCCCCAAAGAAATGTTTCAAAGACTTAAGAGAGTTATGCAAGTAAAATACTGAATTTATTGTAAGAAAATCACCGACCTACCTGCACTGTTAAGTTCCTCACTCATTTCCAATGTGTTAATCGGTTGTGAAACTTTTGCTCCATCGGTATCTTCAGATAAAACACAAACACGGATAAAAGTCAAAGAACAAAATAGGAACTGAAATTTCTTTCAAAAAACAAAGGTCCCAAGTCATACATGCTCAGAAAAATTACCGAAAGGTGGACCTGTGCGCTATATTAGTAGCCATCATTATCACTATTATTGTTATTAGAGATATTTCATGTTATTCATGATAATTATGCGATAATAATAATTGCACATATTAGATTAATAACATATTTTCTTTAAGAAGTCTATGACAGTATAATACTAAATTTATTTGAATGGAATCATCAACTTACCAGCACTGTGAACTTCCTCACTTATTTCAAAGGTGTTAAGTGGCGGTGAATCTTTTGTTACATCGGCAACTTCACCTAAAACAAAAATACGTGTAAACAACAAAGACCAAATCCATCTTTTTAATTGAATTGAAATACCCCGAAAACTTGCTTTGCCAAATTCATCGTGGGCCCGGCAGCGCCAAATCTAGAAGACTCTATCCCTTTAAAAGTTAAACCTCAAAGAAAACGTTAATTTTGCAAACGGATATTTGTGCTCCAACTGACTAACATTACTTCTTGACCACTACATTTTAGACGCCCCCCAAAGAAATGTTTCAAAGACTTAAGAGAGTTATGCACGTAAAATACTGAACTTATTTTAATGAAATCACCGACCTACCTGAAATGTTAAGTTCCTCACTCATTTCCAATGTGTTGATTGGTTGTGAAACTTTTGCTCCATCGGCAACTTCAGATAAAACACAAACACGGATTAAAGTCAAAGAACAAGAAAACATGAACTGAAATTTCTTTCCAAAAATAAAGGTTACCTAACTCATATATGCTCAGAAAAAGCACCGAAAGATGGACGTGTGCGCTTTATAAGTAGCCATTAGTATCAATATTTTTATAGGTATTTCATGTGATTCATGATAATAATGCGCTAATAATAATTGCACATATTACATCAAGAACATATTTTGTTTAAGAAGTCTATGAAAGCATAATACCATATTTATTTTAATGGAATCATCAACTTACCAGCACTGTGAACTTCCTCACTTATTTCAAATTTGTTAAGTGGCGGTGAATCTTTTGTTTCATCCGCAACCTCACCTAAAGCAAAAACACGTATAAATAATGTGGAACAAATGCATATTTTTTTGTTGAAATGAAATACTCCAAAAAATTATTTTGCCAAATTGATCGTGGGCCCAGCAGCCGCTTTTCAGCGCTAAATCTCCGAGGCTCTGTCCCTTTAAAAGTTAAACTTCGAAGAAAACATTTTCAAACGGATATTGGTGCTCCAACTGACTAATACTACTTCATTGACCACAACATTTTAGACGCCCCCTGAAATGTTTCAAAGACTTAAGAGAGTTATGCAAGTAAAATACTGAATTTATTGTAAGAAGATCACCGACCTACCTGCACTGTTAAGTTCCTCACTCATTTCCAATGTGTTGATTGGTTGTGAAACTTTTGTTCCATCGGCAACTTCAAATAAAACACAAACACGGATTAAAGTCAAAGAACAAAAAAACAGGAACTGAAATTTCTTTAAAAAACAAAGGTCCCAACCCATACATGCTCAGAAAAAGCACCGAAAGGTGGACCTGTGCGCTATATAAGTAGCCATCATTATTACTATTATTGTTATTAGAGGTATTTCATGTTATTCATGATAATTATGCGATAATAATAAATGCACATATTAAATTAATAACCTATTTTCTTTAAGAAGTCTATGACAGTATAATACTAAATTTATTTGAATGGAATCATCAACTTACCAGCACTGTGAACTTCCTCACTTATTTCAAATTTGTTAAGTGGCGGTGAATCTTTTGTTTCATCGGCGACCTCACCTAAAGCAAAAACACGTATAAATAACGTGGAACAAATGCATATTTTTTTGTTGAAATGAAATACCCCGAAAATTTGCTTTGCCAAATTCATCGTGGGCCCGGCAGCGCCAAATCTAGAAGACTCTATCCCTTTAAAAGTTAAACCTCAAAGAAAACATTAATTTTGTAAACGGATATTTGTGCTCCAACTAACATTACTTCTTGACCACTTCATTTTAGACGCCCCCTAAAGAAATGTTTCAAAGACTTAAGAGAGTTATGAAAGTAAAATACTGAACTTATTTTAATAAAATCACCGACCTACCTGAAATGTTAATTTCCTCACTCATTTCCAATGTGTTGATTGGTTGTGAAACTTTTGCTCCATCGGCAACTTCAGATAAATCACAAACACGGATTAAAGTCAAAGAACAAGAAAACATGAACTGAAATTTCTTTCCAAAAATAAAGGTTACCTTACTCATATATGCTCAGAAAAAGCACCGAAAGATGGACGTGTGTGCTTTATAAGTAGCCATCAGTATCAATATTTTTATAGGTATTTCATGTTATTCATGATAATAATGCGCTAATAATAAATGCACATATTACATCAAGAACATATTTTGTTTAAGAAGTCTATGAAAGCATAACACTATATTTATTTTAATGGAATCATCAACTTACCAGCACTGTGAACTTCCTCACTTATTTCAAATTTGTTAAGTGGCGGTGAATTTTTTGTTTCATCGGCAACCTCACCTAAAGCAAAAACACGTATAAATTACGTGGAACAAATGCGTATTTTTTTGTTGAAATGAAATACTCCGAAAAAATTATTTTGCCAAATTGATCGTGGGTCCAGCAGCCGCTTTTAAGCGCTAAATCTCCGAGGCTCTGTCCCTTTAAAAGTTGAACCTCGAAGAAAACATTTTCAAACGGATATTTGGGCTCCAACTGACTAACACTACTTCATTGACCACAACATTTTAGACGCCCCCTAAAATGTTTAAAAGAATTAAGAGAGTTATGCAAGTAAAATACTGAATTTATTGTAAGAAAATCACCGACCTACCTGCACTGTTAAGTTCCTCACTCATTTCCAATGTGTTAATCGGTTGTGAAACTTTTGCTCCATCTGTATCTTCAGATAAAACACAAACACGGATAAAATCAAAGAACAACAAAACAGGAACTGAAATTTCTTTCAAAAAACAAAGGTCCCAACTCATATATGCTCAGAAAAAGCACCGAAAGGTGGACCTGTGCGCTACATAAGTAGCCATCATTATTAATATTATTGTTATTAGAGGTATTTCATGTTATTCATGATAATTAGGCGATAATAATAATTGCACATATTAGATTAATAACATATTTTCTTTAAGAAGTCTATGACAGTATAATACTAAATTTATTTGAATGGAATCATCAACTTAGCAGCACTGTGAACTTTCTCACTTATTTCAAAGGTGTTAAGTGGCGGTGAATCTTTTGTTTCATCGGCAACCTCGACTAAAGCAAAAACACGTATAAATAACGTGGAACAAATGCATATTTTTTTGTTGAAATGAAATACTCCGAAAAATTATTTTGCCAAATTGATCGTGGGCCCAGCAGCCGCTTTTCAGCGCTAAATCTCCGAGGCTCTGTCCCTTTAAAAGTTAAACCTCGAAGAAAACATTTTCAAACGGATATTTGTGCTCCAACTGACTAACACTACTTCATTGACCACAACATTTTAGACGCCCCCTAAAATGTTTCAAAGACTTAAGAGAGTTATGCAAGTAAAATACTGAATTTATTGTAAGAAAATCACCGACCTACCTGCACTGTTAAGTTCTTCACTCATTTCCAATGTGTTAATCGGTTGTGAAACTTTTGCTCCATCTGTATCTTCAGATAAAACACAAACACGGATAAAATCAAAGAACAACAAAACAGGAACTGAAATTTCTTTCAAAAAACAAAGGTCCCAACTCATACTTGCTCAGAAAAAGCACCGAAAGGTGGACCTGTGCGCTACATAAGTAGCCATCATTATTAATATTATTGTTATTAGAGGTATTTCATGTTATTCATGATAATTAGGCGATAATAATAATTGCACATATTAGATTAATAACATATTTTCTTTAAGAAGTCTATGACAGTATAATACTAAATTTATTTGAATGGAATCATCAACTTACCAGCACTGTGAACTTTCTCACTTATTTCAAAGGTGTTAAGTGGCGGTGAATCTTTTGTTTCATCGGCAACCTCGACTAAAGCAAAAACACGTATAAATAACGTGGAACAAATGCATATTTTTTTGTTGAAATGAAATACTCCGAAAAATTATTTTGCCAAATTGATCGTGGGCCCAGCAGCCGCTTTTCAGCGCTAAATCTCCGAGGCTCTGTCCCTTTAAAAGTTAAACCTCGAAGAAAACATTTTCAAACGGATATTTGTGCTCCAACTGACTAACACTACTTCATTGACCACAACATTTTAGACGCCCCCTAAAATGTTTCAAAGACTTAAGAGAGTTATGCAAGTAAAATACTGAATTTATTGTAAGAAAATCACCGACCTACCTGCACTGTTAAGTTCCTCACTCATTTCCAATGTGTTGATTGGTTGTGAAACTTTTGCTCCATCGGCAACTTCAGATAAAACACAAACAGGGATTAAAGTCAAAGAACAAGAAAACATGAACTGAATTTTTTTCCAAAAATAAAGGTTACCTAACTCATATATGCTCAGAAAAAGCACCGAAAGATGGACGTGTGAGCTTTATAAGTAGCCATCAGTATCAATATTTTTATAGGTATTTCATGTTATTCATGATAATAATGCGCTAATAATAATTGCACATATTACATCAAAAACATATTTTGTTTAAGAAGTCTATGAAAGCATAATACTAAATTTATTTGAATGGAATCATCAACTTACCAGCACTGTGAACTTTCTCACTTATTTCAAAGGTGTTAAGTGGCGGTGAATCTTTTGTTTCATCGGCGACCTCACCTAAAGCAAAAACACGTATAAATAACGTGGAACAAATGCATATTTTTTTGTTGAAATGAAATACCCCGAAAATTTGCTTTGCCAAATTGATCGTGGGCCCGGCAGCGCCAAATCTAGAAGACTCTATCCCTTTAAAAGTTAAACCTCAAAGAAAACATTAATTTTTTAAACGGATATTTGTGCTCCAACTAACATTACTTCTTGACCACTTCATTTTAGACGCCCCCTAAAATGTTTCAAAGAATTAAGAGAGTTATGCAAGTAAAATACTGAATTTATTGTAAGAAAATCACCGACCTACCTGCACTGTTAAGTTCCTCACTCATTTCCAATGTGTTAATCGGTTGTGAAACTTTTGCTCCATCTGTATCTTCAGATAAAACACAAACACGGATAAAGTCAAAGAACAACAAAACAGGAACTGAAATTTCTTTCAAAAAACAAAGGTCCCAACTCATATATGCTCAGAAAAAGCACCGAAAGGTGGACCTGTGCGCTATATAAGTAGCCATCATTATTACTATTATTGTTATTAGAGGTATTTCATGTTATTCATGATAATTAGGCGATAATAATAATTGCACATATCAGATTAATAACATATTTTCTTTAAGAAGTCTATGACAGTATAATACTAAATTTATTTGAATGGAATCATCAACTTACCAGCACTGTGAACTTCCTCACTTATTTCAAAGGTGTTAAGTGGCGGTGAATCTTTTGTTTCATCGGCAACTTCACCTAAAACAAAAATCCGTGTAAACAACAAAGAACAAATCCATCTTTTTTATTGAATTAAAATACCCAGAAAATTTGCTTTGCCAAATTCATCGTGGGCCCGGCAGCGCCAAATCTAAAAGACTCTATCCCTTTAAAAGTTAAACCTCAAAGAAAACATTAATTTTGTAAACGGATATTTGTGCTCCAACTAACATTACTTCTTGACCACTTCATTTTAGACGCCCCCCAAAGAAATGTTTCAAAGACTTAAGAGAGTTATGCAAGTAAAATGCTGAACTTATTTTAATAAAATCACCGACCTACCTGAAATGTTAAGTTCCTCACTCATTTCCAATGTGTTGATTGGTTGTGAAACTTTTGCTCCATCGGCAACTTCAGATAAAACACAAACACGGATTAAAGTCAAAGAACAAGAAAACATGAACTGAAATTTCTTTCCAAAAATAAAGGTTACCTTACTCATATATGCTCAGAAAAAGCACCGAAAGATGGACGTGTGCGCTTTATAAGTAGCCATCAGTATCAATATTTTTATAGGTATTTCATGTTATTCATGATAATAATGCGCTAATAATAAATGCACATATTACATCAAGAACATATTTTGTTTAAGAAGTCTATGAAAGCATAACACTATATTTATTTTAATGGAATCATCAACTTACCAGCACTGTGAACTTCCTCACTTATTTCAAAGGTGTTAAGTGGCGGTGAATCTTTTGTTTCATCGGCAACTTCACCTAAAACAAAAATCCGTGTAAACAACAAAGAACAAATCCATCTTTTTTATTGAATTGAAATACCCCGAAAATTTGCTTTGCCAAATTCATCGTGGGCCCGGTAGCGCCAAATCTAAAAGACTCTATCCCTTTAAAAGTTAAACCTCAAAGAAAACATTAATTTTGTAAACGGATATTTGTGCTCCAACTAACATTACTTCTTGACCACTTCATTTTAGACGCCCCCCAAAGAAATGTTTCAAAGACTTAAGAGAGTTATGCAAGTAAAATGCTGAACTTATTTTAATAAAATCACCGACCTACCTGAAATGTTAAGTTCCTCACTCATTTCCAATGTGTTGATTGGTTGTGAAACTTTTGCTCCATCGGCAACTTCAGATAAAACACAAACACGGATTAAAGTCAAAGAACAACAAAACAGGAACTGAAATTTCTTTCAAAAAAAAAGGTCCCAACTCATACATGCTCAGAAAAAGCACCGAAAGGTGGACCTGTGCGCTATATTAGTAGCCATTATTATTACTGTTATTGTTATTAGAGATATTTCATGTTATTAGAGATATTTCATGTTATTCATGATAATTATGCGATAATAATAATTGCACATATTAGATTAATAACATATTTTCTTTAAGAAGTCTATGACAGTATAATACTAAATTTATTTGAATGGAATCATTTACTTACCAGCACTGTGAACTTCCTTACTTATTTCAAATTTATTAAGTGGCGGTGAATCTTTTGTTTCATCGGCAACCTCACTTAAAGCAAAAACACGTATAAATAACGTGGAACAAATGAATATTTTTTTGTTGAAATGAAATACTCCGAAAAATTATTTTGCCAAATTGATCGTGGGACCAGCAGCCGCTTTTCAGCGCAAAATCTCCGAGGCTCTGTCCCTTTAAGAGTTAAACTTCGAAGAAAACATTTTCAAACGGATATTTGTGCTCCAACTGACTAACACTACTTCATTGACCACAACATTTTAGACACCCCCTGAAATGTTTCAAAGACTTAAGAGAGTTATGCAAGTAAAATACTGAATTTATTGTAAGAAAATCACCGACCTACCTGCACTGTGAAGTTCCTCACTCATTTCCAATGTGTTAATCGGTTGTGAAACTTTTGCTCCATCGGTATCTTCAGATAAAACACAAACACGGATAAAAGTCAAAGAACAAGAAAAGATGAACTGAAATTTCTTTCAAAAAACAAAGGTCTCAACTCATACATGCTCAGAAAAAGCACCGAAAGGTGGACCTGTGCGCTATATAAGTAGTCATCATTATTACTATTTTTGTTATTAGAGGTATTTCATGTTATTCATGATAATTATGCGATAATAATTGCACATATTAGATTAATAACATATTTTCTTTAAGAAGTCTATGACAGTATAATACTAAATTTATTTGAATGGAATCATCAACTTACCAGCACTGTGAACTTCCTCACTTATTTCAAAGGTGTTAAGTGGCGGTGAATCTTTTGTTTCATCGGCAACCTCACCTAAAGCAAAAACACGTATAAATAACGTGGAACAAATGCATATTTTTTTGTTGAAATAAAATACTCCGAAAAATTATTTTGCCAAATTGATCGTGGGACCAGCAGCCGCTTTTCAGCGCAAAATCTCCGAGGCTCTGTCCCTTTAAGAGTTAAACTTCGAAGAAAACATTTTCAAACGGATATTTGTGCTCCAACTGACTAACACTACTTCATTGACCACAACATTTTAGACACCCCCTGAAATGTTTCAAAGACTTAAGAGAGTTATGGAAGTAAAATACTGAATTTATTGTAAGAAAATCACCGACCTACCTGCACTGTGAAGTTCCTCACTCATTTCCAATGTGTTAATCGGTTGTGAAACTTTTGCTCCATCGGTATCTTCAGATAAAACACAAACACGGATAAAAGTCAAAGAACAAGAAAAGATGAACTGAAATTTCTTTCAAAAAACAAAGGTCTCAACTCATACATGCTCAGAAAAAGCACCGAAAGGTGGACCTGTGCGCTATATAAGTAGTCATCTTTATTACTATTTTTGTTATTAGAGGTATTTCATGTTATTCATGATAATTATGCGATAATAATTGCACATATTAGATTAATAACATATTTTCTTTAAGAAGTCTATGACAGTATAATACTAAATTTATTTGAATGGAATCATCAACTTACCAGCACTGTGAACTTCCTCACTTATTTCAAATTTGTTAAGTGGCGGTGAATCTTTTGTTTCATCGGCAACCTCACCTAAAGCAAAAACACGTATAAATAACGTGGAACAAATGCATATTTTTTTGTTGAAATGAAATACTCCAAAAAATTATTTTGCCAAATTGATCGTTGTCCCAGCAGCCGCTTTTCAGCGCAAAATCTCCGAGGCTCTGTCCCTTTAAAACTTCAACCTCGAAGAAAACATTTTCAAACGGATATTTGTGCTCCAACTGACTAACACTACTTCATTGACCACAACATTTTAGACGCCCCCTAAAATGTTTCAAAGACTTAAGAGAGTTATGCAAGTAAAATACTGAATTTATTGTAAGAAAATCACCGACCTACCTGCACTGTTAAGTTCCTCACTCATTTTCAATGTGTTAATCGGTTGTGAAACTTTTGCTCCATCGGTATCTTCAGATAAAACAAAAACACGGATAAAAGTCAAAGAACAACAAAATAGGAACTGAAATTTCTTTCGAAAAACAAAGGTCCCAAGTCATACATGCTCAGAAAAAGCACCGAAAGGTGGACCTGTGCGCTATATAAGTAGCCATCATTATCACTATTATTGTTATTAGCGGTATTTCATGTTATTCATGATAATTATGCGATAATAATAATTGCACATATTAGATTATTAACATATTTTCTTTCAGAAGTCTATGACAGTATAATACTAAATTTATTTGAATGGAATCATCAACTTACCAGCACTGTGAACTTCCTCACTTATTTCAAAGGTGTTAAGTGGCGGTGAATCTTTTGTTTCATCGGCAACCTCACCTAAAGCAAAAACACGTATAAATAACGTGGAACAAATGCATATTTTTTTGTTGAAACAAAATACTCCAAAAAATTATTTTGCCAAATTGATCGTGGGCCCAGCAGCCGCTTTTCAGCGCTAAATCTCCGAGGCTCTGTCCCTTCAAAAGTTGAACCTCGAAGAAAACATTTTCAAACGGATATTTGTGCTCCAACTGACTAACACTACTTCATTGACCACAACATTTTAGACGCCCCCTAAAATGTTTCAAAGACTTAAGAGAGTTATGCAAGTAAAATACTGAATTTATTGTAAGAAAATCACCGACCTACCTGCACTGTGAAGTTCCTCACTCATTTCCAATGTGTTAATCGGTTGTGAAACTTTTGCTCCATCGGTATCTTCAGATAAAACACAAACACGGATAAAAGTCAAAGAACAAGAAAAGATGAACTGAAATTTCTTTCAAAAAACAAAGGTCCCAACTCATACATGCTCAGAAAAAGCACCGAAAGGTGGACCTGTGCGCTATATAAGTAGTCATCATTATTACTATTATTCTTATTAGAGGTATTTCATGTTTTTCATGATAATTATGCGATAATAATAATTGCACATATTAGATTATTAACATATTTTCTTTTAGAAGTCTATGACAGTATAATACTAAATTTATTTGAATGGAATCATCAACTTACCAGCACTGTGAACTTCCTCACTTATTTCAAAGGTGTTAAGTGGCGGTGAATCTTTTGTTTCATCGGCAACCTCACCTTAAGCAAAAACACGTATAAATAACGTGGAACAAATGCATGTTTTTTTGTTGAAATAAAATACTCCAAAAAATTATTTTGCCAAATTGATCGTGGGCCCAGCAGCCGCTTTTCAGCGCTAAATCTCCGAGGCTCTGTCCCTTCAAAAGTTGAACCTCGAAGAAAACATTTTCAAACTGATATTTGTGCTCCAACTGACTAACACTACTTCATTGACCACAACATTTTAGACGCCCCCTAAAATGTTTCAAAGACTTAAGAGAGTTATGCAAGTAAAATACTGACTTTATTGTAAGAAAATTACCGACCTACCTGCACTGTGAAGTTCCTCACTCATTTCCAATGTGTTAATCGGTTGTGAAACTTTTGCTCCATCGGTATCTTCAGATAAAACACAAACACGGATAAAAGTCAAAGAACAAGAAATGATGAACTGAAATTTCTTTCAAAAAACAAAGGTCCCAACTCATACATGCTCAGAAAAAGCACCGAAAGGTGGACCTGTGCGCTATATAAGTAGTCATCATTATTACTATTATTGTTATTAGAGGTATTTCATGTTATTCATGATAATTATGCGATAATAATTGCACATATTAGATTAATAACATATTTTCTTTAAGAAGTCTATGACAGTATAATACTAAATTTATTTGAATGGAATCATCAACTTACCAGCACTGTGAACTTCCTCACTTATTTCAAATTTGTTAAGTGGCGGTGAATCTTTTGTTTCATCGGCAACCTCACCTAAAGCAAAAACACGTATAAATAACGTGGAACAAATGCATATTTTTTTGTTGAAATGAAATACTCCAAAAAATTATTTTGCCAAATTGATCGTTGTCCCAGCAGCCGCTTTTCAGCGCAAAATCTCCGAGGCTCTGTCCCTTTAAAACTTCAACCTCGAAGAAAACATTTTCAAACGGATATTTGTGCTCCAACTGACTAACACTACTTCATTGACCACAACATTTTAGACGCCCCCCAAAGAAATGTTTCAAAGACTTAAGAGAGTTATGCAAGTAAAATGCTGAACTTATTTTAATAAAATCACCGACCTACCTGAAATGTTAAGTTCCTCACTCATTTCCAATGTGTTGATTGGTTGTGAAACTTTTGCTCCATCGGTATCTTCAGATAAAACACAAACACGGATAAAAGTCAAAGAACAACAAAACAGGAACTGAAATTTCTTTCAAAAAACAAAGGTCCCAAGTCATACATGCTCAGAAAAAGCACCGAAAGGTGGACCTGTGCGCTAAATAAACAGCCATCATCATTACTATTATTATTATTATTATTGTAGGTATTTTATGTTATTCATGATAATTATGCAATAATAATAATTGCACATATTAGACTAATAACATATTTTTTTTAAGAAGTCTATGACAGTATAATACTAAATTTATTTGAATGGAATCATCAACTTACCAGCACTGTGAACTTCCTCACTTATTTCAAAGGTGTTACGTGGCGGTGAATCTTTTGTTTCATCGGCAACCTCACCTAAAGCAAAAACACGTATAAATAACGTGGAACAAATGCATATTTTTTTGTTGAAATGAAATACTCCGAAAAATTATTTTGCCAAATTGATCGTGGGCCCAGCAGCCGCCTTTCAGCGCTAAATCTCCGAGGCTCTGTCCCTTTAAGAGTTAAACTTCGAAGAAAACATTTTCAAACGGATATTTGTGCTCCAACTGACTAACACTACTTCATTGACCAAAACATTTTAGACGCCCCCTCAAATGTTTCAAAGACTTAAGAGAGTTATGCAAGTAAAACACTGAATTTATTGTAAGAAAATCACCGACCTACCTGCACTGTTAAGTTCTTCACTCATTTCCAATGTGTTAATCGGTTGTGAAACTTTTGCTCCATCGGTATCTTCAGATAAAACAAAAACACGGATAAAAGTCAAAGAACAACAAAATAGGAACTGAAATTTCTTTCAAAAAACAAAGGTCCCAACTCATACTTGCTCAGAAAAAGCACCGAAAGGTGGACCTGTGCGCTATATAAGTAGCCATCATTATTACTATTATTGTTATTAGAGGTATTTCATGTTATTCGTGATAATTATGCGATAATAATAATTGCACATATTAGATTATTAACATATTTTCTTTCAGAAGTCTATGACAGTATAATACTAAATTTATTTGAATGGAATCATCAACTTACCAGCACTGTGAACTTCCTCACTTATTTCAAAGGTGTTAAGTGGCGGTGAATCTTTTGTTTCATTGGCAACTTCACCTAAAACAAAAATACGTGTAAACAACAAAGAACAAATCCATCTTTTTTATTGAATTGAAATACCCCGAAAATTTGCTTTGCCAAATTCATCGTGGGCCCGGCAGCGCCAAATCTAGAAGACTCTATCCCTTTAAAAGTTAACTTAAAGAAAACATTAATTTTGTAAACGGATATTTGTGCTCCAACTGACTAACATTACTTCTTGACCACTTCATTTTAGACGCCCCCCAAAGAAATGTTTCAAAGACTTAAGAGAGTTATGCAAGTAAAATGCTGAACTTATTTTAATAAAATCACCGACCTACCTGCACTGTTAAGTTCCTCACTCATTTCCAATGTGTTAATCGGTTGTGAAACTTTTGCTCCATCGGTATCTTCAGATAAAACACAAACACGGATAAAAGTCAAAGAACAACAAAACAGGATCTTAAATTTCTTTCAAAAAACAAAGGTCCCAAGTCATACATGCTCAGAAAAAGCACCGAAAGGTGGACCTGTGCGCTAAATAAACAGCCATCATCATTACTATTATTGTTATTATTATCATAGGTATTTTATGTTATTCATGATAATTATGCAATAATAATAATTGCACATATTAGACTAATAACATATTTTTTTTAAGAAGTCTATGACAGTATAATACTAAATTTATTTTAATGGAATCATCAACTTACCAGCACTGTGAACTTCCTCACTTATTTCAAAGGTGTTAAGTGGCGGTGAATCTTTTGTTTCATCGGCAACCTCGACTAAAGTAAAAACACGTATAAATAACGTGGTACAAATGTATATTTTTTTGTTGAAATGAAATACTCCGAAAAATTATTTTGCCAAATTGATCGTGGGCCCAGCAGCCGCTTTTCAGCGTTAAATCTCCGAGGCTCTTTCCCTTAAAAAGTTAACTTAAAGAAAACATTAATTTTGTAAACGGATATTTGTGCTCCAACTGACTAACATTACTTCTTGACCACTTCATTTTAGACGCCCCCCAAAGAAATGTTTCAAAGACTTAAGAGAGTTATGCAAGTAAAATACTGAACTTATTTTAATAAAATCACCGACCTACCTGAAATGTTAAGTTCCTCACTCATTTCCAATGTGTTGATTGGTTGTGAAACTTTTGCTCCATCGGTACATTCAGATAAAACACAAACACGGATAAAAGTCAAAGAACAACAAAACAGGAACTGAAATTTCTTTCAAAAAACAAAGGTCCCAAGTCATACATGCTCAGAAAAAGCACCGAAAGGTGGACCTGTGCGCTAAATAAACAGCCATCATCATTACTATTATTATTATTATTATCATAGGTATTTTATGTTATTCATGATATTATGCAATAATAATAATTGCACATATTAGACTAATAACATATTTTCTTTAAGAAGTCTATGACAGTATAATACTAAATTTATTTGAATGGAATCATCAACTTACCAGCACTGTGAACTTCCTCACTTATTTCAAAGGTGTTAAGTGGCGGTGAATCTTTTGTTTCATCGGCAACTTCACCTAAAACAAAAATACGTGTAAACAACAAAGAACAAATCCATCTTTTTTATTGAATTGAAATACCCCGAAAATTTGCTTTGCCAAATTGATCGTGGGCCCGGCAGCGCCAAATCTAGAAGACTCTATCCCTTTAAAAGTTAAACCTCAAAGAAAACATTAATTTTGCAAACGGATATTTTTGTGCTCCAGCTGACTAACATTACTTTCTTGACCACTACATTCTAGACGCCCCCCAAAAATTATTTAATTTTATGTTATTTAAATGTATTTATTCAGGATGATAAGATCAGTTAAAAACTGTTTTACATCATGGTCCTTACAATAAAAAACATAAATACATGTAAATCAATAATATATTATAGATGAGATAAAAATCAGAGTAATATCTAAAAGATTGTGTTTAAAATAATACAATGCAATACAAGAACATTTACAATATGTTATACAAAGAAATAAAGTAAAAGTAATTAAATTTAAGTATTTAACAACCAAAAAAGTACCCGATTTATGGACGAAATGTATGAATTAATGGTTGAAGATCTATATATAAATCGGTAAAACTCAGGATAATAAAACATAAATTGAACATTGATATGCAATAGGAATAAAAAAGTGGTATAATTTACATTAAAGTATGAGAATACATAACACATGTGTTTCATGTATTTATATGAAGCAAATTGAATTACAAAATATATATATAAAAAAATGATACATGATAAATTGTAACGAATTACGGCAAAGATATAGGTACTAAAAAAAGAAAACAATGTTTGGATCGAAGTGTATTTAAACAACAAAATGGTAGGTAAAATGTACATGAAACTGTATATCGGGTTTTGGGCTACAAATCCATTCCTTTAATAATTAAACTGCTCTCAGGTAATGTAGTACATATGATTTGCACATCAGGGTTTTGGAATTAATTTTATGTATTTAAATTTAAAATTATCAAATGAAGTTGCATTTTGGAAAAACATGTTTCAAAGACTTAAGAGAGTTATGCAAGTAAAATACTGAATTTATTTTAAGAAAATCACCGACCTACCTGCACTGTGAAGTTCCTCACTCATTTCCAATGTGTTAATCGGTTGTGAACCTTTTTTTCCATCGGTAACTTTAGATAAAACACGGACAAAAGTCAAAGAACAACAAAACATTAACTGTAATTTCTTTCCAAAAACAAAGGTTACCCAACTCATACATGCTCAGAAAAAGCACCGAAAGGTGGACCTGTGCGCTATATAAGTAGCCATCATCATTACTGTTATTGTTATTAGAGGTATTTCATGTTATTCGTGATAATTATGCGATAATAATAATTGCAAATATTAGATTAACAACATATTTTCTTTAAGAAGTCTATGACAGTACAACACTAAATTTATTTGAATGGAATCATCAACTTACCAGCACTGTGAACTTCCTCACTTATTTCAAAGGTGTTAAGTGGCGGTGAATCTTTTGTTTCATCGGCAACCTCACCTAAAGCAAAAACACGTATAAACAACGTGGAACAAATCCATATATTTTTGTTGAAATGAAATACCCCGAAAATTTGCTTTGCCAAATTTCTTAGTGGGCCCGGCACCGCCAAATCTAGAAGACTCTATCCCTTTAAAAGTTAAACCTCAAAGAAAACATTAATTTTGTAACCGGATATTTGTGCTCCAACTGACTAACATTACTTCTTGACCACTTCATTTTAGACGCCCCCAAAAATGTTTCAAAGACTTAAGAGAGTTATGCAAGTAAAATGCTGAACTTATTTTAATAAAATCACCGACCTACCTGAAATGTTAAGTTCCTCAATCATTTCCAATGTGTTGATTGGTTGTGAATCTTTTGCTCCATCGGCAACTTCAGATAAAACACAAACACGGATTAAAGTCAAAGAACAAGAAAACATAAACTGAAATTTCTTTCCAAAAATAAAGGTTACCCAAATCATATATGCTCAGAAAAAGCACCGAAAGATGGACCTGTGCGCTTTATATAAGTAGCCATCAGTATCAATATTATTATAGGTATTTCATGTTATTCATGATAATAATGCGCTAATAATAATTGCACATATTGCATCAAGAACATATTTTGTTTAAGAAGTCTATGAAAGCATAATACTATATTTATTTTAATGGAATCATCAACTTACCAGCACTGTGAACTTCCTCACTTATTTCAAATTTGTTAAGTGGCGGTGAATCTTTTGTTTCATCGGCAACCTCATCTAAAGCAAAAACACGTATAAATAACGTGGAACAAATGCATATTTTTTTGTTAAAATGAAATACTCCGAAAAATTATTTTGCCAAATTGATCGTGGGCCCAGCAGCCGCTTTTCCGCGCTAAATCTCCGAGGCTCTTTCACTTTAAAAGTTGAACCTCGAAGAAAACATTTTCAAACGGATATTTGTGCTCCAACTGACTAACACTACTTCATTGACCACAACATTTTAGACGCCCCCTAAAATGTTTCAAAGACTTAAGAGAGTTATGCAAGTAAAATACTGAATTTATTGTAAGAAAATCACCGACCTACCTGCACTGCTAAGTTCCTCACGCATTTCCAATGTGTTAATCGGTTGTGAAACTTTTGCTCCATCGGTATCTTCAGATAAAACACAAACACGGATAAAAGTCAAAGAACAACAAAACATGAACTGAAATTTCTTTCAAAAACAAAGGTCCCAAGTCATACATGCTCAGAAAAAGCACCGAAAGGTGGACCTGTGCGCTATAGAAGTAGCCATCATAATCACTATTATTGTTATTAGAGGTATTTCATGTTATTCGTCATAATTATGCGATAATAATAATTGCACATATTAGATTAATAACATATTTTCCCTAAGAAGTCTGTGACAGTATAATACTAAATTTATTTGAATGGAATCATCAACTTACCAGCACTGTGAACTTCCTCACTTATTTCAAAGGTGTTAAGTGGCGATGAATCTTTTGTTTCATCGGCAACTTCACCTAATACAAAAATAAGTGTAAACAACAAAGAACAAATCCATATTTTTTATTGAATTGAAATACCCCGAAAATTTTCTTTGCCAAATTAATCGTGGGCCCGGCAGCGCCAAATCTAGGAATCGCTATCCCTTTCAAAGTTAAACCTCAAAGAAAACATTAATTTTGCAAACGGATATTTGTGCTCCAACTGACTAACATTACTTTCTTGACCACTACATTCTAGACGCCCCCAAAAAAAATATTTCAAAGACTTACGAGAGTTATGCAAGTAAGATACTGATTTTTTTTTAATAAAATCACCGACCTACCTGCACTGTAAAGTTCCTCACTCATTTCCAATGTGTTAATCGGTTGTGAAACTTTTGCTCCATCGGTATCTTCAGATAAAACACAAACACGGATAAAAGTCAAAGAACAACAAAACATGAACTGAAATTTCTTTCAAAAAACAAAGGTCCCAACTCATACATGCTCAGAAAAAGCACCAAAAGATGGACCTGTGCGCTACATAAATAGCCATTATTACTACTACTATTATTATTATAGGTATTTCATGTTATTCATAATAATTATGCGCTAATAATAATTGCACATATTAGATTAAGAACATATTTTGTTTAAGAAGTCTATGAAAGTATAATACTAAATTTGGAATCATCAACTTACCAGTACTGTTAGCTTCCTCACTTATTTCGAAAGTGTTGACCGGCGGTGAATCTTTTGTTTCATCGGCAACTTCACCAAAAACAAAAACACGTATAAACAACAAAAGAAAAAATCCATATTTTTTACTGAATTGAAATACTCCGAAAAATTGCGTTGCCAGTTTGATAGTGGGCCCGGCAGCCGCTGAGCAGCGCCAAATCTAGGGGGCCCTATACCTTTAATAGTTGAACCCCAAAGAAAAAATAATTTAGCAAACGGATATTTGTGCTCCAACCAACATTATTTCATTGACCACAACATTTTAGACGACCCCCAAAATTAGTTTATTTTATTTTATTCAAATATTTATTCAGGATGACAAGATCAGTTAAAAACTGTTTTACATCATGGTCCTGACAATAAAAAAACATAAATACATGTAAATCAATAATACATTATAGATGAGATAAAAATCAGAGTAATATCTAAAAGATTGTGTTTAAAATAATACAATGCAATACAAGAACATTTACAATATGTTATACAAAGAAATAAAGTAAATGTAATTAAATTTTAGTATTTAACAACCAAAAAAGTACTCGATTTATGGACGAAATGTTTGAATTAATAGTTATAGATCTATATATAAATCGGTAAAACTCAGGATAATAAAACATAAATTGAACATTGATATGCAATAGGAATAAAAAAGTGGTATAATTTACATTAAAGTATGAGAATACATAACACATGTGTTTCATGTATTTATATGAAGCAAATTGAATTACAAATTATATAAAAAAAATGATACATGATAAATTGTAACGAATTACGGCAAAGATATAGGTACTAAAAAAAGAAAACAATGTTTGGATCGAAGTGTATTTAAACAACAAAATGGTAGGTAAAATGTACATGAAACTGTATATCGGGTTTTGGGCTACAAATCCATTCCTTTAATAATTAAACTGCTCTCAGGTAATGTAGTACATATGATTTGCACATCAGGGTTTTGGAATTAATTTTATGTATTTAAATTTAAAATTATCAAATGAAGTTGCATTTTGGAAAAACATGTTTCAAAGACTTAAGAGAGTTATGCAAGTAAAATACTGAATTTATTTTAAGAAAATCACCGACCTACCTGCACTGTGAAGTTCCTCACTCATTTCCAATGTGTTAATCGGTTGTGAACCTTTTTTTCCATCGGTAACTTTAGATAAAACACGGACAAAAGTCAAAGAACAACAAAACATTAACTGTAATTTCTTTCCAAAAACAAAGGTTACCCAACTCATACATGCTCAGAAAAAGCACCGAAAGGTGGACCTGTGCGCTATATAAGTAGCCATCATCATTACTGTTATTGTTATTAGAGGTATTTCATGTTATTCGTGATAATTATGCGATAATAATAATTGCAAATATTAGATTAACAACATATTTTCTTTAAGAAGTCTATGACAGTACAACACTAAATTTATTTGAATGGAATCATCAACTTACCAGCACTGTGAACTTCCTCACTTATTTCAAAGGTGTTAAGTGGCGGTGAATCTTTTGTTTCATCGGCAACCTCACCTAAAGCAAAAACACGTATAAACAACGTGGAACAAATCCATATATTTTTGTTGAAATGAAATACCCCGAAAATTTGCTTTGCCAAATTTCTTAGTGGGCCCGGCACCGCCAAATCTAGAAGACTCTATCCCTTTAAAAGTTAAACCTCAAAGAAAACATTAATTTTGTAACCGGATATTTGTGCTCCAACTGACTAACATTACTTCTTGACCACTTCATTTTAGACGCCCCCAAAAATGTTTCAAAGACTTAAGAGAGTTATGCAAGTAAAATGCTGAACTTATTTTAATAAAATCACCGACCTACCTGAAATGTTAAGTTCCTCAATCATTTCCAATGTGTTGATTGGTTGTGAATCTTTTGCTCCATCGGCAACTTCAGATAAAACACAAACACGGATTAAAGTCAAAGAACAAGAAAACATAAACTGAAATTTCTTTCCAAAAATAAAGGTTACCCAAATCATATATGCTCAGAAAAAGCACCGAAAGATGGACCTGTGCGCTTTATATAAGTAGCCATCAGTATCAATATTATTATAGGTATTTCATGTTATTCATGATAATAATGCGCTAATAATAATTGCACATATTGCATCAAGAACATATTTTGTTTAAGAAGTCTATGAAAGCATAATACTATATTTATTTTAATGGAATCATCAACTTACCAGCACTGTGAACTTCCTCACTTATTTCAAATTTGTTAAGTGGCGGTGAATCTTTTGTTTCATCGGCAACCTCATCTAAAGCAAAAACACGTATAAATAACGTGGAACAAATGCATATTTTTTTGTTAAAATGAAATACTCCGAAAAATTATTTTGCCAAATTGATCGTGGGCCCAGCAGCCGCTTTTCCGCGCTAAATCTCCGAGGCTCTTTCACTTTAAAAGTTGAACCTCGAAGAAAACATTTTCAAACGGATATTTGTGCTCCAACTGACTAACACTACTTCATTGACCACAACATTTTAGACGCCCCCTAAAATGTTTCAAAGACTTAAGAGAGTTATGCAAGTAAAATACTGAATTTATTGTAAGAAAATCACCGACCTACCTGCACTGCTAAGTTCCTCACGCATTTCCAATGTGTTAATCGGTTGTGAAACTTTTGCTCCATCGGTATCTTCAGATAAAACACAAACACGGATAAAAGTCAAAGAACAACAAAACATGAACTGAAATTTCTTTCAAAAACAAAGGTCCCAAGTCATACATGCTCAGAAAAAGCACCGAAAGGTGGACCTGTGCGCTATAGAAGTAGCCATCATAATCACTATTATTGTTATTAGAGGTATTTCATGTTATTCGTCATAATTATGCGATAATAATAATTGCACATATTAGATTAATAACATATTTTCCCTAAGAAGTCTGTGACAGTATAATACTAAATTTATTTGAATGGAATCATCAACTTACCAGCACTGTGAACTTCCTCACTTATTTCAAAGGTGTTAAGTGGCGATGAATCTTTTGTTTCATCGGCAACTTCACCTAATACAAAAATAAGTGTAAACAACAAAGAACAAATCCATATCTTTTATTGAATTGAAATACCCCGAAAATTTTCTTTGCCAAATTAATCGTGGGCCCGGCAGCGCCAAATCTAGGAATCGCTATCCCTTTCAAAGTTAAACCTCAAAGAAAACATTAATTTTGCAAACGGATATTTCTGCTCCAACTGACTAACATTACTTTCTTGACCACTACATTCTAGACGCCCCCCAAAAAAAATATTTCAAAGACTTACGAGAGTTATGCAAGTAAGATACTGATTTTTTTTTAATAAAATCACCGACCTACCTGCACTGTAAAGTTCCTCACTCATTTCCAATGTGTTAATCGGTTGTGAAACTTTTGCTCCATCGGTATCTTCAGATAAAACACAAACACGGATAAAAGTCAAAGAACAACAAAACATGAACTGAAATTTCTTTCAAAAAACAAAGGTCCCAACTCATACATGCTCAGAAAAAGCACCAAAAGATGGACCTGTGCGCTACATAAATAGCCATTATTACTACTACTATTATTATTATAGGTATTTCATGTTATTCATAATAATTATGCGCTAATAATAATTGCACATATTAGATTAAGAACATATTTTGTTTAAGAAGTCTATGAAAGTATAATACTAAATTTGGAATCATCAACTTACCAGTACTGTTAGCTTCCTCACTTATTTCGAAAGTGTTGACCGGCGGTGAATCTTTTGTTTCATCGGCAACTTCACCAAAAACAAAAACACGTATAAACAACAAAAGAAAAAAATCCATATTTTTTACTGAATTGAAATACTCCGAAAAATTGCGTTGCCAGTTTGATAGTGGGCCGGCAGCCGCTGAGCAGCGCCAAATCTAGGGGGCCCTATACCTTTAATAGTTGAACCCCAAAGAAAAAAATAATTTAGCAAACGGATATTTGTGCTCCAACCAACATTATTTCATTGACCACAACATTTTAGACGACCCCCAAAATTAGTTTATTTTATTTCATTCAAATATTTATTCAGGATGACAAGATCAGTTAAAAACTGTTTTACATCATGGTCCTGACAATAAAAAACATAAATACATGTAAATCAATAATACATTATAGATGAGATAAAAATCAGAGTAATATCTAAAAGATTGTGTTTAAAATAATACAATGCAATACAAGAACATTTACAATATGTTATACAAAGAAATAAAGTAAATGTAATTAAATTTTAGTATTTAACAACCAAAAAAGTACTCGATTTATGGACGAAATGTTTGAATTAATAGTTATAGATCTATATATAAATCGGTAAAACTCAGGATAATAAAACATAAATTGAACATTGATATGCAATAGGAATAAAAAAGTGGTATAATTTACATTAAAGTATGAGAATACATAACACATGTGTTTCATGTATTTATATGAAGCAAATTGAATTACAAAATATATAAAAAAAATGATACATAATAAATTGTAACGAATTACGGCAAAGATATAGGTACTACAAAAAGAAAACAATGTTTGGATCGAAGTGTATTTAAACAACAAAATGGTAGGTAAAATGTACATGAAACTGTATATCGGGTTTTGGGCTACAAATCCATTCCTTTAATAATTAAACTGCTCTCAGGTAATGTAGTACATATGATTTGCACATCAGGGTTTTGGAATTAATTTTATGTATTTAAATTTAAAATTATCAAATGAAGTTGCATTTTGGAAAAACATGTTTCAAAGACTTAAGAGAGTTATGCAAGTAAAATACTGAATTTATTTTAAGAAAATCACCAACCTACCTGCACTGTGAAGCTCCTCACTCATTTCCAATGTGTTAATCGGTTGTGAAACTTTTGTTCCATCGGTAACTTTAGATAAAACACAAACACGGACAAAAGTCAAAGAACAACAAAACATTAACTGAAATTTCTTTCCAAAAACAAAGGTTACCCAACTCATACATGCTCAGAAAAAGCACCAAAAGGTGGACCTGTGCGCTATATAAGTAGCCATCATTATAACTGTTATTGTTATTAGAGGTATTTCATGTTATTCGTCATAATTATGCGATAATAATAATTGCATATATTAGATCAATAACATATTTTCTTTAAGAAGTCTATGACAATACAACACTAAATTTATTTTAATGGAATCGTCTACTTACCAGCACTGTGAACTTCCTTACTTATTTGAAATTTGTTAAGTGGCGGTGAATCTTTTGTTTCATCGGCAACCTCACCTAAACCAAAAACACGTATAAATAACGTGGAACAAATGCATATTTTTTTTGTTGAAATAAAATACTCCAAAAAATTATTTTGCCAAATTGATCGTGGGCCCAGCAGCCGCTTTTCAGCGCTAAATCTCCGAGGCTCTGTCCCTTCAAAAGTTGAACCTCGAAGAAAACATTTTCAAACGGATATTTGTGCTCCAACTGACTAACACTACTTCATTGACCACAGCATTTTAGACGCCCCCTAAAATGTTTCAAAGACTTAAGAGAGTTATGCAAGTAAAATACTGAATTTATCTTAATAAAATCACCGACCTACCTGCACTGGTAAGTTCCTCACTTATTTCAAATGTGTTAATCGGTTGTGAAACTTTTGCTCCATCGGCAACTTCACCTAAGACAAAAACACGTATAAACAACAAAGAACAAATCCATATTTTTTTATCGAAATGAAATACTCCGAAAATTTGCTTTGCAAAATTGATCGTGGGCCTGGCAGCGCCAAATCTAGGAGGCTCTATCCTTTAAAAAGTTAAACCTCAAAGAAAACATTAATTTTGTAAACGGATATTTGTGCTCCAACTAACATTACTTCTTGACCACTTCATTTTAGACGCCCCCCAAAGAAATGTTTCAAAGACTTAAGAGAGTTATGCAAGTAAAATGCTGAACTTATTTTAATAAAATCACCGACCTACCTGAAATGTTAAGTTCCTCACTCATTTCCAATGTGTTGATTGGTTGTGAAACTTTTGCTCCATCGGTATCTTCAGATAAAACACAAACACGGATAAAAGTCAAAGAACAACATACATGAACTGAAATTTCTTTCAAAAAACAAAGGTCCCAACTCATACATGCTCAGAAAAAGCACCGAAAGGTGGGCCTGTGCTCTATATAAGTAGCCATCATTATTACTATTATTGTTATTAGAGGTATTTCATGTTATTCATGATAATTATGCGATAATAATATTTGCACATATTAGATTAATAACTTATTTTCTTTAAGAAGTCTGTGACAGTATAATACTAAATTTATTTCAATGGAATCATCAACTTACCAGCACTGTGAACTTCCTCACTTATTTCAAAGGTGTTAAGTGGCGGTGAATCTTTTGTTTCATCGGCAACTTCACCTAAAACAAAAATACGTGTAAACAACAAAGAACAAATCCACCTTTTTTTATTGAATTGAAATACCCCAAAAATTTTCTTTGCCAAATTCATCGTGGGCCCGGCAGCGCCAAATCTAGGAGGCGCTATCCCTTTAAAAGTTAAACCTCAAAGAAAACATTAATTTGCAAACGGATATTTGTGCTCCAACTGACTAACATTACTTCTTGACCACTACATTTTAGACGCACCCGAAATAAATGTTTCAAAGACTTTAATAAGAGAGTTATGCAAGTAAAATACTGAAATTATTTTAATAAAACCACCGACCTACCTGAAATTTTAAGTTCCTCACTCATTTCTAATGTGTTAATCGGTTGTGAAACTTTTGCTCCATCGGTATCTTCAGATAAAACACAAACACGGATAAAAGTCAAAGAACAACAAAACATGAACTGAAATTTCTTTCAAAAAATAAAGGTCCCAACTCATACATGCTCAGAAAAAGCACCGAAAGGTGGACCTGTGCGCTAAATAAACAGCCATCATTATTACTATTATTATAGGTATTTTATGTTATTCATGATAATTATGCGCTAATAATAATTCCATATATTACATTAAGAACATATTTTGTTTAAGAAGGCTATGAAAGTGTAACTCTAAATTTGGAATCATCAACTTACCAGCACTGTGAACTTCCTCACTTATTTCAAAGGTGATAAGTGGCGGTGAATCTTTTGATTCATCGGCAACTTCACCTAAAACAAAAACACGTATAAACAACAAAGAACAAATCCACATTTTTTACTGAAATGAAATACTCCGAAAATTTGCTTTGCCAAATTGATTGTGAGCCCGGCAGCCGCTTCTCAGGACCAAATCTACGAGGGTCTTTCCCTTTAATCGTTGAACGAGGCTCTATCCCTTTAATAGTTGAACATTTGCAAACGGATATTTGTTCTCCAACTGACTAACATTGCTTCATTGACCACAACATTTTAGACCCCCCCCAAAAAAAAGTTTCACTAAAGAGAGTTGTGCAAGTAAAATAGTGAATTTATTTTAATAAAATCACCGACCTACCTGCACTGTTAAGTTCCTTACTCATTTCCAATGTGTTTATCGGTTGTGAAACTTTTGTTCCATCGGTATCTTCAGATAAAACACAAACACGGATACAAGTCAAAAAATAGCAAAATAGGAACTGAAATTTCTTTCCAAAAACAAAGGTCCCAACTCATACATGCTCAGAAAAAGCACCGAAAGGTAGACTTGTGCGCTATATAAGAAGCCATTATTATTATTATTATAGGTATTTTATGTTATTCATGATAATTATTCGCTAATAATAATTTATTTTAATGGAATCATCAACTTACCAGCAGTGTTAACTTCCTCACTTATTTCAAAGGTGATAAGTGGCGGTGAATCTTTTGTTTCATCGGCAACTTCACCTAAAACAAATACACGTATAAACAACAAAGACCAAATTCATATTTTTTTTCATGAAATGAAATACTACGAAAATTTGCATTGCCACATTGATCGAGGGCTCGGCAGCCGCTTTTTAGCACCAAATACGCTTTTGACTCCTGCTCTTTTTGTGATGACATTATCATAACAAGTATGGTATCATTTTAAAGAGAATTAAATGATCTTATGAATGATATGAAATATGCGTTTTGTAAAATTGTGAGTTAGGAGAAATCAAAAAGTATATATATCAGACCACCTTAAATCAATAAATTTTGAAATTTTGGCCCCTTCTTTCACTGTTCCTGTAGTCTGATATTTTTTTTTTATTATACCAAACTTTGTTTTTAGTCTTAATAGATGTACAAAGTTTGGAGAAAAATTATGCTTTTGTTCACCGTGTCCCCATGATCTCACTAATAGACCAGACTAAAGTGATTAGGTACATTGTCAATATTGTCATTGCTATTGTCAATACGTGCATGTTCTCATCAAAGGAAACCAAAACTCAAGAAATGAAGCAACCTTGCTTGAATGAGTAAAATGAGAGGAACAATTTGAACAAAGTTTCATCAAAATCGCGTATGAAGTAAGAGAGCTATATGGACGTTTAAAAGGTCTTGTACTTTGTAAGGGGACCCTCAAATTGACAAACGTGCTTCAAAAGGGCTGATTTTGTGGACAGCTCTCCATCTGTTTTGTACACAAATTTTCAGATATTCCTAATTATCTTTCGAATTGCAGCTTTCCTCCTTCTCAACACAACATTCGTCATGGGAAAATATAATTCACATCACATATATCAAACATCACTAATACAGCTCAACATAAATTGACGAATTAGTATATATTGCACATAAATGCTTCTTACACTGTATGCTAATTATGCATATTATGGTAATTACAGTGATAAAATCAAAATGAATTCTTCTTCATAGAAAATCGTGGAATAGCTGTATTATTCATGTTTTCGGGCGTTGTCGATATGAGATGACAAAGAAATGTTTATTCAGATAATATTACACATATTACATATTAACTAGTGCATTATATACTAATTATGCTAATTCAAGCAATTACTTCGGTTAAAATATATAAAAAAAGAATGTCATAAATGAATTCCTCGCCATAGAAAACCATTGGGAGGGTTACATTATTCACGTATAGGGCAGTTTCTGAATAGACATCCATAAATACGTATACATTATATTTGATGTATGTGAAACAGGTAATTTGGCTGAATTCAATAAATAAAATATTCAGATCGTTTTGAATCCATTCCTCGTCACGGGGCCTCTTAGAAAATGACATTATTTATGTTTTCAGTCTTCCCGGTTGAAAGAAAGTAGCAAATTACATGCTATGCTAATAAGATGATTATGCTAATAAAAAAATGCTCAAGGTTGCCACGGTAGTAACCAAGCTGAATCTACTGCAATACCCATCAAGAGTACGAATCAACAAAAATTTGTACTTTTCCAGGTCTGACAAATTTCCACTGGAGCATAAGGAATAAAGTAAAAATTTGTTCATAAATAATCACAGGCTTTTATAAAATCACACCCATTTGGGAAATATAATAACACAGAATAACTTTATTGTCCATAGGGATATTAAAACAAATATATATGCATGGAGACGGGGTATTCATGGAATTACCCTTTTAAATATGATATAAGTGTTTATTTTACACGATGCTAAAACACGGTTAAAACAGTATACTCCCTTCCACCGCGTAAAAATCGTATTGTTCACTGTGTTGACTGTCAAAGATGATAACGTCAGCCCGTGTCGCCGTAGCGCCATCCAAACAGTAAACAGATCTGTGGTCCAGAAGTGAACCAACATACCTTGTGTTGTATTCGTACTGGAGAGTCGCCTAAAAAAAGCTGTTATTCTACGAAGAAAATTCCATAAAGCCTGGCTTCTGGGCAGACGTGTCCTCTTGTTGCCCCCTTTTTTATCTTCCCCAAGTGTGCCTTCAGTAAGGTAGACATAACAAGACAAAAAGCTAAGAAAATTACATCAATATAGAACAATTTAAACACTCAGAATGGCATCATACTACACCCAAGTAACACAAAAAAAGATGAAAGTTTCATTTGAAAATGGCCCTAAAATTGTTGTCAATGTGGGTTATTGTAGGCAGGATGTATTTTAGTTCTTTCAATATATGGGTTGACCCCGAACAAATTGCAACAAATGGTTTTCAGCTGTTTCTAGTACTATTTGACCTCCGGAATAACTCATTACAAATGTACCACACTCCGCATCCGGAAAACAGGCTATTTTCAACATGGCGTCGAAGATGGCCGCCCGATGCTTAAAATGAACATAGTTCACTCATCATCCACCCTAGACATCATCTTAGTCTGTTAGTGATATTGATTGTTAGTACAGTTTAAAGTGAGCCTGATCACTCCAGGGTACCTGGAAAATCCAAGTTGGCGTCTAAAATGGCTACGGTAGCTTAATTAATGTCCACAGTTCGTCTAATACTTTAGTGGCATTAATTTGATTTATATTCAATGGTTTAAATGGCCAAATACTACATTGAGACATTAACGAGGACAGTCCGTGGTCTGATATGTTCAACATTCTAAGATAGCTTCATGAATAGAGTATAAAATGGCTGCTGTTTCTGTTACATATAAGAAGAATTGTCAAAGCAATTGCATTCATTTATGATAAGGAACATTCCAGAATGTCTTTGTAAAAGCTTTTGTTATACAGGCCTCGCCTATTTAAAGGCCAAGGAGTTTTATTGTTAAATAAGGAAAAGCAGACAATAGATTGCTTAACAATAGGATTCCAGTGAACAATAGCATTATCTATGTTGTTGATTTCACTGAGGTCACTCAAGAATGTTTTAGAAATGTAGAATGCTCCAGAAAGAAGGAGAATGCTGTTTTAAAAGACAATACCAGAAGCCTCTAGAATAGTGAATACTAGAAGGATCTAGAATAGTTGTAATTAGTATAAAAAGCTGGCAGATTCTTCAAGGACATCATCACATCATACCAGATCACTTCGTCAGATTAGATCATATCAGATCAGAACTCAAAGTTTCACGCCAGACTTTATGTCAGAGCAGAGTTTATTTCCACCTGGAATAATGATCTTTTGTGAAATTATTTACCCGGCATCAATGAACTGTTTGCAGTTATTTTGAGAGAGGAATTCTCAGTTCTCATCGAGATCATCAACCTGTTTTAATGAACGCTTTTCAACCCATGGATTGCTGCATTTGACTGTTAATCATCATCAACATCGTTTTCACGGACATTTCAATTCATTACAGTGACTCATCGTGCTTCAACATCAGTTTCATCATCGCCATCGTTGTGAACGTTTACTTTTCGCCAGCCAACTTGGACTTTAATCTGGATACTATCATTTGGAATACCGTAATTGCCAGAACTGATTTCAAGACACGTAAGACCATTATCATTTATGATTTGTTTGTGTACTATGCTTAATTATTTCCTGTAATAAAAAAGGGAAATAAATTTCAAATATTTCATTGTTATTTGTTGCAGTAGCGTAACATTCCTTAGAAATAGGTATAGTTCATTTAATAATATTACCCTCCTGGGAAATATGATTTTTACAATGTATGTCTACCCTGGTCCGGTATGGCATGTCCATTTATCTAACAATGGCTTCAAAAAATAGTCTAAAATGACTACTCTACTTAGAATCGTTAACATTCGCTGCTTTAATGAACACTTTTCAACCCATGGATTGCTGAAATTGACTGTTTAATCATCATCAACATCGTCTTCACGGACATTTCAACTCATTTCAGTGACTCTTGTTATTCATCGTGCTTAAACATCGGTTTCATCGGCTTATTATAATCACTCGGGTGGTGGGCGCGTACGAAATCACTCGGGTTTTAAATTTTGGCGATTTTTTGCACTTCGATGCAATATTTTTTCTAACGGTGTCTTCAATTGGACAAACACGCTCGGAAAATAAAATAAAATTGAAATTCAAGTTTCGTTTTAAGCCAGCAAGTGCCTTAAAGGTCTATATAGTCTACCCCAGCAAAATATTGATTTGAATAAATAAAGAAAAATCAAACTAGCATAGCGCTGAAAATTTCATCCAAATTTCACAAAACAGTTATATGCACATCCTGGTTGGTATGCAAATAAAGAGACTGATGACATCATCCACTCACTATGTATTTCATGGTATGAAATATGACATTTTCTCATTTACTCCTGATTGTCAAGTGAAACAACGATTGATTCCTCCATGAACATGTGGAACTAGCATTACTTACAACTAAATGATCCAAACAATAAAAAAAGTGAGGGAAATCATCGTCTGTCTCATTTGCATGTCACTGTTTTGTGAACAATAAGTGAAATATAAAACTGTCGTAACTTTCTTATTTTCCATCCGATTTTGATGAAATAATTTCCAGTGTTATGCTTTTTGGATTTTTCACTTTTTATTCAAATCAACATTTTGTTGGGGTGGACTTTTCCTTTAAATAAAATGTACTCGACTGCTGTTTTAACATAACAAACATGCAAATCAGCCATGTGACTGAACTATCTTAGAATACATCCGGACTCCTACTGTGTCTTATACGAGGACTCCGAGTCGGAAATTGCCATATCTGTCACATCGATAAGTACACCGTCATTCCCACATGCGGACATGCCTGCATGGAATGGCCCTAAGGCGGGACCCGTCGGACACGACGTGCATCGGTAGTCGAGCACGTGAGTCGAGCCGAGTAAGATCCCACGTTACAGTGCCAGTCAGTCCGCAGTACGTCCGAAAGTATTTTATTTAGCGGTATGCATAGCCATCTGTGGCTTAATGCATATGTATATAATATATATATATACATATATATATATACAGTGCGTCCCAGAAAAAACGAAACCGAGATTTAGCGATGATTTATCATAACTTAATCATAAATAAAATAGACAAATGACCTATCAATGTAAAGCTTAGAATCTCCTCTTTCATCTGGTATTACTTAGATTATTCCTCATTCACGCATGAGTGAGTAAAAACAATTCGAAGAGAGGATGCCAAAAACTCACTTGGCGGGGGGTATCTGAATTTCAAAAAGAAAATCACATGACTAAAAAGTTCAATATCTGCTCTTTTCTTTGATACCTCAATCACAGAAAATGGTCGAGAATTAAAAAAGTTATGATCCCTCAAAATAATGCTTGTATTTCCCTAATTTCATTAAATAAACTTGTTTTCACCGGTTTCCCACAGAAGCTATCGCACGGTAACAAAAGACTTCATGCATGGCTAATCGTTAACAAAACGGAGTGTCGAGTGAGTTTGAACGCTAGCCTGTAAAACCTCTTCATTTTCTGAAATTATTGAAATTCAAGCCTTATTTCAAATAACCAGAACTTTGTTATTTCTTGACCATTTTCTGTAATTGAGGTATCAAATTAAAGAGCAGATATTGAACTTTTTGAAAATGTGGTTTTCTTTTTAAAACACAGATACGGCCCGCCAAGTGACTTTCTGGTATCCCCTTTTCAAATGGTTTTTGCTCACTCATGCTTGAATGAAAAATAATCTAAGTAATACCAGATGAAAGAGGAGATTCTAAGCTTTACATTGATAGGTCATTTGTCTATTTTATTTATGATTAAGTCATGATAAATCATCACTAAATCTCGGTTTCGTTTTTTCTGGGACGCACTGTATTACGAATATATATATATATATATATATATATATATATATATATATATATATATATATATATATATACATACATATATATGTATATATATATATATATAATATATATATATATACCGCTAAATAAAATACTTTCGGACGTGCTGCGGACTGACTGGCACTGTAACGTGGGATCTTACTCGGCTCGACTCACGTGCTCGACTACCGATGCACGTCGTGTCCGACGGGTTCCGCCTAAGGGCCATTCCATGCAGGCATGTCCGCATGTGGGAATGACGGTGTAATAATTATCTTTCAATGAATTTTTCAATTAAATTTTAATTTTGAAAGCAGGGGGAGGGGGAGACAGGATCCGATTTCCCGCTGCATGGCCAGCCGAGGATCCCCTAATGCCCAAGATACAGGTGATTACCATTGTCATGAAATGACTAACGTAGAAATTTCCCAAGTCCCCGACAGAAAACCCCCTCCCACAAATAGGTTGTAGTCTAAAACCACGCTAGGGCTTTGCATTTTAGGGGTTAAAATTTTATGAAGGGGACGATCTTTCAGTATTTTCTCTCTCTCTCTTTTTTTTTTGGGGGGGTTGTCATTTTTAGGACCCCGGCCCCCTTCCCTTAACCGATACATACCTTTTCTCGTGTGTTCTTCCCCCCTCGCTCCTTCCCTCTCAATCACTCCTTTCACCCACCTCATCCAAACCCCACCCAACAAGCACTGATTAGCCCCTTTCTGGATCTGCTTGCAGAGGTTTTGGTGCATAAGGGTTTCAGCACAAAAAAAGGTCTGAAGTGTTAAAATAAACTCATGGAGATAATACATTGCTATGTGACTTCTGCATTCCGCTAGAGTACAAATCACACACCTAAAGATTTATAAATCATTTTTAATGCGTCTGGCGGCTACTCCCCACCACCAAAAATGTCTTGCACTATTTTACTAATGACCCTCGTCCTAAGCAAGTCTCACCGATTCCATGGGGCTTCTTTTTCAGCTAGGCTAGCGTGGGTTCGGGGGTCCTTTTCAAGACCCTCTTGACCACACCTATCACTAACGACCAGCCAGACGCACATTCCCTTTACTACTATATTATTATGAAGATGAAACTTGGTAACCTCAGCTAGGCAGATGCCACTGCCTTTATAATCTTCGACGTCGAGGTCATAATATTTCTGCTTTATTTATCCGGCCAATCTGTATTACATGTGCCTGTAAAATGTACTAAAAGAACATACCTCCGTCATTGCTCCCGTCCAAAGCATTGATTTTGTTCTTTATCAGCTTGATTACTTCCTAAATAGATAAGAAAAACAGACATTTACCGCGTTATAAACAAAAGCAAAATAAAACAGAGAGGGTGTATTCTAAAAAATGTTTCTTCTTTCTAATTGTTACTTTTTTTGTTATCGCAGCAAGATAACAGCAAGCAAATATGGTCAAAATTCGGTATTCAAAAAATTGCCTTGTCTCTGTAACGATATCGGACATTTTATTTTTGAAAGCAGTGGCGAATCCAGATTTTGCTCATAGCGGGGGGGGGGGGGCGTTTTAGGCAATTTTTGTTATTAAGAACAAGGTGTGATTTTTTTATTTACTAAGCAATCAATGCGTGCGATAATACTAATTTGCCCCCTTTCATATCAAATCTTTAAAGGGGAATTAAAAAGTGTGAGAGCGAACGATGCCGTAAACAATTTCAGTTCATTCCTCCATTCACATAACAGAGCAATGTCTCCTGTAAATTTTCCAAGAGAAACAACTTAGTAACAAATGAAACAAATTTAATAGTGTTTTACCGATACCGAAATGCATTTTGCCCGTATATAGCATTGATTACGGTGTGGCAGACACACTAACAAAAGCGATACGAGAAGCCGATGGAAGCTATTGTGTTGATATTGTGTTATCTCGAATGACATACCATTGATCGCTTTTAATATTGTCCGATTCGTGAGTGTGACTTGACATAGAGGTTCTTTTAGTCCTGTTTTAGCGCAATATCACGTCATACATTTTGACGTATTTGCCCTCTTTCTATTTAAAGCAAATTAAGACACTAATACTGTCATGAAGCATATCGATGTTTTCGCTAATATATTTCCTTTCATGTAGAATGTTGACATTTTGTATTAAATGCTGTTATTTATAAAACAGTTTAGGATTCTTAAACAAATACTCTGTTCTAAATTATAATTTGCATAATTTAGGTAAATTAGGTAATAATAAACAAGGATATCCCAATTATTTTATGACAATTTACTTCCCTGTCTTACCCTTAGTCTTTATTTCCAATTTTAGGGCAGTTCTGGTGAAATATATATTCTGAATACTTGTTTATACTATATCGACATAATATGCAAATTTATGGAAATTACTTGCTTATTTGCATAGATACAGCGTGTCTCTTTGGATGAATATTTTTTGTTTTGACTCAAGGAACATTTGTGCCAAGTGGGACATTTGTACTCCAAAATGCAGCGTTCAACGTTTTAACAAGTCTGCTATGTCTTCATATTTTTTAAAGATATTCTTTTCCAAAAGAAATCTGTGTGGACCTAACCCCTTTTGCAACTAAACTGAAATGGACCTCACCCCTTTTGAAAAAAAGGTGATTTTCCTTTGCCATTTTAGTTCAATTTTTGATAGGAATTCAACTTTTCTTTGGTATCATCTAAAAGAGCCACTAAAAATCTATACATTAAAGCTGATGAGAAATGGACCTAACCCCTTTTGCAAGTGGGATCTACATTTAGGGAATTAACTTATATGATTTCGTATATATCTTGCATAATTCAATATGCCAACTCAAAGGAGTAAAAAAATGTTGAACCGGCAATAACAAGCATTCCCATTGCATTTCATATTAAAACTTTACATGTAAACTCGTAATAGAACTATTTTTGTCAAGAAAAGAAAACAAAAACAAAATATATTGGTAATGACCAAAATAGATTTATCACGTCCTAAAAAAGAAAAGTAATGCCTTAGAGCGAGACATGGCAGTAGAAAAATAATAAAAGTGCATTATGTTTATTGCTGCCTAAGCTGCATTGTTAGTCGTAATTTGTCTTTTTTCAGAATGGAATATCTCGCGCTCAAGTTATGAAGAGGAATATGAAGATAGTCATCATTTTTATAAGATGACAACATTTCCTTAGAATGTCCCGGTCCTCGGTCAAAATGAAAGTAACAAAAATATCATGTTGCGCTTCTTTTCTTCATTTATTTATATATGCATTATAAAGAGTGATCCATAATATCAACTTCGCAATTTTCCTACACAGTGCTTGAATTAGTGCTGAAATCAACTTTTTTTTTCAGATTGAAGCATCAATTATTTTTAGCTCTCGCTTCGAGCTCGCATTATTCATTCACATCATTAAAAATATATTTAGAATGCCTAGATACTAGGTGTAAACCTAAAACACACGGACGCATGTTTTTTAAAATACGCAGTTCTTTATTTGAGATATGCTCAAAATATCCAGTTTCAGATTGGAATATAACAAAAATCATGTTTGCGCTTCGCGCTCTAATTACTGATGTAGGATACCCATTATCCATTCTTTTAATGCTTTACAAAACATGAATAGAGTGACCCATTTTTAGATCTAAATCTCAATTTTTCTGCTTGCACCTCGCGCTGGCGTTATCGTGGTTATATAGTTAGATACGTATCATGTTCATTATTACAAAAAGTGCTTAAAATGTCAAATTTTTAGGACGGAATTTCAAAAATATTCAGCTGGCGTTTTTTTTTTGTTTTTTAAGTGTATACCATCTTAATGGCTAACTACAAATAGTCCTTAACAGGTCTCTTTTCGATCAGTTAACTAAGCATCTTGTTCAGGATAAAAAAAAACATTGCCCAGAATGTTCGATTTTCAGGACAAAATACATTTTTTTCCAAAATTAGCTCGCGCTTCGCGCTCTCTATAAATGTATGCTGTATCATAAGAAGATTGCTAAGAAGTGACTGTTCCGAAGAAACAAATGCGAATCGCTTTGATTGGCCGAGCGGGGAAATGTGGGTATTACCCCATCCCTTCCTTATTGGCGAAAGCTGGATCCGCCCTTTAATTCAGGCCTTCTTCAGCACCCCCAGTCTTAAAACATCGTTTTCAGGGTCTTGATGTGTGCTGACGTAAATTGACAATCACAAAAAAAAGTTTTACAATTAATTAAGATCATTTTGGTCCCGAGATTTTGACCCCCAAAATAAAAGAAAGAGATCCACAGTAAAATGAAGGCCCTTCGCTACCGAAAAATTTGACAAGAAAAAAAGGAATTTCGGTTAAGTTTCTCAATTTTGCTACAACTACAAGAATTCCAGAGGGGTTGCTGCCTATCGAAAGTAGCACACCCAGCTCCCCCCCTGGATAAAACTCTCGAGTTCTTAAGCACCCCCAGGAATTAAAGGGATGGTCCGGTCTGAAAATATGTATATCTAACTAAACCCCTGAAAAAAGTTTGGAAATCTGTGTTTGCCATTAATTTCTCCCAACTCCCAATTTTACACAATGCATATTTTACATCATTCAAAGTATCATTTAATACTTTTTAAAGTGATACCATGCTTATTATGATCATGCCATTACGAAAAGGGCAGGGTTCAAAAGTGTTGGATGAGGTCTGAATTGAAAAGCTACAAAACGAGCAGAAATAGTCATGATAGGTCAATACAGAACATGTCTGTGTCAATAGTAGTAATGGTTCTGTAAGATAACATGGTTTGAGTGGTGGTTTGACATACCCATGCATGTCTGTTTGTTTGTTATGTGTTTGCTTGTGAAGAGGTGTGTGTGATTCCATGCTAATGATGATGTTAAGCTGCATGAAAATAATTAAAAGAAACCGCTGAGAAACTCACTCATTCCACGGAAAAAAGAAGAGTGACTTTCAATAATGCGTCATTTTGCAGCTATTGAATTTTGACCTTGCCCCGCATTTCAAGGCACGCACCTCCATGTGAACTATAATCATATCATTTAGGAAATAATTTAAAGAGAATTAAATGCTCTATTTATTTCTATTAAAAACACATTGATATTTAATAAACCATAGGTTTACATCCCCATTTTTTTCTCATCTTATTACATGATATAATAAATGTTTTATTTTCTCATACATGTGTACATTTACGTGTCTCTATTGTGATGAAATAAGTTGCAACAATAAATAACCAATGAACGTAATCAGTTGTCAATCCAATTGTCTTAGTTCTTGGTAGAAAAAATGTTGAATAAACATAATTTCATATTTAATTCAATTCAATTATTTTTCATTCTTCAACATAATACAAATAATTACAAGATGAACTAGAATTTAATTCGTCATGCGGACGAATAAGGTGGTCTGTCTTGATTTGTCATTCAGTGTCTGCTGATTGTATGAAATAAATCATTTAGATATCATTGATAATCTTGATCGTAGACATCCTAAGAATAAGTTTTGACCATTACTAAATGTGATTATTGATGTGGTGATGACAATCGTCAGACATACATCTTCAAACAGATACATACAAGATAGATGATTATACCTCACGGATCAACACGGCAATGCCGGCATGATCCGGGGAGGTCCGGGATAGTTTTGCCCCAGATAACTGTGAACACGGCATCAACACGGCAGCTTCACACGGATCTACACGGATCATGCCGGCAGAGCACGTCGTCAACACGGATCAATACGTCAGCAACACGGACCTACACGTCAGCTACACGGACCACCACGTCAGCAACACGGACCTACACGTCAGCAATACGGACGAACACGTCAAATGCGTTATCCATTGAGCTAGCATATTCCCCATTGAGATTACACGTAAGCAAATTTGAGAATTACAATTCCAATTTTGCAAGCGAAATACGGGCATGATCCCGGCATCTGATCAAAAAATGGAGGGCATATTTTCGAAAGCTTAGAATCTCGGCTACAACATACTAAAAGCTCAGGGAAAACTGACAAGAAACAATGGAGATATAGCTCACGAAATAGAGGAATGTCGAATCTAGTTTTGAGAAAAGGTCATGTCCCATAGAGATTACACGCAAAATACATGTGATATGAAAAAAGTAATTATAATCTGTTTTATCTTGCTAAATTTAAACTTTTATACCTTTAAATTATCATAAAGGATCATGTAAGAAGCGGCAAAAAGAAAAAAATGGAAAAAAATTCATCTTGTTCACCCCAGGACTCGAACCCGCGCCCTATAGAAAGCAGTCAAAGCCACGATATTCCCCAAGAATACACGTAAGCAATTTTGAGAATTACAAGTCCAATTTTGCAAGCGAAATACGGGCATGATCCTGGCATCTGATCAAAAAATGGAGGGCACATTACCGAAAGCTTAGAATCTCAGCTACAACATACTAAAAGCTTAAGGAAGATTGACAAGAAATAATGAAGATATGGCTTACGAAATAGCGGAATGTCGAATCTAGTTTTGAGAAAAAGTCATGTCCCATAGAGATTACACGCAAAATGAGGAAAAATGACATGCCTCTTTTCATCGCTGTTTTACGCAATGATGCGTTTCTCAAAACGAAAATTCATGATTACTGAGGAGAAAGAGTACATTCTAAACTACAACATATCGAAATCTGGGCGAAAAATGATCTTTATTCGAGAAGTTACAACCAAATTCGCATAAATTTGATGACGTCATTTTTGAAAAAAATAAATTTTTAGTTTAGGCGCCATTTTGATGACGTCACGATATAATTTAGGGACAATGGTGACATGAAATCAAATCTACAACTCATACTCTATCGATATATGAAAAAAAAATTGGGGGTCAACGGACTATTTAAAGAGCTACAGTGAATTTTCAATAGGCATGTTTTTGCCCATATATGGCCTGTAGTGAGAGCTCGCGCGCACACGTGCTGCAAACTTTAACGGGTGTTAATTTCGTTATTAATGGTCGTAGAAGGTTGATCAAGGTATCAAATTGTTCAGAATTTTATTATCAATGAAATGATTTCTGTGTTGCGTTAAGGCGTTACGCGCGGAAACGCGCGCGCATGCGTGCGCGCCCGCAAAATTTTGAAATGCTTAGAATGACCTGAAACGTACTCTCGTTTGGTCAAAAAGTGATTTTGAGCATTTTGAAATTTTGACGCACGCGTACGCGTGCGTCGTGACATTCAGGTGACCTTTGATGACATGATTAAATGACCCTTGACCTGAAATTAGTGTGATGTTAATTTGATCGATTTTTGATAATTGATAATGGAGATATGATTGATAATGTGATTTTACAAAATGGCGCCTAGATGACGTCATCATGACCTGATGACCTTGAAAAGCTTATTTTGACGTGTCCATGACAGATCCTATAGATGACATGAAATTCAATGAAATTGATCATGTCCATTTTGAGATAACTTGGCGACAAGAAAATCCATAAAAATAAATAAAGAAATAAAAAGAAAATTCTGACGAACTTAAGAGGTGATCTGTCAAAGAAAGACCACCTAAAAAGAAGAAATTGACGAAATTAAGAGGTGATCTGTCATAAATGACAGACCACCTAATTAATTGAATACAAATATAAGCATGAACAGAATTCAACATTGAGTAAATGATATACATATCAAATAAGTGATTCAAATATAAGTTAGCTCGCATGTCAGATTTAAATAAATATAATTAAATATAATTAAATCAATATAATTATATATCATGAGAAGAATGAAGGGGTCCACTGAAAAGCAAGGCTTGTAAAATGTGGACACCTCAAAAAGTTAGGATAGAAAGAATATTGAAATATACGTAAAGGAAGACATGAAGGTAACGAAAGGGGCCAAAAAATGTTATATACAGGATATACATATACACACACATATATAGGGACATACACACATACATGCATATATATATATATATATATATATATATATATATATATATATATATATATATATATGTATCTAAATCCTACTTAAGGAGAAGCTTTAGGGTTAATAATCAACGGAAGGGCGAACTCGACCCAAAGGGGAATATTTGGATTCGCCCTTACGTTTTAAAGCTAAAATTCTCAATGACGGGGTTTCAACACAATGCTTAAAATCTATTCCAGCAGAGGGCAGTATTCCTTTTTACTTCCTACGAACTTTGGGCCAAATCTACCCAGCAGTACTCTGACATTACAATCATGCACAAAACTGTGTGTATATACCGTTTGGGGGAAAACTGGTTGTTAAGGCGAATTGATGTATATGCTGACAATCTTTGTAAAATGGGGTATATATCAACATTATCTGTCAATGAAAATGTAACTCAATCCACCACCTACGTTATCCCAAAACTACACCACAATATATAAACTGTACAAAACATGAATGCTTTTAATCCTAATAGTGCCCCTCCTTTTTCGAAAATCTCTATATATTTTACTTTTATATCTTCTACGAAGATTTCGCTGTTACAATGATAAGCGTTTGCAACGAGAACATGTAGTGTGCACGAGAACAGCGAAAAGCACAAATTACCGCGCGCGCAGGCCTCGGCAGCGCCTAGCACGGCCTAGCATCTGGGCGCTGCACTAGGCGGCCGGCCTGGCCCGGCTGCCCCGGCGCGGCCGGTGCAGGTACAGGTGCAGTGATGAGGTCGAGGAGCTGCGTCGCGCCTAAAACCAGTGCAGCCGACCGAACACGACGCCTTCCGCCAGTGAGTGGAAAGTTTCTTGAAAGTTTCCTGAAAGTTTCCTGAAACTGTAAATAGTACGACAGATGGTGGACTGTACTCACTAAGAAGAAGAAGAAGAACTTTAAGTTTTGGATATACCGGTATTTCTAGCAACTTAACGGTAAGTCAGTGACCACTGTGCATAGGGTAGGCCTAGGCTAACACAAAACTATGTTATCAGTCATGATTTGTAATATGAAGGGAGTGCCTAAGTCTGCGCACCTAAAATTTGATCTCGATTTTATTACAAAGTAAAATATTATTTTGAGAGTCATCAATGTCATTCCATTCTCTATATTCTAATGATCAAGGAAACAAAAAAATTCAAGAAATTATTTACAAGAACAATGTTTTTCTACGATTTTCAGACGGGCTTGTCACTTTGTGTAGCAAAAATGATTGGTGCCCATGTCTGCGCACTAGCTCATTTTGCACGCAAATCAAATGCAGTGAAGTTTCGGACATTTCTTTTTTGACAATTATTGAAATTTTCAGGGTAGCAAATTGAAACTTGCTGATACTCATTTTTAATCAAATATTTTTTAGTTTTTGGTATCAAAATGGATTGCTGCGGTCAAGATTGAAAATTGGTATCAGTTTGATATTTTGTTCTATGAAAATTGCGCATTTACGACTACGTGAGTGCGCAGACATGGGCACTGCGCAGACTTGGGCACTCTTACCATACGATTTGTATTTCTGATTTTGTCTGCCTTATTTTTCCTCTTTTCTTTTAAAAGTTGAGCACACATTGAAATTTTCTTTGGCTAGCCTAAGCCTTCATTGCCGTGTTGAGTGCATGCTTTTCACAACTCCTCAGTCCTCTTCACAACTCCTCTCTCAGTTTTGTATTTGACTTAGATCTAGATCTACATCATGTTAAACGTACGAATGTCACTGTCTAAACGTAAACCCTGTTCTGTGTACTAGGCCTACCCCCATCTGATCCTGTCATCATGTAGAACAACTCCTCTGCACCATTTGCAGTTCTCCAGACTGGAGGAAACTAACCGAAGAAGAAGAAGAAGCTGCCGAGACTTCTCTTCATTAGATCTAGTCCTAACGAGTTAGGACTAACTGTTAGATCTGAAAATGAAATGTAGCTCCGCGGCCGTTATTGGTGCAAAAAATTCCTCCAAGCGGCAGGCCCTCCAAGCTATAAACTAGTTAGTTTTATAATATAGATTCTAGGTCTAAGTTAGATAGGCTAACTATAGGCCTAGATCTAGACTTTGTCTAGGGGCCTAGACTAGGCTAGGATGGGGGGTTGGGTGTCCGGACACTTGTCTTAACAAAATTGAAGCCCTGTTTTTTGTCTTTGGATTAAGCCAAAATATATAGATCTAGGCCTACGTTGAATTGTGCTTTTCATCATCAATATTTGATCTCCACAATATTGTTTCCCATTTTGTGCTAAAAAACAACGAAGAATATGATTGTAAACCTTTTCAAATGGCTGTTAAAATGGAGTGTCCGGACACTCAACCCGTCCGGACACCCAATAACTGGACAAAAAGTTACTAGAGTCTAGATTTACTAGTATTAATCCGAGTGAATTACAATAGACCACACTGATAAACCTAAACTAAATAGTAAATTTTCTAAACAACAATTTTTAGAATAATAGAAGTCTAACGTAATACTAATAGGACAAAGAGGAATAAAAGATCTAACCAGTTGTTTATCAGTGTGATCTACTTTTAAACTGTTAGGCCCCTAGGTCTAGTCTAGATGTTAGATCTATACCGGTAGTCAAATAACTTAATGTAGATCAATAATCTTAATGCTATTAAGTAATATCAATAGATTTACTTCTCATTTTTGCAGATGAAAAGAAGAAAGCCAGAGGAGGTAGCGAAGCACTACATTAGTTGTGGCCAGGACCCAGACTGGATCCAACAAAAATGGGTGAACAAGGAAAAAGGTTAGATTTTCTTTAGCTCTGTCATCAGCATTTTCCACAATTTGTATGTTCCTTGCAGAGAAAAGTGCAAGAGCAATAATCTTCAGGGGGCTTAAGTTAGGGAATTGTATGCCTTGGGTGCTACGTAACATAGATCTAGTCTAGCTACGGATAGCTCAATGTATGATGGGGTCACAATAATTTGTGCAGTTTTCAAAATTGTGTTTAGATTCTGATGTTTGGAGCAATAAATCTCTTGAAATACACAATTATTTGTTGAATCTATTTATATAAAACAAATAGATTGTTGACTTCAAATCATCGAAAACAGAGCATTGATTTACGAATGGATTGCGGTACAGAGATCGCTATATCAAAATTCGAATGACGAAATGATCGCATCACTCCACAGAGCAAAATTGCAACAATTGTCAACAACGAGGGTCATATATTGTATGGCATAAGAAGATGGATGGTTTTCAATATTCATATTTGTAGATCAATACAACCCTGGAAAAGATTATTAGACAAGGAAGTGTTGAGTTCATTGATAGAACTTTCAGACGATTTCTAATAGCTAACTCATGGTTAGAGGATGACTACTCTAAGGGAACAATTACCGTCTGCATTGCTCAGACAATTACACCAAGGGTAATTACCCCTAGGACAAATATCCCCAGGAAACCCCCCCCCCCCCCCCCGAACGACAATTACACCCCAGAAGATAGATAATTTAGAATAAGTGACAAAACATAAATGTTCTAAAGGGTAATTGACCCAGGGATATTTTCACATAAATTTGCATAGTTATCCAATTGAAACAAATCAAGTTACTTTTAAGCATAAAAGTAAAAAACTTTAAAATGCCAAGACCTACGCTTGAGTAGACCTTGGACTTGGTCCTTGCTCATTTCTACAGAGTGAGCCATTCTCAGCCTCAAGCTAAACAATAACTGGAATACTGGAATTGGAAAAAAAAGCAGAAGTAAAGTAAAATCAAAACCTTTTTGAATTGTGGTTGTTGGAACTCATGTTTATGTAAATTAGATCTAAGTCTATGCAATACACTTGAGGGATTCCAATTTCCAGCAAAAATATTTTGATAAATTTTCTGGAGCAATCTACATTGAAATTGGAAAAGCAATGAGTGGAAGGTAACTTCATATCTACTCAAGATACATTTGGGTCATTCCATCTGGATTCACCCAATGGGTTTTCCTTACCGTCTCAGAATTTGCTCAAATTTGGCATACATAAAATTGACATTTACTTAATCCCAAGAACCCCCCCAAAAATAATGTAAACGGTCCATTGGTTTTTGCACTATGGCCTGCCCTTTTTGTTTTGTTTTGGTAAAAATGGGTGTGACCTTCAACATTCAACGGCACATTGCGCCTGAACCGGTCGACCAATTTTTATGAAACTAGTACCATTCAATAGGAAATTCAAATTTCAAATAGGAATTCAAAAATGGTATCAAAACTATTATTTGAGTAATTTAAAGTGGTATGGCCTGAATCTGTGAAGTTCCTGGTCCTGATCCTCAAGTGGATATTGATGACCAATAAGAACGTTAGCGATCGAGAGAGCTCAATATTTTCAGTACATTTTGGAGTTGAGTTCCACCACTTTACAATTGGCTGGAGGGACTATAGTAATTATTCCTTTCATGACAGTATTCTACAGTTTATTTGGGATACTGTCATGAAAGGAATAATTACTATAGTCCCTCCAGCCAATTGTAAAGTGGTGGGACTCAACTCCAAAATGTACTAAAAATATTGAGCTCTCTCGATCGCTAACGTTCTTATTGGTCATCAATATCCACTTGAGGATCAGGACCAGGAACTTCACAGATTCAGATTCAGGTCATAGCACTTTAAATTACCCCTTGACCTTTGCTTTGACCTTGATTTTGACCCCCGGCCGAATAATTTTTTAACTTGATTTTTATGTAACTTAATCGTCAATATAATATCAATATAATATGTAAAGATCTAGGATGATATTTTATTTCTTAATCTAAAAAGCTCTTTTAAATTATATTTACAAATTTACTGTTGGCCCCACATATTGATTTTTGTGTTAATGTGTGTACAAGTCTCCATTATACATGAATACTCCCAAACTAAAATTACATTGAAATCAAATAAAAAAGGGAAACTCAACTTATCAGGTATTACAGGAAACATTAAACAAAATGAATAATATATGTAGACTACATGTATATTTGCTTATGAAAAGAGACATTTGTTTAGCCCTTTTGATTGGGGTGCAATTGGCCTATATACAACTCACAAGAAAGCTGTAGTTTTGACGGAAACAACAATGAGTGTGCTTCCTAGTCAGCTCTACTGTCCCATACTAGATATACCCTACAGATCTTTGAAGTATCAACATGAGATATGTAGTATTTTAATTGATTGTAATGTAACTTTAGTTTGAAAGTATTCATGTATCATTGAGACTTGTACACACATTACCAACACCAATATCAATATGTAGGGCCAACAGTAAATTTGTAAATATCATTTAAAATAAAAATTGGTCAACCGGTTCAGGTGCAATGTGCCGTTGAAAGTTGAAGGTCACTCCCCTTTTTGCCAAAACAAAACAAAAAGGGCGGGCCAGGGCTCAAAAACCGATGGGCCGTTTACACTAATTTTTTTTTGTTTCATGGAAAGCAAATGTTAAATTTTATGTGTGTCGAATTTGAACAAATTCTGAGAGGGTAAGGTCCAAAATGGCACTTTTATTGGGTGAATTGGCATGGAATGACCCATTTCAGGAATCTTACCCGCGCCCATCCCCATTATCTTAATGCTTGCCTATAAATCGATCAAAAGGCATCAAACTCTTATTAATAAAGTCATATTTAATCTTTTGGAATTAACATTTCTCATCATCAGGTCGTGGTGTAGTTGCTACAAGGGATATTACAAGAGGTGAATTTATAGCTGAATATGAAGGGCATCTGATTACAGAAGAAGAACTTGAAAGAAGGGAAGAACAAATAGAAAGTGTCTTCAGATATGAATTCACCTGGAAAGGAAAGAAACTATGGTAGGTTTCATAGCAGACCCAATCTTACATATCCGGAAGTAATATATTATCCCACATGTTTTGCTCAGTTCTCACTGTCACATTGTAGCTCACATGAGTTAAAAGCTTAAGGTACCAAGTATGGTATTAATTGCCAAAATGGAGGGGGTGGAAGCATGGCCCAAAACAATCACTTATGATGTTCAAAACCCTAATAAACCATATATTTGTGGAACGCCGAGTTACTAAGCTATCCAAAAATTTGACGTTTTACAATCTTGGACCTTTTATATGCTAATTAGCTAATTTTTCCCCCAAAATTGTAAAAAATAAGGTTTTCAAAATGTGAATTATAAATTGTAACCTCCTACATCATTTATGCTATGTGAATTTTATCTTTTTTATTGGGTTATGGGCTGTGAAATCTTCGATTTTACGCGGAATTCCAATTTTTCCCTCAAACACCAATCTACATTTTCCACGTTTTTTTTCCTTCCCGGATCGAGATCCGAAAGTCGGAAATGCGCGCTTCAGAAAAGCGGTAAACTTCAGTTCTCAGCTCAGGCATAATTGTCCATAGCTAGAAAAGCATATATACTTCGCACTGAAGTTAGCTAGTATTCTTGCGTCGGAAAAACCACCAAAATTTACCCTTGCAAGCTACACGAAAACAGCGCATTCGTAGGGAAGGCGGAAGGCCATCAATAGTACATGCACTTTGATGTTAGTGCATACACACAGCGAAAGACGAAAACAGCGCATTCGCGTATAGGTGGGAGGCCATTCATAGTACACGCATGTTGATGTTAGTGCATACACAGCGCTATGGTGCAAGTGCACTTTTTTTGTCGCTAGCGAAATATGCAAATATACATTTTTGTTCAATAACGCTTATATATTTTTTGTAATACAAGGGGACATCAAAATGAAAAGAAATGTAAACAAAAATAAAACAGCATCTCATCCAAAATCAATATTAGGAATACTTTGAAGGGTTGCTTGTGCTTCCATCTGCACTCCATTTAATTTATATCCCGACTATAATCACATACAGTCACATAAACACCAAGGTATTTTGCTACATATAAAATAGATCTGTATATTGTCTCGCCTGCATAGCAGAGCGAGACTATAGGCGCCGCTTTTCCGACGGCGGCGGCGACGGCGTCAACAATGAAATCTTAACCAAGGTTAAGGTTTTGAAATGTCATTATAACTTAGGAAGTATATGGACCTAGTTCATGAAACTTGGACATAAGGGTAACCAACTATTACTGACCATTCTGCATTATTTTCATGTCACATGATAAAGGTCAAAGGTCATCTAGGGTCAATGAACTTTGGCCATGTTTGGGAAATCAGCATTGAAATCTTAACCAAGGTTAAGTTTTTGAAATGTCATCATAACTTCAGAAGTATATAGACCTAGTTCATGAAACTTGGACATAAGGGTAACCAAGTATCACTGATCATCCTGCGTGAGTTTCCAGGTCACGTGATCAAGGTCATAGGTCATTTAGGGTCAACGAACTTAGAATATGCACAAATTTTTTTGAAATTTCATCATAACTTGGAAGTATATGGACCTAGTTCATAAAACTTGGACATAAGGGTAACCAAGTATCACTGATCATGCCAAATTTCGGCGCGCTTGCGCGATCAACGATGGACTGAAGTGATTGAAATATCCCAATAGGATTAGGGTTAATATTCTGCCATCCTCATCCTATTACTAGAAAAATCCTAGAAAAATCTGTCTATATGATTGTTATTTTTGTAGCTCTGTATTTCTGTATTGGTCATTTCAGCCGGATCATCTGTTGGTGTACCAACCCTTGGACCTCTTTCTCCTCCTAGAGTCCCACAGAGTCCCACTAAGGAACGCCTTGATCCTCAAAATTCATCACGATGTAATGATGGAGGTACTATATGTTTTTTTTTTCACTTCAATTAAACATAATCATCTTAAAATATTCACTTTTTAGAACCTCCTGCACATTCAGTAAATTTCATTTTGGTATGAGAAGTATAAAGGTACTAGCAATTGATATTCTAACATCGTCATCATAATATACCTAAGTTTGTTTTTTACATTTTCTTGGAATAAATATGTTTTTATGATTTATAAGTCTCAGTCAGAATCTGTTATAAATGGCATTAAGTGAATTACCTGCAATGTGAAAATATAACTTTCTGTTTCTGTATTGTTTATTTCAGCTGGATCATCTGGTGGTGTTTTAGCCCCTGGACCTCTTTGTCCTCCTAGGAAAAATCCTACCCTGGTACCCCTCAATCGTCAGGAAGATTCATCAAGAGGTACTGCATATTAAAACAATCCCTGTATATCAATAGTGTAACTAATTGTTTACTAGTTTATTCCTCCTTGTGCTAAAGAAAAAATATGTTTTAGAGACATTGATCTTTGATACAGTTTAATTTGCAATGAATAAACATGGATGTATGAATTTCTGTATGTCTTGTTTATTACAGGTCTCCCTGCAGTGTCCAGTCCTTCTAATCAGGATTCTCTCTGTCCTTTTATGAAATTGTTGATTATATATTTATTTGGTACAACTTGCTGTAACAGTTTTCTTTGTCCCTGCTAGACTGACATCAAAGAAATGTCAGGGAAATTTATAATTGGCCCAAAATATCAAAAATATCAAAATAACATTTATAGGATAAAATGCTATGACCCTTTGATAGTGTAGTCTCTTTGACTGCAGTACAAGTCTTTTGTACTGCAAATAGTTAACTTCAACATATAGAAAACATTTATAGCTGGAAATGAGGTTGAAATAACTATTATTGAATTTTTAAGACTTCATCACAGATCGTCTTTTTGAAATGCTGGGAGCCCTAACTGGCAATTATTCACATGCAGATTTTATTTCTTGTCATTGAATTGATGTAATGGGAATTAACTTACCAGGAATGTAGCACCTTAAACACACCAATTCTTGAGTGAGGTAATCGAGCCTCTGATTGTGTGAAAGACCATTAATAATTCCCCATTCGCCAAAATAGAGTTTGTGTGTATATACATTCTCCTGAAACATGACTACTAATCCCATGCTTTCTATTTTGAAGTTATCTTGATATTCCAAAAAACAATAGTCTATGAATATTCTTCATTGTCTATACTTATTCTCTCAACATTTTAGAACGGAGGTACACGAGATGAGAGTCTGGGGAAACGGCTCAACTAAAAGAGTTCTTCAAAGAATACTTCACATCAACTCAAACAAAACTTCCATGTAAGTTTTGACTATCTGCTATATTTTAAATATGTGACCCTGCATCTCAAAACAACCATCATACCCATCAAAATAATGAAAAGAAAGTACCCATTCTAAAAAAAATATTTACTTAGAAAAGGGGCTTTGAAGTTTGGGGTCTATTCAAATGCAAAATCTCAACCAGGGGCGCTCCGTGCGGTGCATGGGACAAAAAGCAGAATACAAATCTCCACAGCAATCACTGTGAAGGTATTATTAAATTAAGCTGAAATTTGACACACTCATTACAAACAGTCTAGTTATGCTTATTCTCAACTTTCGATGCAATAGCATCATCCTTTTAAAAGTTATCAAGAGTTTGAAAGTGAAGAGGGTATTAAAAGAATTTCAAGAATGAAAAGGGAACTCTACCCCCTAAAGACAAAGTGTGCTAGAAAAACTGCAGTAAAGACATATTTCCTGTTTGTTTTATGATCCAAGAAGAATTGCTCTTTCAGAAAATATGTAGAAAAATAAATTGACATATTTTGGTCCTATATTTTTGGTCCTTGTGTAAAATCGGTTTGTGCAACTTTTTGTTGGTTTTGAGATACGCGGTCACATATGATCTACACAAACATTGACAAACTACAAAGTGTTTGAAAACACTGATCATGTAATTTTCAGGTTTGAAATATAATTACTAGACAAATGCAGTTTGAATGTGACCCTTGTCTTTTTTTTTGCCTCTGCCACACTGTTATGTTTTTGGGCCATCTGTCATACTGACCATTCAGGATAATAATACATTAAAAATATTGAGTTTCCCCTGACCTTGTCTGTTTTGGCTTTTTTTTCTGTAAATATTCTCATTACAACTTATAGGTCATTTTGTAGTCTGAAGCGGTATTTGTTTTTTCACCGAGTACTCCGGTATTTAAAAAGGGGAATACCAGATACAAAGATTTTCGGAAATTACCCCCCCCCCTATCAATCATATTCTCACAGCCAATCTTCAAAATCTCCTTGATATTATCAGGGAGATCAATTGAGTTTTCACTTGATTCTATCAAGCCCAGTCTTTAGATGCAGTTACCAGTTATTTTGTCTTCTTAATCTGGATAAATGAGACTGAATTATGAATGCCTCATATAGTACAGATGCTTCCTTTTGTTATGTGACTTTTTACACATAAAAAGGATCAGCAAAAGTGGAAAAGCGGAAAAAGGGGCAAAAAGTATTCCCTGAGGATTTGTCATACTGCTAGTAGTCTATTTTGCTAAGTCGTATGCATCGTTCAGAGAAGAGGTTTCCACGGGTGTTCGTATCATTCTTTTTCTCATGTAAATACCATGCATACTTTTATAACGTGTTGGTGCATCTAACAACTTGAGAGAATCAAGTTAGACCTCACTGAATCTCCCTGATATTATCGGGGAGTTTTTTAGATCAGGTGCTTCTCACCTGTTAACTTATTTTAAATTTATGGCAATCTGTGCTATATCTATCTTTATTGATAGTAATTGCAATAACTTCAATGTCACTTTGATTTCAACAGCAAGAGCAGAAATTAGAAAATTCAAAATGAGATTTCCAGCCTTCAGACATGATGTAAGGACCATAGCAACCAAGGTCATGAACGAGGTGCGGAAGACCGAACGACTGACAGAGGAAAGAGTCAAACGACTTGGGATAAGATAATGAGGTGATGGGCTAACAGGTTAATCGGGACATTTATGGTAACAGTAACACGCATCTTTTAGGATAGATTCAGGATTGTGCTTAGAATAAAATAAACTTACAGTCTTCATAAATCCCTTTTGAGTGTTTTCAACAATCCAATTAGTGAAGTCTTTCTATATAAGCTCACCTGAGCCGAAGGCTTATAACTGCACAGATGCTCGTCCCTGCAAAAACTGTCGCCTCATGGGCAACAGAGCATGCGGATAGTGATTAATCACCTAAATATTAGCTGTGGGGTCATGCTTGTTATCAATTATTTTATGGTACTTTGATGAATTGTGTTAGGGTCCCTTACAATCAAGTGGGTGGAGCATTGGAGGAGTACCCTCTCATGATCGAGCTATGAGGATTTTAAATAAAATAATGCATGCAAACATATTTTTGAAATGTGATTCAGGCAATTGCAGGGGCAGAGGTAGTTGATGTCAGATTTGCTGGCAGGATTAAGAGTACATAGGGCCCACAGGGCAACAGTTTGTTCAGGGGTGACCATTTGGTAGGCAAGTCAGAGGATCTCTCAATCAAATTTATTGATAAAATACTACCTGAGGCATAGGATTGAAAGTTGCTCAATTGAAGCATGTGGTAATTACTAATTTGCAATTACATATGACAATTGCATGACATCAGGTGAGCACCAGGCCCCCTGGGGCTCTTATCATTTATCCCTAACTGCCCTTCTCCAAAGTTTTGGCAATTGCATCGCGACCGCTACCAATTTCAGATTCTCGCTTTCTGATTTTTTCCCTTGCAGTCTTGTCTTGCACACATTTTGCAGGGACTGATTTTTAAAATTTACAGGGGAGCTATAAATAGCTCTCCTAGAGGCTCTCAAGGAGAATTTTTAGGGGAGCTAAATTTGTTCTTCACGTAGAAAGATTGGGGTTACCAAGGGGCTCTGTAAATCACTCCCCAAAAAGCATTTAAGGGGAGCTTGGGAGAGCAATCGCTCTCACTCCCCTTAAATCTTACTCCCTGATTTTGATACCACATTTGTCCTTATCAGACCTACCTAAGGGGTATTATGGGCCAATTAGCAGACATGCCAACAAAAAAACGTATTCCGTACTTTTCTATCCTCTTTCGCTTCTTTAGGGGGTACTAAGATCTATAGATGTCTATGAATGCATAGCACCATCATGCCATACTGCATTGCACCTGTCTTCATAGAAAACATTTAATTGTCCAATGAATTGTCTATGTCCCTCATTTACCAGAACGAATGCTTTTGGTGCAGGAATGAAACACTTGTGAAAATGTATGTATGTATGTTTTCTATTGAAAATAATTGAATAATAAAAGGTTTTCAGGTCGACAGGTGGAATGAGATTGATATTTTTATGATCTGAATAATTATTGACATCTAATGAGTTTGGTACCCCTTATCCAAATGTAAAAGACAAGAATGCGCTTTTAGGTTGGCAGTACTGAATTAGTATGCGCATGTCATTAAAAAGGCTATAGCTGCATATATTTGTGTACATTTACATACATTAATACTTTATGCAAATCTGCTGTACTCATAAAAATAGATAAGAATTGATTTATTTCACATTTGGGAAACATTAATCTTCATTATTACACAGTTTTCATGTAATTTTGTACTTGTTTAGGCTGAAATTATGAAAATATCCCCCAAATGCATAAAATACGCATTATGAATAATTCATTTCCTAATTATGCACAAAAAAATGCACAATTGATTTTAAAAAATTACACCACCAGATTCAGCATCCAGCATTCAGATAAAATTTAGCTTCTCAGCCTCACTCCAACTAGAGCATTTTACCCACTGTACAATATATAAATACAAATATATGTTGTGCTAGTAATGTCATGCCTAGCTGATTCTAGTTCAAACTCGGAGATGTAATCATTAGTCTAGTAAGATAGATGATTGTTTGTTTGTGAAGGCAGCTTTAATTGCAAATAATTGGAATTAAGTATTTCATTGTTGATTCACCTAACTCTCAGCAGCCTTATTAAAAAGGCTGTATAAAATTAAATCTGACTTATTGCCTACCTGAGCAAATGCCTTCTAAAGCCTCCCCTAATGTTTTGGGGGTTTACTTCTTTTTTTTAATGATGTTGGTGCTGGGGACAAAGCAGGTATACTTGGCAGACAATCAGTGTATATATGCATAAAAATATACATGATAGCACAGGTACGTCATTTTTGTAAGTGTAAGCATGGCTGGAGTATGTTTTTTTTTTATTCAATTCAGTTGACTTCTGCTCAGGAGATCAAGTGTAATGTGAAATGTACTGGAATGGATATCATTTATTTGATAAGTGCTTGTCTTATGTTTCACTTGCTCTAGATGTGTAACAGCTACATTGTAGTTCATGTATTTGTGGAATTGGACATGAGAAGAAGAAATTCATGACATATCCTTCCCTTGTCAGCACCACCCCCTTCTCTTTCTCTCGCTGTACTAGTTTATCGAAAAATTCACCTAAAAAACTGAGAAACAAAGTTTACCTGCATAATATCGATTGCTGTGTTTATTTTTTATACAAAACAGGACAAATATCAAAATTCATGACGAACGTTGAAGAATTTTGCTGGATGTTATTACATGCATTGCTCCTTTTCATAGTATTGTATACCCATTGCATAATATACGTTTGTGTGTTTATTGTTCAAGTATGAAGTAGGAAACTTATTAACAATTCATAACAAAGGTTCAACAAGTTTTTCCATTGCCATAATATGCAGTGTGTTACATAAATTAACCATTTGTCTTGGTTTAAGATATACATTTGGTATAAATATAACAATTATTAATTAATTATTAATTTTTATTTTATTATTAATTATTAATACAAAAAATTTGCTCATAATTATAGATAAATGAAGCGCTCCTTATCGTTCATAGCATCAATACAATGCTTCCCCTTATGTCACATATGGCACTGCATGTCTAGAAATTATGAGAAATTGAAAGGAAATTTTTCAAGAACTGAGATTTGTAGTATCTGTAGTAATCTGTATGTATTTAGTACTGTGAGTTGGACATGTACAAGAGGTCGTAGTTCATGAAATGTGACATTTCAATTGTTCCTTTGCATGTTTGGTGTTTATAAGTACTTTGTGGATAACCCAGGTTTGGTGCAGTTCATGCTTCAACTTCATTGTGAATTGTCTTTTTACATTGTGTATGAATGGATGTTTTCACATTGTGATAGATTACTTGTTTCATTAAAATTCACTTAATCAGATGCACTTCTGTCCTCGTATGACATTTGTTGGTGTAAGTTTTTGTCTTTAATCTTGGACGCAGTCTTTTTCTTCATTTGTCTGCAGGGGGGGTAATAATCATGCAGACTTCTCAATAACACTGCCTGCAGTTACTGTAAGAGAGTAAGACTTAGAGTGTTTTAGAAACGCACGACATTGTGTTTCAGGGTGAAATGATTCTTCCATATGAAGACAAAGTTACTCTTCCAGGTATCCCCCCCCCCCCCTCTTGGGGGCACAATAAACGTGGCTGCCGTGCGTATACCTTTATTATTTTTTTATTTCATTTTCTTGCGGGGACAGGGGAGGGGGCTCTCACCACAAATTTTGTAAGCTTCAAGCTTATTATCTAAATCCCACTGTCAAAACAGACTTTACTATTATTCATGTACAGGTATTGGTGTATGTTTTTAATATGTGTGTGTGTGGCGTGTGGGGATACATATATTAGTCTGTAAATATATTGAAAAAGTGTTTGTGTATGTATGTTATACGTGTTTATGTAAGTGTTCTTTTTGTTTGGGGGTGTTTATACATGCGTATAGGCATTGGCGGCGGAAGCCAATAAATTTAGGGGGTGTCCACCTGAAATTTTGGGATGGACACATGTAAAAAATAGGACAAGCGCCCCAAAAAATTTTTTGAGAACCAAAAAAAAAAAAAAAAAAAAAAAGGTCATCAACCAAGGGGGTCCACGTGAATTTAGGGGGGGACGCAGGAAAAAAAAATGACAAAAAAAAAAAAAAAAAAAAAAAAAAAAAGGTTATCAAAACAAAATTTAGGGGGGGACCGTCCCCCCCAACTAAAATTTAGGGGGGACACGTCCCCCCCGCTTCCGCCGCCTATGCGTATAGGGGTGTGTGAGGTGGTTGGCCTATTGCTTGGTTTGGTGTAACTATGGGCATGCGTTTGAGGGAATGAGGAATGAGGGAAATGAGATGAATTGAATTTTTATTTATCAAACGCCTAGTGGGCAATGACCACAATCTCATAATGTGTTTATTTGAGTGTGTGTTTGGGGGGGGGGTGCACAACAACAACGTGAAATGAGCGGAGAAGAGTGTGGGTGGATTAGTTTATATGCCTATAAATGTGTTATGCCTTAAATTGGTATACCTACTTCAAGAATATAGGCGCATAATGAGTTTGTAATCAACATCCCATTGCCGTAATTAGTCTTAAAATGAATGGGCATCCACTACCTTATTGATTGTAAATTAAAAAAAACAAAAAAACTTAAATACAGCCCCAAAACTTCAATTTTTTAAAATAATCATGATCCTTTTAATATGCAATAAGTCGTGAAGACTTTTTTGTGGGGGGCGGTCTTTAACCCTTTTCAGAACTTAAACTCACTTTCCCCTGACTGAACACCATCCCAAACTGGGGGGGGGGGGCGGGGGTACGCCCATGCCACCCCATGATCATCCCCCAGCTTGCGCTGTAGGCTACATTACGTTGCTCAGTATTTAACCTCCTTACCGCCATGCTATGAATCACGGTAATCCACTGCCCAAACCATCTATGAAAAATAATACATGCAGGTTAGAATCTTGCATTCTCACCGCGCCCCTCCCCCCAAAAAATCATGATCACTTATTGACACCTTTTTTTGCAACACATATTTTAAAAAGAAGAGTCTACCCAAAAATATTTTTTCAACAGGATCAGAAATATTAGATGATCAGAACAAAAAAAAAGTTGAGAAAAATCGGACAACTAATAAGAAATTTATGAGTGTTTAAATCATGGAGCTAAAGCTCCATGATGATAGATAGGTAGATCCCCTATATGCATGTTTACATCAATACAAACTTTGTAGCTTACGTACTGTAGAAATGATGCATTTTGCACTATAAATATAAACAAAATTATGGTAATTATGCACCCACGACGTCATCAAATTGGCAACATGTCTAAAAGTTTTCACTGATTTGCCCATTTTTTTTCAAATTAAAAAGTCATAACTTTTTTTTATTACCTGTCCGATTTTCCCCAAACTTTTTTTTCTGTATCTCTCACTTTAAGGGCTATTTTTTTTCTATTGCCAAAATAAACAAAGGTGCCGGTAATGGATATCCTTGTCTAACGAGTAACGCCTCTTGGTGGGAATATATCGTCGGCGGAGGACCAGAAGGGCGCTATTGCAGATTAAAGATGTTCCGTTGGAAACCAGAAGGGCGCTATTGCTATTGACTTTGTACAGCAATTAATAGCGCCCTTCTGGCTCCGAACGGAACACCTTTAAAATGTAATAACGCCCGTATGGCTCTCAACAGACGATAATATGTTAGCCATCCATTCAAAATGACGTTGTTGAATATATATAATATAGCTATCGATTTCCTAAATCCAGTTTTAAAACCATAAGCTCTTAAACAATTTAAAATAAAATTCCACTCTAGCGTGTCAAATGCTTTGTGAAAATCAACAAAAAATAGACACATTTCGGCAGGTTGCGTATAACACGACTAAATATATTTCCGAAAAATTTGTTCAGCTTTTGAAATCGGGACCGGCTTGCGATTGTGATGTCCGCACAGTTCAATACATGACGTACGTATCTATTGTCCCATGACACACGGCTTAATTCTACGAAAGTAGCTTTAATTATGTTGTATTTGAAAATATCAATTACATCCTGAATGAGCCTTGCTACATCAAAACCACGTCTAATATCCCTCCTGATCTTCGTCAATCAATTTATGCAGGACTTTCTGTAATCCATTAGCGAGTACTGTTGTAATCAACTTATAATCGATATTGAGCAACGTTATTGACCGCAAATTTTGTAGGTTTTCTCTTTCACCATTTTTGAATATGGGAGAAATAATCCCTTTCCTCTGTGAATATCATAGTATTCCTTTCGGAAAGCTCTTATTAATACTCTTAAAAATAATCCCCTATATAGTGGTGTTATGTTTGACAAAAACGGGTATTGCGTGTACTTCCAAAGGGGAATATAGTGGTGCTACATGTGACAAAAAGAGGTATTGCATGTACACAAAGGGGAATATATATAGTGGTGCTGTATATGACGAAAAAGGGGAATTGCATATATACAAAGGGGAATATAGTGCTGCTATATGTGACGAAAAGGGGAATTGCATGTAATAAGGGAAATATAGTGCTGCTATATGTGACGAAAAGGGGAATTGCATGAACTTACAAAGGGAATATAGTGCTGCTATATGTGACGAAAAGGGGAATTGCATGTACTTACTAAGGGAAATATAGTGCTGCTATATGTGACGAAAAGGGGAATTGCATGTACTTACAAAGGGAATATAGTGCTGCTATATGTGACGAAAAGGGGAATTGCATGAACTTACAAAGGGAATATAGTGCTGCTATATCGAAAAGGGGAATTGCATGAACTTACAAAGGGAATATAGTGCTGCTGTATGTGACGAAAAGGGGAATTGCATGAACTTACAAAGGGAATATAGTGCTGCTATATGTGACGAAAAGGGGAATTGCATGAACTTACAAAGGGAATATAGTGCTGCTATATGTGACGAAAAGGGGAATTGCATGAACTTACAAAGGGGAATATAGTGCTGCTATATGTGACGAAAAGGGGAATTGCATGATCTTACAAAGGGGAATATAGTGCTGCTATATGTGACGAAAAGGGGAATTGCATGCATTTACAAATTTATATTTATTATTAATATCATGTGGTGCAATATATTTTCTAGAAAAACATTAATTTTTGTTTTGTCTGATCGTAAAATAAACAAATTTATTTTATTTTCTCATTTAAAAAAAAATAAATACTGCCCAGTTAATAAGGCGAAGGAGCCGACTTTACAAATACTGAAAGGAGAAGGCCCCTTTCGTTCATTGTGGGGTAAAAATACCTTAGGGAGAATTTTTGGGAGAACCAAAAATTGTATATTCCAAATTAAACGCAGGGACACAGGGAAAAGGTCCTCACTTTTTTAGATTACCTCCCGTTATTCACAAATATTTATCAAAATCAAAATTTAATCACGCATAGCCTCATTAACGTGATATAGGTTGAATTCCCCTTTGCGTACAATTTTCGAGCATTCGCCCTTTGGTTGAATCTAGGTATATATATATATATATATATATATATATATATATATATATATAATTTAAAGTAGAATATAATGTGTAGACAAGCTATAACTTTTGTATTTCAAATCTTATGTCTAACTGGAAAAAAATAAGGCTTCATGTTCTTTATAAACATAGATAATAGACAATAGACTAGCAATAAAAGATACAAAATTTTAGTTTAGAATAATAAACATAATTCATTAATATTTTAGGAGCATAAATTTTAGTTTGCTTTTAAAGGACAATAAAAAACGGGCGTCTATAATCTCATCGTCAAGAGAATTCCAAAATTTTGGACCTGTATATAAGGAAGTAAGTTTTAAGGAGGAGCAAGTGATATTCATTTGACTGCTTGGTGGGATAGTTAAGGGGGATTGGTTTGGGGGAAACATGGAATATATTTATACATGAATTGACCTAATTGAAACAAATAAAAAAAAAATAATTTCATGATTTTATGTTTTAGAAACAATGGATATGTATGTAAACGAACTGGTGCATTACATCTAATTCGGAGTGCTTTCTTTTTAAAAATTAATATTTTGTCCCATGAAGTATTGTGGGTATTACCCCATGCTGATATTCCATAATTAAAGGTATTGTTTAACTTTGTGAGCAGCCGATTTAAAAAATTCTCAAAAGAAGATGAAACATGTGTACAAGTCCATGTATTAGAACTAATAAACCGTGAAAACAGCCATTATTGAGATTAAAAGCTAAAACTACAAGGAAAACCCCGATTTTGTAAATAGGCGTCTTATAGACACCTAAATAGTACACATAGGTGTATGGGATGAAATTAAGATGGTGTTTCCGGTCACTTTATATTTCAATTTTTGAAGCACTAAATAATCATTTTCGAACACAATTTTTTCTAGGCTTCATCTTTGGAACATATCACAGACACAGGTGACAAGTGAGACCTCCTAGCTCAGATTTTCAAAAAAGTCAAACCAATGTTAACCAATCACTTTAAGGTAAGGTAAAATGAAAGAGGAGTATAACATTAGTAATGTGAAGGAAAGAAAAAAGCGTTTGTACTTATTAATTACACCAATATCAAAATAATATTTTGCTCACATTGGGGTTTCCAAGAAACTTTATTATCGACTATAATTCCTAAAAATTCAATTTAGGAAACACATTGCAAATGTGTTACATCAAAGATGATGTCAGAAGGTAAAGATTCAATAGTATTACTAAATATCATATATTTGGTTTGTTTAAATAAAGAGATAGTTTATTGGCGCGTATCCATTGAGTTAAATTCAGTAATTCAAAATTCATAATATAAACTAGGGTGTGAGGGGTTTCTGTGAGCAAAAAATACATTGGAATCATTTGCAAAACGAATAAACGAAATAATGTCAGATGAACTATGAAAATCGTTAATGTAAATATGGAATAAAGGAGGCCCTAATGTACTACATTGTGGGTCACCACTATTAATTTCATGTCGATCAGAGATGTGAATATTAAAATAAACATATTGTGTATAATAAAATACAAAAAAGTGGGGATATGACATCATCAGCCCACCAAATGAATATTCATAGAGACATGCCTAGAACTTTTTTACCGGAATAATGCAAATCTTTAAAAGTCAATAACTGTGATATTTTGTTTTACGATTTTGATCAAATTTTCAGCATTTTTGCATCTTAAGAAATTTACTCTATTTATTGAGTTGCAAATATCTGCAGCCTGGACCATCCCTTTAAGGATGTAGTCTGCTGGCACAGACCCTGATTGAAACTTTGATCAACAAGTTGTCTCCACGCAAAGGCTAGCTAGCCCATACAAAACCTGCTGTTTCCTTTCAGCGAGAGGGCCTTCAGTACACAAGGCATGAGTAGGCTGCACATTCAGACCATAAACTCGAGTGAAGAGAAGGAAGAGTGTGAACGGAAGGAAATCTTGGCTCAAAAGACAAGCCCACCTCACCATAAATGAGATTTGAATAAAAAGATAAAAATCCAACAAGAATAACACTAAATAATTAAAAATGTTTACAATAAGAAAGCTATGACATTTTGTTGTTTTGCTTCCTTTCACATAATAGTTATATGCACATCCCTTTTTTCAAGTTTTTTTTTTATTTCTCAACTCAATTGTATCACATGCTCAGATACATCATAAATGAAAAATATCATAGATTTCAAACAGATTCAAATAAATGGTTCATTTTGTACATGAAATCCTGATCGACATACAAATGAGGCGACTGATGACACCCCCAACACACTATTCATTTTGTATTTCATTTATCGAAATATGAAATTTTAATCTTCTCCCCATTGTCCTGTGAAATGAAGATTTATTCCTTCCTGAACATGCAAAATTAATATCTTTTAAAGGTCAAGTCCAACCCAGAAAATGTTGATTTGAATAAATCAAACAAGCATATAACGCTGAAATTTTCATCAAAATTGGACGTAAAATAAGAAAATTATGTCATTTTAATTTTTCACTTATTTTTCACTAAATAGTGATATGCACAACTCAGTGATATGCAAATGAAAAAGTCAATAATGTCCATCACTCGCTATTTCTTTTGTTTTTTATTGTTTTAATTATGCAATACTTCATTTTTATAGATCCGATACTAAGGACCAATTTGACTGAACCATGCATTTTTCAAGCAATGCTAGTTCCACATGTTCGGGGAGTAATCAATCGTTGTTTCTCTTGACAATGAGGAAAAAATTAGAATATTTCATATTTCATGTAAAAGAATACAAATACAGTGGGTTGATGACGTATTTGGTATCCTCATTTGCATACCGACCAGGATGTGCTTATAACTGTTTTGTAGAATTAAACAACATTTTAAAATGTCATAACTTCCTTATTTCACATCCGATTTTTAAGAAGTTTTCAATGTATTTCTTGTTGATTTTTTCTCTTTTTATTAAAATTAACTTTTTGTTGGGGTAGACTTGTCCTTTAACATTTTGTGGTTCAGTAAAGTCGGTCATTATTGCCAAATTTATAAAACAAAATGAAATAGTGTATAATTCAAAAATGAAAAGAAATAGTGAGTGAGGGTTATCATTGACTGCTTCATTTGCATATCACTGAAATGTGCATATAAATACTCTGTGAACAATAAGCGAAACTTTAAAATGTTCTTACTTTCGTATTTTACATCCGATTTTCATTTATGTGCTAGTTTTATTTTTGTTGTTCCAAATCAACATTTTTCCGGAGTGGAATTGACACTTAACCTTATTTAGGCCTGAATTAAGAAAATATTGGCAACGACTCGTTCCATTCCGTTCCCTGATCATGCTGACTGATTCTGACTATTAGACAATTTTAATACAATGTTAAGTCTTACCTCTTTCTGTAAACTTTCATTAACACTGCATAAAAACACTGCAAACTGCTTGAGAAATTCAAATTTAGCCAGCTGATCGCAGATGATGACTTTATCTGCAAATTCAAATGCGCTCTTCTGGGAATATTTAAGGTTAAGGAAGTGTTCTTTTTGAATGTTTTCCTTCGAAGCATCCCATCCATCAAAATCGTGCACCATTATGCAGATCTTCATTTTACCTATTTACGAGAACGGTAACAGTAAAAACGAAATTACCAAGAAAAGTCTATCACATGTATTTATTTGTTTGCTTTTTACTGAAAAAATACGATTTTCATAATTTGGCTAGTAACCATTCTAAGGCGCTGGTTAATCATTCAAAAGTGGATGTCAATATTCCAGATCATTAATACCTGTACATTGCAGTCGGGCAATTAAACAACCAAAAATACACATACACCACCAATAATGGAACACATTGTGTATGTTTTAGGACGCGGGTAGATGGAATCGAGCGTCTGGTAAGCCTGTATTTTGATGTTTATTTTTATTCTTTTTTTTTTCTTAGACCACATGATACGCTGTAGACTTTTTTATCTAAACTTTATGTACATGCACATTTTTGCGGTTTAGTGCTAATTTTTGTGACAATTAGTTTTCCCTATTCTTGTTGTACATAATTGAGTATACGGTGGCCTATGGCGGCCATTTTGAATATCATGAAAATAAATGTTTTGTCAAAAATTATTTTTTCAGAGAGTATTTCACTCCTGCCACACGATTTCATGCATTTCATATCCAATGTACGGACATTTTTAGGGTTTTCATGGGTAATTTGCATATTTTTGCGGCCATATTGGATTTTGCCAATATGCGGAAAATGCTCAAGGTTACACGAGTGGAATCATCCAGATTCGGAATCAGCACCCTCGAATTGACAAGAAGCCATCAAAAAATATTGTATATATAAAAGAACAAGGTTTGGTCAAATTTCTATGGGGCCTATCCTGGACTATCATATATTTATTATCCACTCTCTCACTCAATTCTCTCGTTCAACGACTCTCGTATCTTACAATTCAACTATCTCTCTCACCTGTCTCTGAATGCAAGCGAGTTGGAAGTCAGATGCAGAATAGAAAAAATATTTAAGTTCAGCTGAACTGTCCATAAATTCTTATTCAGTATTTAATTCCATTCTTCAAAATCCATTGAGTCCCGAAAAATACTAAATATAAATCCTAGACAGCCAAAATGCTGAACAACCATTCAGTTTGAGTTCCTTCACTACCACATTCCAAACACATCCGGGCTGACCCCCCCCCAAACCGGTAAGTGAAATTTAACACATATGGAATATAAACAGTGCAAGAAGGCAAACGAACTTTTTACCAAATCTCTATTTTCCATCCCACTATACAGTGCCCCCTCCCCCCCGAAAAAACGAAACCGAGATTTATCGATGATATATCATAACTTTATTACAAATACAATTAACAAGTGAACTCCATTGTTAAACTTAGAATCTCCTCTTTCATCTAAAATTACTTATTATTTCTTATTCTCGCATGATTAAGCAAAAACAATTTGAAGAGGGGATACCAAAAAGTCAGTTGGCGTGCTCTATCTGGGTTTCAAAAAGAAAACCACAAAGTCAATATCCGTTCTTTAATTTCAAATTACAATTACAGAAAATGGTAAATGAAATAACAAAGTTCTGCTTATTTGAAATAAAGCTTGAATTTCAATGATTTCATAAAGTGAAGAGGTTTTTACAGGCTATCGTTCCGAGTCACTCGACACTTCGTTTTGTTGACGATCTGTTAAAGGACAAGTCCACCCAAACAAAAACTTGATTTGAATAAAAAGAGAAAAATTCAACAAGCATAACACTGAAAATTTCATCAAAATCGGATGTAAAATAATAAAGTTATGGCATTTTAAAGTTTTGCTTATTTTCAACAAAATAGTTATATGAACGAGCCAGTTACATCCAAATGAGAGAGTTGATGACATCACTCACTCACTATTTCTTTTGTATTTTATTATATGAAATATTTTTATTTTCTCGTCATTGTCATGTGAAATGAAGTTTCATTCCTCCCTGAACACCTGGAATTCCATTATTTTAACATTTTTTGTTTCAGGCAAGGAGGTCCTAATCGTCAAATTCGTAAAAAAATGAAATACTCTATAAATCAAACAATAAAACACAAAAGAAATAGTGAGTGAGTGACATCATCGACTCTCTCATTTGGATGTTACTAGCTCGTTCATATAACTATTTTTTTGAAAATAAGCGAAACTTTGAAATGTCATCACTTTCTTATTTTTTTATCCGATTTTGATGAAATTTTCAGCATTGTGCTCATCTGATTTTTCTCTATTGATTGAAATCAACATTTTGCTGAGGTGGACTTGACCTTCAAGTTCTTCGTTAATCGTGCGATATAGCTTCTGTGGGGAAACCGGTGAAAACACGTTCGTTTGAAATTACAGAAATACAGGCATTGTTTCAAGGGAACAGAGCTTGTTTACTTCTTGACCATTTTCTGTGATTAAGGTATCATATAATAAAGTAGATATTGATTTCTTTTTAATTTGGTTTTATTTTTAAAACTTCAGATACCCCCCTGCCAAATGAGTTTTTGGTATCCTTTCTTCAAATTGTTTTTGGTTATTCATGCTTGAATGAAGAATGATCTGAGTAATTTCGGTAAAAGAACGGATTTTAAGCTTTAAAATGGTATAGGTTATTTGTCTATTTTATCAGGCGCGGATCCAGGAGGGGGCCGAGCCGGCCCCGCCCTTTTTTTTTGACGACCTGCAGAAAAAAGTGTACACTTTATCTTGATAGAAACTACGAAAAGCTTGAAGAAAAGTAAGAAAGAGCTATTATACCCATGATGTGTAATTTACAGCCTCGTTACGGCCTGCCCGACCCCGAAAGGAAACAAGAAAAAGATGAGGGGAAGAATTGGAAAATAGACTTTATATAAAAAATTTCGCTCGGGCATCGCGCTCGCATTGCCTGTGTAATGAATCCCATTCAAGAGGATTAAATGGCACTTCATATATCCAGTTCTGAAATCAATTTGCATACAATATTTTAGCTCACACATCAAACTTTCATTATTTTGTTCCATTATACAAATTGTTATATCAAAATTTTCAGCTCGCGCTGCGCACTCGCATTGTTTTATTTGTGAGATAGCTATCCTCTTTGGAAATTCTTTCAAAAATTTGTCGAAATGCTCCTGTATTGTCAGTATATCAAAAAATTAAGCTCGTGCTTCGCGCTTGCATTTGATTGTTTGAGACACACAAACTTGTTCTTTAATTTTAAATAAAAACGCGCTTAGCCCGTCCAGTTTTCAGGTCGGAATATCACTCTCATTATTTAATACTTGTATCCTCTTCATTAATCACTAAAAACAGTCCTAATTGAGTCCATTAATTATCACGTTACTGTAATAAAATTTCGGCTCGCGCTTCGCGCTCGCATTGTTTAGTTGGATACTTATCTTTGTTCATGATTATAAGAACTGCTCAGAATCTTCAGAATCTTCAGTTTTTTCAGTTTTTTTGCTCGCGGTTCGCGCTCGCATTATACATTAAGACCACATGAGATACCTTATCTTGTTTATAACAATAAAAACTAACATATACTTAAACCTTCAGTCTTAGTTAGTACTACCCCCTGAAAAACCAACAAAAAATAGAATTATGGCGGCCAATCGAGAAAAATGTTGCTAAAAATATTTTTCGGCCCCCCCCCATCGGCGAAAGCTGGATCCGCCCCTGTTTATTGTGATTAGGTTGTGATAAATCATCGATAAATCTGGGTTTTGTTTTTTTGTTGGACTACAATACTAATCTCATGATAATTTTAGAATGCTGTTTATTTTTTGTAAGCTCTGATGTACTCTTGTCAAAATCAAGAACCCTAAGAATCTTCCACACAATGAAGCCAGCTTGCCTGGCATCTCTTAGTATTTATTTAATTCTATTGTGCCGTTTTTGTCAACTTATCTACATGTGAAGAGATGGACGATTAACATGAGCATTTTATTGACGCATCCTTTATGTGCATCTCAATAGGAACATATAGGTGGTGTAACAAGAGCTATAACAATGACTACCAAGGCGTAGTTAAAGTTCCAATCACGAACTGCTTCAGGTCCTCCTGACGGTAACGATCAAAGAACCAAAGCAGACAAGTATAAAGAGAATGTTATTTAGATGACAATAGTAAATTCATTATCTAAGCGATGAATGTCCATCTGTTCAGAGTGGTTCAGAGGTCCATGGTCAAACGCACACTTAAGTTCAAGGCAAATCGCACCTACTATTTCCCCAATGTCATTGAAGCGTAAAGCGAACCCAGTGCTGCAGAGGTCGAATGACTGGGTCTAAAATCATTATTTTTCCTTTCATTTCATGGATGTATAATTGATGATTTGTTGTTGCAGCTATCATTATTCGAAATCAGTTAACACAAACATAGCAGGATTTAGTGATAAATATATCGAAATAAAAGGTTCTCACCTTCACTTTCCCTAAATTCTTGGAAGTTACGCAGAAAATTATCGTATCTGGCGTCGGTTACATCTGTTAGGGAAATTCTTCCCAAATTTTTCGAATGCAACAGAATCATTCCTTTCCATTCATTCGGAGAACGTTCGTGAGGATGTTTATTCTGTTTGATTCCGTCGGTCAAATCTTCCAATTTTTCCTTGTTCAGTTGTTCAAATTTTAGAACGTGTTTTTCAAATCTTATTTTACCCGATAGTGCATCTTGAAGGATTCTAATAAACTGATTGATATCTTCCCTTTTTTCAGCTAAAGTGAGAATTCCAACCGTGGCTACCTCGCTTTGCAGAGACATTTTTGTCCAGTTTCATGCAAGAAAAGCTTCAGTGATAATAATTGTGTTCTAATCGAAATAGTTACAGAGTAATGAGGCAAAGGGCACAAAGGGCCCAAACACACACTCTCTCATAAAGGAACACACAAACCTTCTGGGCGCACATTCTAAATTCCATATTATTTACTAGTCTAAGGTGCAAAGCAATCCCTGGCCAATGGGAATCCAGGATGGAGCTACGAAAGTACGCAGATGAAGCGGAAAGAAATGGACCGGAGCGGAATAAATAAATCTCTCAGAGTACTAGTCTAATACTCGATGGATAATAGGAGAGTGATATTCTGTTCATAAAACGACTACAGATATTTGGCAGTGTTTTTTTCTACTCTTACCTTCAGTGTTAAGATGGGTAATTCCACATCAAAGAAATATAGAAAATATGACGATAAACTTAAGAGACAAGAAGAGGATCTAAAGAGGGTAAAAACGGAATTAGAAGATTACAAAGTGGCATGTGGAATCCTCACACATGTAACAAAACAGCGTGCACATTTAATATCCAGAATGTTTGGCCAATTTAGACACTTTCCTGAATCTGTAAAGTTCCCAAGACGTCTTTTTGTTAGCCTTTTTGGAGATGTCGCTGCAGGAAAATCATCGTTAATTAATTCTCTTTTATTCGCGGTCGATGGTGAGTTGGAAAACACAAAGATGGTTCAGACAGGGCCTATTAACGCCGATGGTGGGCATACTAAGAAGTCTCTTGAGGTTCCTTTAACGGGACAACTAAGTGTTATCGACCATCCGGGAATAAAAGCTGAAAGTGCAAGCAGCGTCGATATCCTGACAGGGATTGTTGATAAGATTGGTAAGTGCTGTTTATCTGTATATCTTCTGTATTTTCATCTAGATTTTCGACTGATTATGACTGCAAAATTTAGAGGTATCAACGTTGCTGTTAAATTGAGTGTGTAAGGTATTCATTGGATGATGATCAGTATTCCCATTATACTGTTTTAATTAGAGTTGGTATTTTGAGTTATTACAGGATGTTATTAAATAAACAAATTCCCTAAAAGTAGGAATGGGCTATGGGTAACTTTTTTATAAATGTGGCAACAGTTTGTTTGTGTGTCCCTTTTTCCTTATCTCGACATGAAATTAGAATATATTTTGTCTCGAGTCCAAGGAAAACGTGTGCCAGGCCAAAATCCAAAATGAGGGAAAAAAATCACAGTTTTGGCCACAACTTCTTTGATTTCTCTTTTCTGGGGTCTATTCATATGTTTTGGGGGCAGACATTCTTTTCTAAAACAAGTTCTTCTTAACCATTTTTTGTAGAGTTCAAATGTGAATTTACTGAAATTGAGGAAATTTAGAGCCCTTTACAGCCTTAAAACGGGTTTCACCGTCTTGAAGTTCTTCGATATAAGATGGTACTAGTTGATTAATGGCAAGCAGCTTCATATTATTGTTGTATCCCTCTAAATGGGGATTTAGTGTGAATTTATTGGGGATATTCTTTTACCATGTTTACCTGGATGTGGTGTCCAACCCTATGTTTATGGGGCTAGTTACATATCATCATAAGGCTGATAAACAGTCAGTTAGAATCAAGGATTCTATGCTAGTTACCATTGAATGGCAAAGTTACCATAATGGTATCTTTTATTCGACAGGGCCCAGAATAGCTTCAGTGTAAACGCCATAATGTGGGGTTGACTCTATTTTAGTTTAGTTTACTCCAACAATATTGTAGGACTAAGCCTGTTCATCTATCAAAGTAGAATATCTATTGCTGCTTTCGTCAGACAAAATTAGATGAGCTACTTATGTTGGCAGGAAGGGATGGCAGGGGTATATCGTAGACAGCAACAAATTCCATGAAAACACGAGAATCAAAAATTACTCAAAATAATAGGCAATCTTCTCCCAATGATTATCCAATCTGTTTTTAAATGCAATCACTGGACAAGCAGTAACTACATCTTCATGATCTATCACTCGGTTAGCAAAGAATTTTTTTCTCTAGCTTTAAGGAATGACCACGTGTTTGGCCACCTTTGCTCAGACGAAAAGCTCAGAACCTGTAACATAGTAACCATGCAGATAGTTCTACACGTCAATCATGTCACCTCTTTTACGTCTGCTACTGAGTGATGACAATTTCAGGAGGCGAAGACGTTCAGAGTATGACGGGGTGCCTAATACCTGGGATCAATTTAAGCTGTACGTTGGACACTCCTCTGCTCACCCAGCTTATACGGTGTCCACGCAGCCTGGCCATACTCTAAAATTAGGCAAATAGTACCCCTAAACCAAAGTGTAATAGTGGTCTTATCCAAATGTCAAAAGTTATTCTTACAATACCAAGCAATCTGTTAGACTTTGACACCACTTTAGAAATGCGCTCCTTGGAAGAGAGATGTGCATCAACCAAAACTCCTAAATCTCTCTTACTCTCACAACCGATTGCAAATCTTTGGTCATATGATACTTAGAGTCAGACCTTCTTCTTCCAATCTTTAAAACAGTACATTTTATCTGGGCGAAAACGTAGCTGCCACTTCTCAGCCAAGGCCTCAGGTTCAGTCAAATCATCTTGCAATTTACCGATGGCTCTTGGAACATCAGAACAAACATACAACTTAGTTGCGTCAGCAAACAGCATGGCTGAAGTGTGCACTGGATATGGGAGATCATACATTAAAACAAAATGGGGGCGAGAACACTGCCCTGTGGTATTCCACTGCAAACTTCTGACCACTGGGACTGTTGACCACTGACAACGACCCTTTGACATCTACCAAGCAGAGTGTCACTGATCCATGCATTCATTTTACCTTTGACTCCAAGAGCTTGTAGTTTACTATAAGAAGTCGGTGATGAGGGACAGTATCTAAGGCTTTCATAAAATCCACGAACACTACATCTACACATCATCCAAAAATGCGGGTCCACTCATACAGGACTTCTAAAAACTGTGTGTGTAGTACAAGATCGTCCAGCAATAAAACCATGCCTAGAGCAGGTCAATCTCCTGAAGATGGCGAATAGGTTGTGTCCTTAAAAGCTTTCAAGTAACTTACAAATAACAGATGTCAGACTTACAGGCCTGTAGTTTCTACTTTCTGATTTGCTACCCTTTTAAATACCGGGGTCACATTAGCACTCTTCCGATCTTTAGGCAAAATTACTTGTCCAACATTTTTCTAAAACAGAATGGAAATAGGTAATCAAAGTACACCAGGTAATTCATTGAGTACACGTGGATGGATTTGGTCTGGTCTAGGGGCTTTACTTGGTTGCAGTTGAATACATCATTGGTGGATATCTCTATGTCATCAAACGGACAATTGATATTTACCCCTCCACCACCTGAATTAGCATATTGGACAAAATTTTTTTCAAATTCTGAGACGAAACATATCGTCAATTTCTGAGGCATCCTATTCTAAACCTAAGATCTAATTTCTATGACACTATGATTTATATACAGACCTTGTCAAGATGGTCAATGCATGGACAAAGATGTATGCAGTGCAATATGTAAAGTACATTGTATACAGTACATGCTGTATAGCCCGTATTGATAAATTCTATTCTTTATTTAATAAGATATTTTTCGCAAATATCTGTAAGACCCGAAGTGTAGGAAAAAAAGCAAGATAGTGATATGAAGCTGCTTGCTGTTAGTGAATTCGAACCACATGACAATAAAACCTACTCTTTGCCTGAAAAGGGGCAATAAAACTTTATTGATTGGAGTAAAATCAACTTTTAAATCTACAAATGATGGTGTGAATGTATGATGAATATACACCACCTTTTGACAGACTGCGATTTCAATGCACGCTGTCAGTCAAAACGTCTCATCGCTTTTTGTAAAGGGGGGAAAAATCTAAGTCGCTCATACCGAAATGATAAGCATGTAGCTCTTTTGCCATATTTTCGCGGATCCTTACTTTTTTGTAAAAATAAAGATTCTAATATCATGCAACTTCCTTGGGTTTTCCAACCATGTATTTTTCAATCAATACGTATTTTGTAAGGCTGGGGAACTAAGTGTGCGAATTGTGGTAATGAAGTCGATTTTCTCTGAAATGGGTTTGCACCGTCGTATGCCTGATTGGATTGGATTTGCGCATTTTATTAAAAAATTGTATGGCATCGCCGTGAAAATCCTCTCATATCTCAGAAAATAGAAAAAATAAATGCCTCAAAAAATTTTAGAATAAGTTTACCATGTTTACTATGTGAATTCAATGTAATTCACATAGAAAATTTGCTAGACTCGTGCTAACATGGGAAAAAAGATATGGAATTAAATCGAAATGAAAATCGATTCATGTAGCTTTTTCATTTACAACGAAGTACACAAGAACTGAAGCACAGCTGCATTTTAACATTTTGTGGCGACCTGTAATGCAACCGATGTCATAGGAAAACTGAAATGAAAATAGATTGCAATTATTTAAAATTATATTCCTCCATCAAATGTCAACATTAAACATATATATTCTGAAATTCGGCAAAATATTGTGTGATATCATTTTCAAAATGTAAAACCCCTCAGAATTTGCCAATTTTTAAAATAAAGATTTCAAATTTCCACACAACAAAAATAAGTTCAGTTTCAGGAAATGCATCTGTTTGTGATGTTATGCGTCACAGTTTAGGCCACATGCGGCAGCATGAGTAATTTCAGATTTTATTTCCAACAAATAGTGCAATATCAATTTTTGCTCTCCCATTTTAAATTAGCTAGGTGCCTGCTCAGAGTAACGGACCATGCAGATGCACGATTTTTCCTATTGTATCTCGCCAAGAAGTCTGTAGTTAGGAAGGAGTCTTTTGTTTATAATCTGCAAGAAAAATCCGATTAAGAAAATTAAATCTCTTAAAATTCAGTGGTTCTATATATCGTCACACGCTTCTGTTTTATTTTCTCAGAAGGGAGATATGGATCTTCAAACATTACATGGGTTTCTCTAGCTCCAGCGGACAAAGACCAGATGTCATGTTGCTCTGTGCTTGTGTTTTCGTAAGTATGCATTTTCGATTACTTTTGTTCTTATATTATAATTCCCTGCTTATACCAATTAAACCACACAAAACCCACGCTTACATACACCCTGACACACACTCACACTCCATTTTCATTCAAATTCAACGTTTTGTTGTTATAATGGAATAAAAGTGGCTTATATACTTTCAAATGTTAAAACGTTTCCTTTGCAACCAGAGAAACCAAACCACCTCTTTTAAGTAGAAAGGGTACTTATCCTTCTAGTTGTTATATTTCCATTTAATGTTCATAATTTTGTAGTTATTATTTTTATTTTTCATACTCCCTATTTGTGTTCTGTTATTCTTTTGTTCTTTAATGCGCTTTGTATCTGATGAATAGGCGCTATATAAATAAAGCGTATTATTATTATTATTTTATTTGTTAAAAACAAGTGGACTGATATTAAAAAACATGAGGCATGAAATCGCGGGGGGGGGATAAAAGAATTCAATCTTCTAATTATACTGTCGTTTTTTGTAGGAATTACACTTCGGTCAGAAAATGATTTGATGACAATAGAAGGTGAACTGTCTAAAAATAGTTGGATGTGGCAAAGTGAACATTCTAGTTTGCTATACGTGTTCTTGTAATAATAATAATAAAAATAGGCATTTATATAGCGCCATCTATCTCGAAATATTCTATTCCGAGGCGCACAAGAAAAGAAAGAAAGAGAAAGTTTGGATGAGTGTCAAAGTGCCAATAACTAATACTGTTAGAAAAGATAAGATTTCAGTTTGGATTTGAAGGTCTCCAGTGATTGTATAATTCTTAAATTTAATGGCAAATTATTCCAGAGAGAAGGTGCTGAGGCAGAGAAAGCTCGTGCACCATATGCTACACGTGTCTTGGGAGTCTTAAGAAGTTGCTGGTGTGATGATCTCAGGCTTCTAGCTGGTGCATAAGGCGTGACAAGGTCTTGTAGATATTTTTGTGCCAAACCATTAAACACTTTCCAAGTGAAAAGAAGTATTTTAAATTCTATACGCTTCCGGATTGACAACCAATGTAACTTTTGGAGAATTGGTGAGATGTGTTGATATTTTGATGTACCAGTTAAAACCCTGGCAGCTGTATTCTGAGCATACTGAAGTTTATTAACATTGCGTGAGGTTATATTAAAAAGAAGAGCATTTCCAACATCTAATCGAGATAGTACAAATGAGTGTATAAGCATAGCAGCAGACTTATGGTCAAGGACTTTCCTCATGCTGTTAACATTATGAATATTATAGTATACTGATTGACATATTTTCTTTACTTGTGCATCCATAGACATATGTTCGTCAAATACGACACCGTATAGGCAAAATCAAGTAAATAAATAATGTCTAATCATGCGTAAAAACACCAAATTCGGAGAAAACCATTTTTTGACAGAATTGGAAACCCATGTGAGTTCTATATTACAAAAAATAATGATAAATCATTTGTAAAGATTGGGGTCATGTATTTTTAACAGTGCATCTTAATAATGAATTCCAGTTTGTAAAACAATACCTAATGATTGGCAATATTGGTGGGGTTCAAAATTTGAAGGAAATCATGAGTGTGAAAGGTTATGTGTGTTCGGGAAGATTTATATCTACACATGTACCGTTTATGTATCATTGTAATTTCTATCCCATAAAAGCTTCAATAACCATGATAATGATGATATTATATGATGATAATAATGGTAATAATAATAATGATAAAATAATAATAACAATTATTATTATCATAGATAATAATAATAATGATGATAATAATGATAACAATAATAATAATGACTATTATGATTATCATTATTGTTATCGTTATTACTATTATTATTAGTAGTAGTAATATAGCGCTGCAACCATGTGCATTTACTCAACTGTGCTTTAATACGTGGTATCATATCACTAATCCGGCAGTAGCTGAGCCGTCATATCGGCGAAAAAAAATCTAGGATGCATCCTACCAGGTACCCATTCTCCTCACTTTGCTCGATTCCTAATTTCATTCCAGTGGAATATCATTATTGCATCTTAATTTAGACTTATATTATAATTTTTTAAACAACTGGGTCTGGAAAGAAGACTTTGAACTTTTATTATAATTTTTGAAATAACTGGGTCTGCAAAAAAAAAAAAAACTTGGAATTTTTACTTTAATTTTTTAAACAACCGCCAAAGTATTAATGATAGTAGATTTTTTATGCTTTGTGTATTTTTATAATTCTATTTTGATACTGTTATGTTTAATGCTGTTTTTTTATGTAAAAGTTCTGTACAATTCAGCTCTTGCTGCGAACAGTCTTTGAATAAAATACCATTATTATTATTATATAACCGGGTCTGGAAAAGAGACTTTGGACTTACAATGATATTTGAAACAACCGGGTCTTGGAAAAAAAAAATTGCACATTTGTGCTATATCAACACATTACCATAGGGTTTTAATTTTTAACTACTTAGTATGGAGAAAAGACTATGCCTGATTCTCAATTTACTCTTAGCTCATATATTAACAATACGCGCCGTATAAGTGAAACAACAACAAAGACATTAATTCCACAAGTTTTAATTAACTGGGTCTGGATAAAAGACTAAGCTCGATTCTCATTTTTATTCCACTGGAGTATCATTATCCTATCTTAGTTTGGGTTTATTGTATAATTTTTGAATTAACCAGATCTGGACAAAATACTTTGGACTTATATTACAACTGTTTAATTAACCGGGTCTTTTATGCTATATGAACGTATTACTATAGGATTTTAGTTTAGAACGGATTCGCCAACAATTCCTTCAAATTTATTACATTTGTGGGTAAAGTGCATTATTACAGTTGTGGGTGAAATTATTACATTTGTGGGTAAAGTATTGTTACATTTGTTGGCGTTATTACATTTGTAGGTGGTTATTACATTTGTAGGTGGTTATTACATTTGTAGGTGGTTATTACATTTGTAGGTGGTTATTACGTTTGTAGGTGGTTATTACATTTGTAGGTGGTTATTACATTTGTAGGTGGTTATTACATTTGTAGGTGGTTATTACATTTGTAGGTGGTTATTACATTTGTAGGTGGTTATTACATTTGTAGGTGGTTATTACATTTGTGGGTGATTATTACATTGGTGGGTGTAACACCCCCCCCCCCTCCACCACGCTTGCCATTTATTTTTCATTTTTGTTCTGGCTTCGCCAGATGATTTCATTGATAGGATTAACGAATCTTCGAATAACAAGCCTTATTTCATTTTCAGATTAACGAACCTTATTTCGTTTTCAAACTAATAAATCTTTGGAATAACAGACTTTCTTCTTTCGGACTAACGAACCTTCGAAATTTATAAGGTGCTTTTTTTATCGGAGTAACGAACCTCCGGAATAACGCCATAAATTTTCGGATTAACGATCATTGAGATATAGGCAACTACGTGTTTCGGAATAAAGAAACTTCGGAAAAAAAATTCGAAATAGCAAACCTGCGGAATTACATATTGCAACCAAAATCAATAAGCGCTTTCCTTGGCACAAGCAAATACGTGACCTTCGTCATTTTTTTTCTTGATGAATTTGTGTTATATACAAATTGTGGCCGTTTGTATACCTAACATTTCGTATTTTGTTTCTAACCTATAATTAATTCCCTCTCGGAATTCATACTGCGATATAACATGGTCCAACAATAGAGTACACAGAGAACATTGCGGCTTTGTACTGGGTCTGGATATTTTGATTTAAATGATATTTATAAAATGCCAATTGCATTTTTATGTACCGCTTATATAAAAACGAGTTACCCTTTTCATTTCGTGAGGATTTCAGCTTAAATGGAAATATTCATAGCTAACCTACTATACATCCATTTGATTTTCATGTATTCACTCATAGAATTGCATCAGCCCATAGATAAATGAAATATATAGGACCTAATATTGATAATTCCCTACCTATAAATGTACGTACTTGTAAAAATATGTTGTCCTTCAACATGTTCAAGAAGATGAAGATGAAGAATATCTCTCCAAATACTGTAAATTATATTTTTCTAAAGTACTCTCTCATAAAGTAGGTGCAGCATTTCATTTAAGATGTAAATGATATTTATATGTCAATATGCTATAGGACGCTACTTTCGTTTTTTTTTTTTTTTATATTTTCTAATGAATGTCATTTTGAGCCATGTTTTAGTTGGTAAAATTGCCAATATCGTCGTCTGTCAACTAGGCCACTCACCACATGGCTTACTTTCATTTCGTCTAATGCTATTCTGTCCATCAAAAATTCGCCTAACCACCATTTTGTCCATTAACCATTTCAACAATCATCACTTCGTATAATCACCGTTCGTCTATGACCATTTTGTCGCATAACCAATTAGTCTAGTTTTGACTTCATTTTCATTCATTTTGCACAATTCAACAATTAGTTTAATGAGACCATGTGGTAAATGGACTGAATGAAATTAGACAATGTGGTTAGTGGACGAACTAATGGTAGACAAAATAGTAGGTGACGAGTTGGCAATTGGACGAACTGGAAATAAAGCTTTTAGTTAAGCGTGTTACTTACATACGATGTTATTTAAGGGACTTTGCACTTAAAACACATTTATTTATGCTTAGTTCTTCTCTGTGTATGTTTTAATCAATTGAACATTGTAAATGTATTTTGTCGATTTCATTTTTGTTATGCATGGTGATAAAACATACAAGCTCGGTCTTATTGCTCTCTATCTTTCGAGTTTCTTCGAAATAAAGTCATGCTTATCTTAGACTATGATTTGTTTGATATTAATTTCATTCTCCTTCAGTTCATTCGGTTTTCCATATCTTTCAGAGCCCATAATCCAGAAACGGCCAGAAGATATCGAAGTATAATTCGGAAGATCCATGATTGGCAAGGTGAATATATACGCCTATTCATTTTAGAATTTGATTGTTTATGAATCTTGTGTACTAGCATCTGCATTAGCATCTGACAACGTTATCACTGTGACTGAAGGTGATTAGGAGCTGTTGCATAAAGGAAGAATTGTAAGAAAATTTTGTTACTGCGATATAATGATTAAATGGTCACGTTAGCTCCACCCCCCAAAAAAGATGTTTCGGAGGTCAAGCCTTTCAGAGGAAAAATTAATAGCGTAATTTGAGTGACACTTAACTGGAATTAAATTCAATTTCAATTCGTGATTGTGATTAACGTTAGTGTTTTATAGTTTGGTTTCATACCTGCTAAGATTTCGTCATTATAATCATTTTTCACTGGAATTATCATTCAAATTACGACTTTGGTACCGTGTGAAAGAGTGTTGGTAAAGATAACAAAGGATAGGATGAGGCATGTTTCACTTGGTTCATTCAAGACAGTTGTAGAACATGTAGAATAATACAGAAACACATAAACATAATAACCGTAATCGTAAAAGCTGATTATGCAAAAAGGTAAGTTTATCCAAATAATTACGAATCATAATCAAGTTGAAAATATACACAAGGCTTTCAGTATGAATACATAATACAGAAAATATAACATTTTTATAGGGTAAAATATTTCTCAGATACATAATTACATATTTTTTCATTTGAATTACTGAAATAAACCCTGTATAACAACACTGTACACTCACCCTAAAACACTAACTCATGCACACCATACACCCGTCATCATTAAGTCATGCCCTATGGTATAACAGATTCAGGCATAATTGGTAGAAAATCACGAAATGGATTTCTGTTTTAAGTCGGAACTAATATAATCGTTTATCTCGAGGCGCGCTGATAGACTGTTGCTTCCACATAACAGAGGCGCTCTAGAGCTCTCCGACGACTCTAGAGTGGCTCTTAAAACTCTTCAAAAGTCGGAGATGTCGTTGTAACCACAGTAGCAACTAGAACTTTGCTCACGAACCGCAGATGTAATGTCCCCAGTTACGGTTGCGAAAGTACATGCCATATAAATTGTGTTACAGGACAATTATTTTCTCACGACTTGGCAGGGACGATTTTTTTTCAGTGGGGGTGGTGAAATCTCTCCTCAAATGTGGGGGGGGGGCAGATTTTCATTACATACACACACACACACACATATATGCATAATATGGCAATCACTTCTTAGCTTTCTTCTTATTTTTCTTCTTTTTTGGGGGAGGGTAATTTCATGTATTTTGTCCTGAAAATTGATCATTGTGAGCAATGTTTGTGGTCCTGAACAAGATGCGCATGTAACAGATAATAACTGCGAACGTGATCAACGCGAGCAGATATTTTTTTATACACGCTCTGGCCTGATTGAAAGGGACGTGTTATAAGGACTGTTTGCAGTTACCAATTGAGACGATAGGCCTACATATATTAACAATAAAATATTGAAAAATTTGACATTTCAACGTAAATACTGGAGTCATTTTTTGTGATCATGAACATGATAATTATATAAATATACAAATGATGCAAGCGCGAAGCGCGAGCGGAAAAACTGAGATTACAGACCCTCCAAAAACGAGACATTCTAAGCACTTTTCTAATCATAAAGAGGATTTGCAATTGATGCGAGCGCGAAGCGCGAGCTGAAATAAAAATGAGATTTCAGACCTAAAAACAAGACATCTTAAAGCTTGTGTATAGTTTTGGTAAATCCGCCAAAATGCACCTATCACTATTCCAATTCATTGCTAGCTAATATAAATGGATATGCCCTATAACAGTTATGATGTGGAGGATATGAAATGAAAATGTGTTTTACAGGATAAATTTTGCGATTTTACATGGAAATTTAACTTGATCGGGTCACCCGATCAAATTAAAATATCTGTGTGTTTTTGTCTTTCAATTAAATCCTATTCCAAATCATGGAATGGGCTGAAACTTTCAAGATATGTTTTTTGTCTGTAACTTTTGGATATCTAATCACTAAATTTATAAGATAAGTGCTTGAATGCCCATTTTTTTAATTTAAAACAAGCATCGCCGAGAGAGGGCGCTATATATCCAAGATTTGAATATTTGAAATTCTCTCAGAGAAGTGCAGTTGGAAAAATATCTAACGGTCTCTACGCTTCAGTAAGACTGTCATATTAGATGATATTCGATTATCAATCACATTATTGACCCTTTACCAAAGCTATACACAGGCTTTAAGCACTTTTGTAATCATGAACAGGATAGGTATACAATTGATGCGAGCGCAAAGGGCGAGCGGAAACAATTTCAGACCTATAAACGGGATATTCTATTCATGTTTTGTAAATCAAGAAAGTGATGGGTAATTGGATATAATTAAAAATGTGGCTCGAAGCGCAAACAGAACTGTTTTGATATTCTGATCTGAAACTCCGCTCAGAATGTAATATGGTTTGATAGATAAATAAAAATCAGACGAACATAAAAGTAAAAATTTGATCAAAATCCGACAAGGAATATCAAAGTTATTTAATTTTAAAGATTAACATTATTCCGGTGAAACAGTTTTATAGCATGTCTCATTAATATACAATGAGCAAATTGATGATGTCATATCCGCATTTGTTTTTTGTGTTTTATTATATAGAATTAGTTGTATACAATATTTTCCCTTCAAGAACCGAAAACAGTTGAATTGACAACTGATTTAGTCCATTAGATTTCTTTGCTGCATCTTATTTCATTATAAGGGAGACATATCATCCACACTGGTGTGAAAAAAAATGAATACATGAAATAACACAAGAAACAGGATAGTGGGGATGTGACATCTTCAACCCACATGGGCGGAAATCCAAGAGGGGACAGGGGGCGTGTCCCCCCTACCAAAAATAGTAGAGGGACACAATATCAAATGTCCCCCTACTATTTTTGGTATTTCATTATGGAGAATGGGGGGGGGGGGCTTGTCAGTTTTAGGGTTAAAATGACCTATCATTTAGGGTGATAACATTTTTTTTGCTTGTCAAATTTTACAGGCCCTGGTCCCCCTAACTTTGGAGGCAGATTTCCGCCGATCTCAACCCACCTGTAAAATATTTATGAAGACATGCATATCACAATTCTTATAAAATATAAAATATTGCTAAACTTTAGAATTAAACAACTTAAATTATTGTTATCAGATTTTCATAGAATTTATTTATTTTGATAAAATTTATTTGATATATTTTCATACCGGAGTACCCCTCAAACAAGATGCGTATCTGAATAAACATACGTACGCGTGTTTAGAGTTAGACCTAGTATAAAGATGCGAGCGCGAAGCGCGATCATAAAACATTTGTAAAAAGGGTGAATTTAAACAATTTTTTAAGTACTGTATCGGAAAATTCTGAAGGGGGGGGGGTCTACAAAACTTCGTTAATTTTTATTACGTTTCTGTCATTTATCATACCTACCACCAGCTGACCAAGAGGTACTACCTATGGAAAATAACACATATCCAGCATCCCCCCAATTTTGGGGTGCTTCACCCCCAGCACCCCCGCTTTTCAGGTCCCTGCGACGTGGCTAAAAGTCTCTTCTGAAATGAACTAGCGTCGTAAAAGTACATTCCCGTCCTCGTGCGAAATGTGTCTGTTATGATTATCTCGAGCGCTTTCCAAATCGCAGGCATGAATGCAGCTCCAGAGCCTGCATCGGAGCGTACTCAAACCCGACGCATGTGTAGACCTATAAGGGGCCGATGTCATGAAGGTAGTCATCTCACCTGAAAATCTCCTCTTTCAGTGGAGGCACTTTATAAATGAATATTTCTTTAGTGTGTCTTGCTATCAATGGCAACAGATAATTATTCATAATGTAGCCTCTTAATAGCACACAAAGCCGTGTTCATGTCATTAGTAATTATTCATTATGCTGTATCTTCGATTTTTTCAGGATGCTATCCACCGTGTATCATTACCCACGTCGACCAAGAGGAACCTGAAGCCGTTCGACTCGCTTTACAATCTGCAGGCGTATCAAAGATCTTCGAAGTCGCCAACATCACACCACAAAACAAACAACTCGATATGAAGCATGTATTGACCCTCCTGGAGCTTCTTTTGACATGCTTTGAGTTTGGAGAAAACACATTCATGTTCCGACAACGCCAAGACATTGTTCTTTTTGAAAACGCAGGGAGGAACATGAACAATTTTAACAACATTCAATAAATTCGAATTATCACCTTTATCAATGATAAATACTATCTAAAATCTAAATTATACGAGAAGATGCATATTTTGGCTTGACGAATGAAATGTTGAATTAAGTTAAACAAGCAATTTAGAAGTTACTATCATTGTAGAACAAGAGGTCAAGAATTACAATTGCCCAACAACCGATGGTAATTGTAACACACCTATGGGGCAAGTGTAACATATTCTTTATCAAAGTTTACGCACTTGACCATGTTGACAGATGCAAGATTCTTAGCATTTAAGTTTAATCAGTGTTAGCCCCATATAATATGAGCATGCTTTACTCGTTACTCGTTTACATTATATGATGAACATTCTACCCTTTTTTCTAAGGTTGTTGTGGCTTTACCTAAAATGATGGACTTAATATCAGTTTCTATATCGGTTCTGTATCTACTTTGATTATTTGATATGTAGGTACCTACCAAGCATCTTTTCAAATGGACGACTGTGGTAAAACACTGTTCATTGTGCTTTTTAACTTTAAATTAATATTCTCTTCCTAATATCGAGAGATATTATTTCTTAAAGATGGGGAAATGGGAAGTTTGTCTAAAAAAATATGCCACCTTTCCGGAAGAAAATAACTAGTTCTTTACCTCGTTAACAAAGTTATTAAATCCGGAATTACTGTTTTATTCATATCTCACTTGTATAGGAAAGACATGTCCCTTCTTTCAATTTATTCTATTTTATTTACCCTCTCTGGATATTATCGATTATAGGTGATGAATAAATATATCAATGTCTAAGATAAGGGGTATTGGCATTTGTATTACCTGTCGATATATATATATATATATATATATATATATATATATATATATATATATATATATACTGAATTTTTACCATGTAGAAATTCATGAAATTCAACCTTTCGCTGACAGTTTGATTTTATTACAATAAACATACACTGTTAAAAAACCCGTGATTTTACAGAGAAATAAAAGAAGATTTTGCAAAAAGCAATTACAGAATCATTCTGTAAATTCATAAAACATAATTTTTTCCTTCAATTTAACAGAACAGGTCTGTTTAAAAAGGTTAAAAGACTGTTTTATTCAAGGAAATTTCTAAGATGCCATACACCAAATACCAATTTCCTGTGAGATTACGCAATCTGTTAAGATTACAGGTGTTCTCGAGACTCTGCTGCAGGAATTTCTTTTATTTTTTTCTAACAGTGTAGTTTATCTGTATATCTGTTGGATCGATATAATAAAAAAAATATTGTTTCCTCATGCCCGAGCTAATAGAAAAGGTTACAATTTTCCTTGTAAACAAGCATCATGATTGGCAACACGTTCTCATATTTTAAGTAATCGACGAGGGTACTTTGTGCCATGCTTTTCTTTCCATAAGCATTTACTCAGATTAACAGTTTTGAGATTAGAAGAACGTATAATAGTACACTCTCCTCATGTTTTAAACTTATTTTTTTTTCTATCAAAGTGATGTTGATTACGAGCAACAGGAAACCACACAAAACACTAAAGGTTCTGATTACCATTTGACAAATATTTTGCATTGGAAGATTTTCTTTGATAGATATATGTTCAAAGTTATTTAAACCTTATTTCTAAAGTTATTATGGTGGTCTTTGCTACCCTTTTCTTCTAAACAAAATAAATTACTGACAAGTGTGTTTCAACATGTGCGATTCTCTATTCTGAGCTATAGTTGTAACGTACCAGGGGCAAATGTAACACGGTGCTACATCTTCCCCTGAGGAGGCGCCATATTTTTCTTAGCATGAGTATTCGTCATTGAAATGTCAGTCAAATACAGGCATAGGTACATGCTCTCTAAACATATAAAAATGACTGTTATAGCTCAATTGTATATTTTTCAGAAGAAAAGTATTTGGTAACGCAAGTTATTGCTTTCCTACTTAAACTTCAGGTTTTTTGCTGTAGAATATTCCACAAACCATCATATTTGCTATGCTCGAACATCTTGTAAAGCGAATAAATGCGCATGCTCTGTAAAAAGTTTGTCCTGGTAGCTTGTTTCTGCTAGCAATGGGGGATTGGGAGCCTCGGTTACATTTGCCCCGTGTTACAATTGTCCCCTGTCTCCCCTTATAAAAAAAATTCTAAAACTAAGATGAAACATGTGTATGAGTGCTTGCGAGTCCACACCAGAACAATATTGATTCGAATTAATAGGGAAAATCGGACAATAATTATAGCGCTGAAAATTTCATCACATTCTGATAAAATATAAGAGAGTAAAGACATTTAATTCTTTCCCGTATTTTTCACAAAATAGTTATATGCACAAGACAGCGACATGCAAATGAGAGAGTCGGTGATGTCATTCACGAACTATTTGTGTTTTTTTTTGTTTTATTGCTAAAATTCTGCAGTATTTTTTTTTTTACATATTTAACCATAAGGACCTTAAGGATTTTTGTCTTTTTATTCAAATCAACATTTTTTTTTAGGGTTCACTTGTCCTGTAAAACCTTAAAAGACCACAAAATAGGATGATAACTTCAATATATTTAAATACAAATAGCGATTTATTAGCTTAATTTTGATAACTGTCTTTATGACGCATGTAACTTATGCACAGTTCTCTCAAATTCAAACTCCGTTGTGTCGTACTAAATTTATTAACGCGTGTCGTTGCAATGAGTGTTGGAACTTGTTTATAATATTTGCTTATAATGTCTAGGTTCTCGGGTATACGATCTGAATCTTTGGTTACCTGACCATGATTGATTTTGGAATCTTTTAACTGTATATATCATATATGATTCCAGCTATTTTAACAAGTTGAACAGATATTTGTAAGAACATGCCTTTATTTTGCGTAATTGTTAATGATTGTGTGAAATGAACATGGTACATTCATGTAAGATAGTCGGATTCCTGATAAATTATTTACTTGTGATTCCATCATACCTAACATGTGTCAATTCTTTCTACTTCGTCAAAAAATGAATGTTTCGTGACAGACATAATGGTTAGTTTCGGTCATGTTCGCTCATTTGTTTTACGTCGCAGACGATGCAGCCTGCTAGTTTGTATTATATGTACGCAGATCCTAATGCAAATCAAAATCAATTCCGAACTCTATACTATTAAATATTTGCTCTCTCAAATGTAGCTATATATTAAACATCAGTAGGCAAATATGTATAGTACAAGAACCAGGGTGACCAGATTTCACAAAATGAAATACGGGACAATCGACAAATTACGCTGCATGAGCGGATCGACCGAGCCAGGTCTTAATAAAAGATCAACAAATAAAGGCTACACAGTATCAGACTTGTGAAAAAATTATAAAAAATTAGGAGGGAGAAAGAAAGAATGAAGGAGAAAATGAAAAGACGACAGAAAAGAGATGGATTGAGAAGAAAAAAAGACAAAATTGAAGGGGAAAATTAAGGGGAAAACAAAAAATGTTAGAAAGTAAAAGAGAGAAAAAAGGTTTCCTTCATTCGTTGAAATGTATAAGGAAAGAAAAAAAGAAAGGAAGGGAAGATGAATAAATGTGTGAAAGAAAAAAAAAGAAAAGAGAAAAAGAAAGTAGACAAAAATATTTCCTTCAAAGAAACAAAGAAAGAAGAAAAACAGGAAGGAAGGAAAGAATGGAGGGAGGTAAAGAAAGAATAAGGGAAAAGGGTTAAGGAAAAAATGAAGAAAAGAATAAAAGAAAAGATGAAAGAGAGGGAGGAAAGAATGATGAGAGAATGGAAAAAAAGAGAAAATAATAGATGGAGAGAAAGAACGAATGAAAAAAGGAGAGGAAGGGAGAAGTAAGCAAAGAAAAATGAAGGAAATAAAAAGGGAAATTAAAAAAAAGTAGGAAAGAAGGAAAAATGAACAGAGAGAGAAAGGATTAGGAAAGAAAAATCAGAAATACAGGTAGATGGAACAAAAAAAGGCAAACAGGAAGGATAGAAGGATAGAAAAGAAAGAAAGAAGAAAAAAAACTTCAATCAAACAAAAAATCCAATCACCTAACAAAAATGCTAATCATATTTTGTGTTTTCTTTTTAAATATTAAAAGAAATTGAATGTTTTAGATAAAGAATAAAATTTAATAGTGAAACATTGTCAATCTTAAAAATTATATGAAACATCGTGGCATCATACACAGGCATCTCTCCCATCCCATTATAAGTTCGCACCGATCACAAAACTCAAAAGGCGAGCTGAAACAACTAGATCTAGTTGTGAAAACTCAATAACTTGCTCAACCGATTACATCACCAAATCAGTAATCTGAGGATCCATAATGTAATTGTAAAAAATTACCGCCGATTTTGTGATTATTTTGATTTTAGTGGAAAAAACTGTTTATCATGCGAGGGACCGTTTGCCCCATTGAGAATCTGCTCGGACCTACATACCTAGCTAGTAGCCTACATACCACGCATAGGCAGGAGGCCAGAGGGCTGGTAAGAAAATCACCGCAGAACTTAGCAAAAATTTACATGTATCAATTTTTTTATTGGTGCTTCGTCATCAGCTGGTTTCTTGATGAAAATTCGTCACTTTCAAATGTTTTAATTATATTTTGTTCAAAATTTTGAAATACGGGACAAATAGGCGTCCCGGGAAGGGTTTGTCGGGACGCCGGGACAACCCCGGGAAATACGGGACGTCTGGTCACCCTGACAAGAACATTGTTACTGTCAACATTACGTGTGTTTATTAAGTTTGTTTTACCTGTATTAGTTATCTCAAACGAAAAGGGTCTAGGAACGGAAGCTCTCATACGTTAGTCATGTGACATTGTACACTGAAATATGTCATGTTCTGCCTGCTCCATCTAAAAGTTCTGTAGAAGAAATGAGATGTAATTGTTATACTAGTCACATAGTATTATAAATCAATATGTAACTTATCTATTTAGATTTGAGATGACAATCAATCTCGCCCTTTTCGACCCTTAAGGATATTTCAGAGGGAAAACAAAGGTGCCAGTGTGTCGAAAATTTGGGTGCTTTTCCACCGTTTGCCATAGCAAGAGGTGTTAACATGGATAATTTCAAATGAGCAGCGAGACGTAAATGGTAAATTAATTGTATTAATATTTACATCAAATTAAAGTGATTGGTTAACATTGGTTTGACTTTTAAAAAATCTGAGCTAGAAGGTCACACTTGTCACCTGTGTCTGTGATATGTTCCAAAAATGAAGCCCAGAAAAAATTGCGTTCGAAAATGATTATTTAGTGCTTCAAAAATCTAAATATAAAGTGACCGGAAACACCATCTTAATTTCATCCCATACACTTATGTGTACTATTTAGGTGTCTATAAGACGCCTATTTACAAAATCGGGGCTTGCCTTGTAGTTTTAGCTTTTTATTCTCAATAATGGTTGTTTTCAGGGTTTATTAGTTCTAATACATGCACTTGTACACATGTTTCATCTTGGTTTGAGAATTTTTTAAATCGGCTGCTCACAAAGTTAAACAATACCTTTAATGGAAGAAAATGAAATGTTCATAATCATATCAATCTGATGTGATATTATTAATAATTCTAAAGATATACCCGGAAAACGACTGTTCCCTGTGTTGAAGCTGTGTGTGTGGACTTTCGGACACTCGAATGCTCGCGACTAATTATTAAGAATATGAATACAAGATTACACCCCTTTTTTTTACTTTAGGATGGTGTCAGGCCGAAATCCATCATATTCTGGGAACTAGATACGAATGATTGTTTCTAGATGCTTGAACGTGAGAGTTAACGCGGTAATGCACTGCATAATATGTCCACCCCTTCCTGTAAAGTGGAAGGGGGGGGGGTCAAGCGGAACAAATGTTGACAACCAAAAAATTCAAGTCGTTTCCTACCCAAACGTCATTTCGTCATGTTCGTATCTCAAATATTTTGACAGGCAAAGAATTAGGGAGTTAAACCTTGTAGCCACCCCCTGGGTAGGCCCGTGCCACGGAGTGAATACAACGTACAAATAATAAGTTACTTGTTTCTTAATACGTCAATTACCACGTGAACCGACAGTTCAAAAAATTTGTTTATTATTGCTGTGTTATATTTTATTTCAATAAATTTGATTTGTTAATAATGGAAAATATTAATAATTTGTTATTTCGCAATAACTTACCAGAATTAATAGCTGTATTGACCCGTATTCTCAAGTCGGGTTCAACTTAAGCTCAGGTTTAAAGTTGTAGTTTAAATATGGGAAGCCAAAAGTATCATCATTTCATTAGGTTGTTTCCTATGTTTACTGTGCTCTTTCCTGATTCATCGATGGTGAAGACAATAACATATTTTTACTTCCTAGACAATTATAAATGATTTGAGAATCAAATGAGCGGAAGTATGATATCTCTACTGTTAGTGAGTTGTGTAACAATTGGCTATCCATACTTAAACCACAACTTTAAACCTGAGTTTAAGTTAAATCCGACATCAGAATGCGGGCCAGTGAATTTAGAATTAAATAAAGTTTCATCATGGTTTAAATGTAATAAGTTATCTCTTAACATAAGTAAAACTTATATTATGCATTTTCAACCATCTCATAGAAATGGAAATTTTACACAAGATATAATAATTGACAATGTGCCTTTAGATAAAAAAAAATACGTAAAGATCCATGGCATTTATCATTTACTCCGCACATAAGCAACGTGTCTTCCTCTGTACCTAAAGGAATTGGAATACTATGTAAGCTAAAAAAAAATCTTACCAGGGAAATTTCTTGTTATGATTTATAATACATTGATTTTACCATAATATTTAGTCTTAGCCAATAGGTAGGGGGGGGGGGGGGTTCTTTCAGCCACATTTTCCCCCATCATGCCCATCGGCCGCTCGAAGTTTATTTTCGTTTGTTTGAAGGGGTAGTTCTAATAGTCACTTCTAAGCTTTATTCTTATTAATCAGTTTAAGTACATGTATGTAATAATCTCATAAGCCATATTTTGCGAGCACGAAGTGCGGGGTATTATTCTTTCGTTCATGTATTTTTTTATTAAAAATTAAACGTTCTTGGTAATGTTTTGTGATCCTAACCGAGATCTTTAATAAACGTTTTGATCTGACCAAAAAATGACCTGTTTATCGCTGCTTGCAGTAGGCCATGAAGATGTTACATACTTCAACAATCAAATAATGCGAGCGCAAAACGCGAGCTCCAAATTTTGACATTTCTACTTGAAAAACGGAAAGCTCTTTCTATAATCGTGAAAAAGATAAGTATACAACTAAACAATTGATGCGAGCGCGAAGCGCGAGCTTAAAAAAAACCCTCGAGACTTACAAATGGGACACTCTATTCATGTTTTGGAACCATGAAAAGGATGAGTAATTGAAAATCTTCCAACATTAATTATGCGAGTGAATAGCGAGAGCAGATAATTTTTTATATATTTTGATCTGAAATTTGATCATAGAGAACAAGCTGCGTATCTGAATAACATCATAAAATCACGTTGTTATTTGTCTATGCATAAAGTCAATTAAGCGAGCGCGAAACGCGAGCTTAAAATATTTAATATTCCAATCTGAAATAAGGTCCATCTAAGGTCTGTATTCCAAAGCACATTGTACACTGTTGTAGAAAACCTGTGAGGTGGATTTGGATCACAGTTAAAAAAAGAGCTTAGAATATTTAATATTCCGATTTGAAAAAAGGGTCAATGTAAGCTCGATAGTTCGAGCACTTTGTAGGAGACCTTTGAGGTGGATATGGATCACACTTAATAAACAGGTATTATTTTTTTGTTATTACTTTGAGATTTGACATGGGCCCGGGGCATTCTAAGAACATTATGCAATCATATAAACATGATGACTGTCTTCTTATTTCTCTTTCTAAGCGCGAGAAGAAACTTGTCGATTTGAACAATTTTGAAAAGGGACAATTTGATTATTTGATATATTTGTTAATCTAATAAGCCTAATAAAAGCGCAAAATTTGTTAATATCATGGCCTAAAACTTGGACATTTAAAGCAATTTTTTGTAATTATGAATAAGATGCATAAGTTAATATATTTCGAAAATTGTGAGTCGCGAGCCGGAATCTTTGATAAACTGTTATGAAATGAGGATTTTAAGTAGTTTGCTATATAATTGATATTGAGATATACGTATAGCACCAAACAAAATTCGATCCTACAGCGCTAGCTGATTCGTGTTGACCTGAATAGGGGTAATTTAGAATTTCATGGAATACAACAAAATAATAGGTACCTGACATATCAAATGTTGCAAGCGCGCACCACGAGCAGAAATTATTAACATTCAGACCATAAAACAGAGCACTTTTTAAACATCAATTTGTAAATCACACATAAAAATGAAAATTCGATTTCCAAGCAGAAATGTGTCTTTGTTTAGTGACTTCAACATTCGATATTTAAAGCTCTATATTGAGTAAAAAAATATATAGTGTCATGAAAGATTTTTGCAAATCTTTCCATTTTATTTTATTCACTCGTCTTGATCCTCTAATGTGTTTCCCCTTCTTTTTCTTCTCTCTTTTCGCGTCGTTTTCTTTTATTTTTCTTTCTTTCCCTTTTTTTCTTTTTTTTGATCCGCCAATAATGTGGGGGGGGGGGGACTCGGCCCCATGGACCAGCCTATGAGAGTAAATCACAAAATCAAATCTCCAATGGTTTGATTTTAATAAACAGTTACTTAGTCGACTTTTAAGTAACAGCAGCCACTTTAGCCAATTGTTTTCAGACGAGCTATGTATCAGCAGCTATGTCAGACACGTTAGAATTAATTCGTAAAAGCCATCCTGTATTTTTGAACAAACCAGACCACTGACCGTCCTTGTAACTTGCCACAATGTACTACTTGACCTCTAAAACCATTATTAATAGAATAAAGCCACCTATGTAAAAATAAATTGAGGATTTTTAGGCTTGGGCAGCACTTTTTGATGCTATCTTGGATTTTCTAGGTACTCAGGAAATGTTTGCGTTTATAGTCTTACCTGTATTAGAAGATCTCTAGACCATTGGAAGGGCAAACAAGTAGGATGCCTAGGATGGAACATAACTAAGTTATGCCCATTTTCGGTGAATGGCGGCAATTTCGGACGCCATGTTAAAAGCAACTCTTTTCATGGGTGCAGATTTGATAAAATTTTAGCATGTTTTCCCCAAGGTCAAATAGTACCAAAACAAACCCGTTGGGAAAAATTTTGTTTAAATTTGTTTAGGGTGGGGGTAATAAAATCCTATATCGAAAAGGTAGGTATTTGCCTGATTGAAGGTCTAAACACATTGACATTTAAAACATAACTGACGTCAATCAGTATACCATATCCTAATTTGGATTTAAAAAATGAAATCAGCATACCTTTCTATAATTTAGAATATACACAACGAACATGTTTGAGATATCATCATCAGTTCTCCAATATTGCATACTCATCACGCCATGTTGGTCTATATAATTCATTCAGCGAATTAGAGGTAAAATTGATTTGTTACAAATTTGCTTGCATTTATCTGAATCTAGAATAATGATAATAATTATATATGAAATTCATATAGTGCATACATTTAATAGTCAAAAGACTTAATGAAGGATTTGTAACAAACCTACATCAAGCCCAGCACTATTTAACTGTGATTTTTGTTTCATACATATGGGTATTTTCACGGTAACTGACGTTACACAGCACACTTATACACACTGTTCATTGTGTGTAAGATTATCTCCAAAACAACAAATGGTGAGAGCGAACTCCAATCATTTGTTGTTTTAGAGACAATCATTCACACAATGAAAATGCCCATATAGGTTTAAGGGGAAGTTCACCCTGACAAAAAGTTTATTGTAAAAATAGCAGAAAAAATAATAAAAAATATTGCCGAAGGTTTGAGGAAAATTCATCAAATAATTAAAAAGTTATACGAATTTCAATTATTTGATTTGTGACGTCATATGCGAGCAGCATTCTTACATAGCGAATGGTAAAAAATCAATGAAATGTCATTTTCTCAGAAAATTGAAAATGGTGTTCAATGTAACTTTTGTATATCAATAGACAAATCATTTCACACCCAATAATGAAAAGAAAACATAATTAAGTCATCAGGAACCATACAAAATTTGAAATTCATACATTTTATATTACATAACACATGGGGCAGCTGCTCGTTTATGACGTCACAAATCCCAAATTTTGAACTCTAATAACTTTCTTACTCTTTAACAGATTTTCCTCAAGCCTTCACCAATATTTTTACTATTTTTTCTGCTATTTTTACAACAAAGTTTTCTTCAGGGTGAACTTCCCCTTTAACATTATTTAGATCATGCCGTTTCATCATATTCATCACATATACAAGGTTCTCTAAAATCTTCACTTTCGTAGACACTATCACCTCATGGTGGTGATGGCCCACCGTCAATAGGGAGTATTGTTTATAACGGGCCGAAACTACTAGTGACTGGTGGAAGACAACTGAGGATTCCCCCGGTGATGCATGAGGTAGCGTCCTCGTGTTTGATTAACCTAACACGAGGTTCCACTTCTTTGGTGTTTTTTTATGTTTGCAACTGGTAAATACAACTTTATAATGAGTGTCGGTTGTCGATTTCACGATAAAGACCTAGAATATCAAAGATAACAAATAAAAGAATAAATCAGGGCATAGGTCTTATGTATGATTCAAATCATTAGCTGAAATAAAACAATTATGGCTTTTTGTCAGCTAATTATTTGAATTACTTCACTTATCGACAGGTTAATGGCCACCGTAAAAAATTCTATTGGGACACCGACATAATTAGCATGATTAGGGTAACCATTAACCAGTCGATCGATCAATTAACATAAAATGAACGGTAATTGCCGATTCGTTTTGTTTGCAATAAATTTGTACCAATAATTTGTAACATACCAATCTCTTCAACTTTACCACGCAATTAATATTTTATTACATGAAGTCAAATAAAACGATGCACGCAATCAATGATAGTACTTGTCGTAATACATAATGGCGGTGTGCAATAGTTTCGAATAAGGAGGTCACAGTTCGTGACCAAGTGGTCTTGTGTGCCTAATAAGACACGGGTTCAATCCCAAGCAATGGCACCCGTCTGCCCATTAGCAAGGCATGAAATTGACAGAGATACATGTATTTCATCCTCAGTTCAAATAAACGGATGTGCATTCTTGGTAACTATGCTTTCACTTGTTAAAAATATGATATCAATAATAACAACAATCATAATGATTGCTATATCATTATTATCAATTTTACAAAACGCACACAACGTAAACCCTGCATAGGCCAATATCATGGCAAAATAATCCACCGTATGATGTTGGCCAATTAAAGACTCATTAAGATTTTTCATTTCATTACTTGTTGGCAACATATTGATAATCCAGAAAATATATGAAGAGATTCCAAGCTTCTTTGATTTTCCTGGTCAAAAAAGACTTAATGAAGGAAAGATAAGCACGTAATATATGGACCACTGTGTATATATTTATCACCAACATATGGAATGGATATAATAACGGAGTTAATGGATATTCATTTTTTTATGACTTTCGTTATTTTTGTTTGTGTTACGATATAAACCAGCAGAATAACTTTTTATATCCCCATTTTCCATTTTCTAAGATTATTAACCATACATATAAAGTTACTTTCCTTGCAACAAACATGCAGTAGGCATAATAGCTGGTGCCAACGAACCAGGGGACGGGGGCTGGAAGATACAGACCTGAAGAGCCCCCCCCCCACACCCACACCCACACACACTTCTTAACATAATCGTGCATAAGAACGAAATGTATCGTGACGTCAATTAGTACAATATCCAGAATTATTTTTTTAATAAAATAAGTATGCTTTTTCTATAAATTTAGAATAGAACAAACAAGTGTGAAATAAACTCATCATCTCTTCATCATTAAGTTTTTATAATGTCATGTAGGCCTAAAGGAATGCTTTAGCGAAATAATGGCAAACATAATCTTATTAGTGAAACAAACCTACACCAAGAACAGGGCTATTAATCGTGACTTATGCACACGTATAGCTTTTATCTCATTTATGTTTCGTCGACTCATCATATTCGTCATATAGGTTGATTATAAATGTATATTAGCAAACTTGATAATAGTGTATTCGTTGCCGATGTCACGCTACAATGAACAATCGGGAAATTAAAAGTAAGGATTTAAAAAAGTTATAGAAAGTTGATGATAACAACTAAACCTAAATAAAGGATATATTTATAATGCGAATTATCAACTTAATAAAGTCATAACAAAATAAATAGGGTGGCCATTATTAATCCGTCGATTTTCAAACATCTGAAGAATAGCAGTTATTACCGAGCAATTTAGTGCTACTGGTTTGCAATAAAGTGTATTTTACATAATATTTCATATCAATATCTCTTAAACTTACATCAATCAATGCTCTATTGTATGAATTCAATTAAACCGCTTCAAGCAATGGACGTGTAACAATATTTCATAATACTTGCTGCATTTTTTTCCCCATTTAAAGTACCCCATTAAAAAAAGGGAATAAAACCACAGTTTTTTTTTCAAAATATCAACTTCATCTGAACCAAATTGCAATTTCCTAACTTAGGGGGATTACGAGTTGGTTATGAAATGAGATTAGTTTCAAAGGGCGGAATGTTTGAGGTTTATGGATATTAGGTTGTAAACAGAAAACTACTTTCAAACTCGCCTCTTGGTGAATGATAAAACACCCATTACAAACAACAAAAATATATGAATCGTAAAATATTACGCGATATTTGAATTAATAAATACTGAGATAACCACATTTGTAAGAAATAGTGTTCCCTTTTAATGACGATGTGGGTTGGCATACGTAACTGGTTTCTTTTATTTTAGAATTTGATCAGAATTATTCCATCGCGTCTATCATGCCTATTAAGAATATAATCACAATAGTCATGTTACTTATCCTATGGAATACAAATCCTGCCGAAGAGCAATAGATTTAAAACTACTGAAAATAGGTTATGACGCCAGAAACAAAATCGCAAAATAAACAAGCATTGTTCACACTTTGTGATCATAATGATATGCGCCATTTCTGAGCTCATAGTGCCACAACCCAATTTAGCAATCATACGCTAAAATGTTTACATTTTTATGTAATAAAATAGATCAGTTTATAGCTATACTGTTATAGGAGTTATTTCAAACACCAAAGTCTGGTTCTGATTTGCGTAATATTTTTACTTGCCAATCGCTGTTCTTAGAAGCATCATCAGTATCGTTTAATAAACATTTAAATATTGCTGATTGTCTAATAAACTACAAAAACATGTAAACGTAAAGTGATGAAGAAAGCTCAGGCTTAAAAACTGTTTTATCGGGATTAATAAAGATGTCGCTAAGATCGTAAATGGATTTACCGAACTATATTCTCCTTCCCCCTTCGTGTTCTTTTTCTTTTTTTCTAGCATCTTCCAATTTTATCACTTAAAAATATATATATTTTCCTCCCTGTACCCATTCATGCATTTCGTCTAACTCTCTGTATCCTGCACGCCTCTCCATGATTGTTATACTTGCTATCATTTCTTCCCTATAGCTTGTGTTTGTATAGGTCTAGTGTTATATTGTCCCTTACATTGCATCCTTTTTAAGAATTTCTATTCGCGTGTTTTCCATCATTATTATTTTCTTAAAATTCATCCTAAATCTAATCGACCTTTTCTTATAAGTTCTCTGTTGTGTTTAATCTATCTATTCACTTTGTATCTTTTCTTTGATATTCATCATTTTTCTTCCTTTTCTTACCTTCATATTTTTTAATATCATCTACACTCCTCTACTTCCACCTACTCTCAGCAAAATGCTGCGTGCATTCATTTTCGTTTAGTATCAAAATAATTTTTATGTAGCAAGATTGTTGTCACAATTTTTTTGACAACACTACTCAAAAGTACAGAAGCTTAGACGTGCCCCCAGAAGACGAAAAAAAAGTCCAGAAGACGAATAGAAAACCTAGTCAAGATGACAAGAAGACGAGGAAAGAAGACAAAAAAGACGAGATCCTTGATCTTTTCAAGTCAATTTATTTATATTGAGAAGACGAGAAGACAAGATCCTTAATCTCGTCAAGCTGACTTCATCAAGACGAGAAGATAAGAAGACAATATCCCCAATCTCGTCAAGTCGACTAAACTATGACGCGAAGACAAGATACAGAATTTTGTCAAGTCAGCTTCCATGATCTTGTCAAGTTGACTTGTTTAGAACGAGAAGACAAGAACACAAGATCCTCAATCTCGTGAAGTCGTCTTTGTCAGGACGAGAAATCAAGATGACGAGTTGTTGAAATTTTGCAAGTCAACTTGCTGTTGACTGCGAAGAATACAAGATGACAATTCGCGATAGACTATAATTCAGTCGTTTCGCTTAATTTGTGGTGGTCTATATTTCTGAAGTTGTCTTTATATTTCCAACACTTTTTCCTTTTCTGTGTGAACCTGGTAAAAAACGGGGGGAAGTGTGGAAAAGAGGGAGAAAGAAAGAGAAACGTAGTAGGCATGATAGGGGGAAATGAAATCATTGTACATGATATATATATAATGCATTTTCTCGCACTTTGCATTACAATTATTTTACGTACTGGCAAATGATTTTTTTCATGACTACTGTATAAAGTGATTACCCCCTTCTAAGGTCTTGAAGTGACAATTTCTGAGTTTATTTTATGATATCATATAAGCCTGAACTACGTTTAAGTGATACTGTGTAAAAAAAAATCAAAAGCAATTTGGATTTTTTTTTAGTTGGATGCAAAGAAATTTCCACCTGTTATTGTTAAAGACAGTATTTCCCGAACAGCAGATGAATTTCAAAATAAAGCATTTCCAATACGTGTTGAACCCTAAGACACGGACTGAGTAATAATATGTAAATAATGTTTTTCTTGGTTACGCAAAATGACCAATTGGATCTCGCCCTGTAAGGACAGCTTCGTGCATTCTTAATTAACGATACTCGACTTTTATAAAAAAAAAAAAAAAAACCCAGTTGCTGATACCTCAGCAAAGTTGTCTCTGTTTAATTTTGGTTGCGTCTTTTCTATCGGGATTTGAACCAATGTCCTCGTAAAAAGAAAATAAAGGAGATATTTGATATAACTAATTTCTTGACAAAGTATTTGTACTCAAGAAATTATGCCGGGTACGTTTGTATACGACTTTATTTCTTTTTATAAAGTATCATCTACATTAAATGTCGAATGTAATAAGCAAAAAATACATGTTTGAAATTGATTACGTTGCTTAATATGTCATTGTAGACAGCTTAGTATTAAAGGAATCTTCAGTTGTCGGTATTTTGGAGAGATTTTCCGATGTATGCTATATACTTGATAGTGAACAATGTTATTTGACCTTGACTCTGTGAAAGTCATTCATGTAGGATTTCTTTTAGACATATAGCCTATGGTTGTACATGTACTTGTATTTTTGTTTGAGAAATGCTCCTAAATAGACAGTTCTCATTGTCATTATTACGAGATGTAAAATTATATCTTGTTATACGCTTTGTGGTCGTTTATCTTTGTTCGACGACGATAAGTGCATTAGGACACTGTTTTATTTTGATAATTATCAGGCACCACTGAGACCCTTACCATTGAGAAGTTTTTGTCTTGATATCGATGATTCATCTAGACGAGTTTCCACTCTTCGATGTACACGGCAGGCCTATTTCATCATTCCAAGTTCAGGTCGAACAACTCATTATACCAAGTAGATCAAACTTTTGCATACAAGTCAACTTCTCAACGCTTTTGCTTAGCTGCGAGTCTTCACTTAATATTTAAATAGATATCTTTTTTATTAATTAAGCAATTACTCTGTTATGAGTTGATAGAGCTCCTATTTCTTTGAATATTCGACATAACTTTATGTACTGTCTTCAGTTTATTGGATAAATCATACAGTCATTTCTTTGAGTGGTAAAAACTCTGTAAATTTGTCATAGAAAGTTCTTAATCATTTTTAATCATAAATTGAAGTCATCGAAACGTAATTATTTTGTTTACAAGTGCTTATTTTTCTTGAATGATCACGTCGCTAAAAAGTTGGGATGTTGAGTCGCCGTGCTTGTTGTTGCTAGTTAAATTTTTTTTCTTTCCTAGTCTGATGGATTGGTGTGTTTGATTTATCTTTGTTTTTAAAGAGAAACATAACATTTTCTCCATCAAATTCATAAATACTCAGATCCGTCAAAAAAAATCTAAGATATGACTGTTCTTCAGGAATTTCTTGAAACAGTCCTTAGAATGTGTCTTTTTCTGGTCTGAATATCAAAAGTTATTCAGAACGCATTCTTGAGTTAGTGAAACACGTATGGTCTTAGCGAACTCCTGGTAACAAAAGCCTTAGAATGCCTCTCTCCAGGTCTGAATTTCAAGAATTTTCAGCTCGCGCTTCGCGCTCACAATATGTGATTAGCGAAATACGTATCACGTTCATAATTACAATGACTGCAAAAAAGTGCTTCATGTATTAACTATAATTCTAACAGTCTCAGCAATCAAACGTGGCGCTCGCTTTAGATTGTGGTAAGATATGTGTGCTCTTTTACACCTCTAAAATAGTCCTTAAAATGTCCCTGTTTGCGGTCACTTAATACATACAAAATTTCAGCTCGTGCTTTTTCACTGGAATTGTTTGTTTAGTGAGACAGTTACATACGTGTCTTGATTACAGGCGTACTTATAATATCGCTTTAAAAATTCGAATATTGAAAAGAAACATGTTCAGCTCACGCTTTGCGATCGCATTATTTGATCTGTGAGATACATACATGTACATGTATGCGTTTGATGGTACAGTTCTTAAAATGTGTCTAGTAGATCCGTATCCTGGTATTGAGCACGCTTTGCGTGCCCACAACTAAGTGTCTCATTTTATTTTATGGTGACCCAAAGTACGCCACTTTCTGTAGTTGTCTATATATTTCCAATTATCTCTATTTCTGTGTGAACCTATACTTCTGAATTTGTCAACAATTTTACTCGCTCGCTCAGAGCTTCTCATAAGTTTTGCGTGATACGCCATATCTATCTAGTCTGCTATGCAGACTCTGATTGGCTGGTGAGGTCGGATCTGCTGGTTTGCGAAGCGAGCCCTTCTGCAGCCTCAGTAGACTTAATCTGCTATGCAGATTCGTTGAGTCAACTGATGTACACAAACTGCAGATGTAGGTCTACATTTGTAGACTAATATCTATCCCCTCAAAATTTGTGTCTTATTACGCCACTGTAGACAAATCATTTTCACTTTTTTTTCGAAAGAAAAGGTGTACTTTTCCTCTGTGTCTCCCCTACTTTCAACTTCACTCCGTCGATTCTGCAAAGAAACTTCAGAAATATAGGTTCATAGGCTCTAAGCAAATAATGTTTCATAAAGTTACGAAAAAAATATTCATGCAATGTAAAATATATACAGTGCGTATCAAAAAACGGGACGGTTTTGAAAAGTCTATACAAATTTTGTTTCAAATTATTATATCTAGATTTTGATGTTAATATATGTTTTGATATCTTATCTTTGAAATGCAATTTAAAAAAATATATTTTGTTCATGCTTGAGCGAATGTGGGACGTTTTTGTCGGGGGTTCAAAAAGAGGATTGCGCAAAAAATAGCAGGAATGAGAAATTTGATGATTAGAGTTTTAGCCAATCAGCAGACCTCTTCTTAATCTTTTCATTATCTTGCCATAATTTTCAAATTATGCTCTGAAATTTCATCTACAAATTTATTTTCTTACCTGAAGTATTTGTTTTTCATTTAAACTTCTTTTTACCTTTGAATTTTCCTTCATAAGTAAGAAAAGAAGACTTTTGCCAACCAAAGTAAGACTTGCATTATTAATTGGGAGAATTTGCAATTATTCAAATCCTTTTATTATGTGAAACAAATTATGTTATGGTATACCTATAAAAGACTTGTATCCTATTTTCAAGGGGTTATTAAATCCTTCAGGTTTAATTATGTGCTTGGCAGTACAAAGAGAAAAGGATTCATGACTTTGAATGGCAATGGTGTAGCCTATTGAGTCGATTTTGAAGGAGCAAGATAAGGGAGATTGGGTAAAATGTATTAAAAAGTTGTGGCTCGAGCAAGCAAAACATTTCCACTTTTTTTAATTAAAATATCAAATTTTGTGATTTTGACATAATATTCAGAAGTATTTTCCGAATCTTTGAACAGTGGCATACTGATGGGTGGGGGATCGGGGTGCCCACCCTTCCAACAAATAAAAATAAAAAAATAAAACAATTATGACCAAGAAAAAAAGTGAAAGGGAAAATCACAGAAAACATAGAAAGTGAAATATGATTTAATGTTATATGATCATTTAATGATCGAAAACATTCCGTCTTCGCTCAAGCATGAACGAAACTAAATTACTTTGATGGCATCTGAAGGATAGGACCTAAGAGCACCAATTGACACCAAAACATAGAGTTCATAATTTGAAACAAAAAAATGTAGACTTTCAAATCTGTCTTTTTTTATACGCACTGTATGTTATCAATATCATATACAATGACATCTTTTTCCCCTATCATGCCTACTACGTTTATCTTTTTTTTATCCCTCTTTCTCTACCCTCCTGCGTTTATTTGATCAGGTTCACACAGAAGAGGAAAAAGTGTTTGAAATATACAGACAACTTCAGAAATAATTATAGACAACCACAAAATTAAACAAAACGATTGAATTATAGTCTAATGCGAATAGCCATCTTGTATTCTCGGCACCAACAAGTTGACTTGCCGAGTTCCAACAACTCATCATCTTAATCTTCTCGTCCTGACAAAGTCGACTTGACGAGATTGAGGATGTTGTCTTCTTGTCTTCTCGTTCTAAATAAGTCGAATTGACGATATCATGGATCACGTCGTCTTGACTTCCCGTCCTGACCAAGACGACTTGATGCGATTGAGCATCTTGTCTTCTTATCTTCTCGTCCTAAATACATTGACTTGACAAGATTGGGGATCTCGTCTTTTTGTCTTCTTTCCTCGTCTGCTTGTAATCTTGAATCTTTTTCTCGTCTTCTCATCTCGTCTTCTGATGGCACGTCTAAGCTTCCGTATACTAATAGTGAGAAGACGAGAAGACAAGATCCTCGATCTCGTCAAGTAGACTTCGTCAATTAGAAGATAAGGCCCCTTTTCTCTTCAATGCTGAAAATTTCATCAAAATCGGATATATTTTAAGAAAGTTATAATAATAATATAGGGTATTTATATTGCGCACATATCCACCTTGTTAGGTGTTCAAGGCGCTCCTATATTACCAGGCTAAGCTAGGCGTTCATAGCGCACACAGCTTTTTATTAAGGAATCATTTCCTACCGGTACCCATTTGCCTCACCTGGGTTGAGTGCAGTACATTGTGGATCAGTTCTTGCTGAAGGAAGTTACGCAATGGCTGCGATTCGAACCTACCACCCTCTGTTTCAAAGTCCGAAGACTAATCCACTGGGCCACAACGCTCTACGTATGCATATTTGTTATGAAGATTCGATGTTTCGCTTACTTTTCACAAAACAGTGATATGCAAAACTCAGTGACATGCAAATGAGACATTCGATGATGTCCCTATCTCACTATTTCGTTCGTTTTTATTGTTTGAATTTCATTTTTTACAGATTTGACAAAAATGACTACCTTGACCGACCCATATAGTATTAAACAATGCTAATTCCACAGGTTCATAAAAAAATCAATAGATGTCTCACTTGACATTGAGGAGAAAATTAGAATATTTCATATTTCATTTAATAAAATACAAGAAATAAATAGTGAGTGGATGACGTCACCAGTCTCCTAATTTGCATACCGATCAATGTGCATATAACTGTTTTGTGAAAATTAGCGAAACTTTAAAACTACATTTCTTGTTTTACATCCGATTTTGATGAAAATTTCAGTGTTGTGCTTGTTGGATTTTTCTCATTTAATTCAAATCAACTTTTTTGGGGGTAGACCTGTCCCCTAAAGAAAAAATATTTTAAGTACTGTCATCAAGTATGGGTCTATAATTCTATGCTTCAGAAATGCCCAAGGTTTTCATTATTTCTCCAAGATTACTTTTCTCCTTCCTGGACAGTCAATGGAAGTATTGTTGAGGGGAAAAAAAACATTCATCCTCATCTTGGAATCTCAAAATCTGGTTCTCGGTCTTGGCTGCTACAGTATTACTCATGCATTTATTTTGCTTATATAGTTTGCCACTGCAATTGTTTTTCAATACTTTGTCTTCTCCTTTAATTGTATTCACATCTAGATTTTGTTATGACACTGCTATGAATTTGTCACATTACAATGTACTTTAACGTCATACTACGATCATGTTTATGTATTGTAAATTTATTTTGACTTTCCAATAAATGCAGACACTCCTGCAAAAAAAATATCCGACTGACCCATCATCGAAACTGGCCTTCGTGCATTCTACTCCCTGTGTGGCTCTGGGGCATAATATACTGGTGGTCTCACCCCCAAATTGGTAGCACACCTTTGGCGGACCTTCCGTTTCCCTAGGGATGATGCATGTTGCTTCAGTTACCAAACTCACTAAATCCATGCTATAGAAACTCGACGAAGCTCAATCGCACCACTTCAAGAGGGTTCTTAGGTTCCCAATAACAGCTGCAGTCGGGATAGTGTATCTTCTCACAAACGGGGGGGAGCACTTACATTGACGAGTTTATACATGTACCATGCGACTGAAAAAAACACGTAAAAATGTTGTCTTTTTCAAGATAGGGCACGTTACTTACGTAACGTGATAAAGGTGTCAAAAACACGAAAATAATGAAAAGGGTGTCTATTTCCCTAGGAATTTGCGGGGATGATAAATCACGATTAAAATGTTTTATGTCCGTTTTGCCCCAACACTACGTGTTTAGAGTCCGATTTGCGCGAGGTTTCGAAGTTGGAGCCGTAATGATTAATCCAAATGGTGTGTAAAGGTAAAACCGACTACCCATCGACGTCCGTGACATAACAATTAAAATATCACTGTACTTGTTTAGGGGTTCATTTCAGGGAATATTTGCCAAGAGTATCGTTTTGTTTCCAATACTTGTTAAAGGTAGGGTTTCAGACGCCAATACTTGTTAAGGGGTGCATTTTCAGAATACGAAAATAGATAAGTTCCCTTTTCTCTTCAATGCTAAACATTTCATCAAAATCGGATAGCTTTTAAGAAAGTTATAATAATAATAATAATAATGATAATAAAGGGTATTTATATTGCGCACATATCCACCTTGTTAGGTGCTCAAGGCGCTCCTATATTACCCGGCTAAGCTAGGCGTTCATAGCGCACACAGCTTTTTAAGGAATTATTTCCTACCGGTACCCATATGCCTCACCTGGGTTGAGTGCAGCACATTGTGGATCAGTTCTTGCTGAAGGAAATTACGCCATGGCTGGGATTCTAACCCACGACCCTGTGTTTCAAAGTCCGAAGACTAATCCACTGGGCCACAACGCTCCACGTATGCAAATTTGTTATGAAAATTCGATGTTTCGCTTACTTTTCACAAAACAGTGATATGCACAACTCAGTGACATGCAAATGAGACATTCGATGATGTTACTCACTCACTATTTCGTTTGTTTTTTATTGTTTGAATTTCATTTTTTACAGATTTGACAATAATGACTAACTTGACCGAACCATATAGTATTAAACAATGTTAATTCCACAGGTTCATAAAAATCAAGTGATGTCTCACTTGACATTGAGGAGAAAATTAGAATATTTCATATTTCATTTAATAAAATACAAAAATGAATAGTGAGTGGATAACGTCACCAGTCTCTTAATTTGCATTTCGATCTGAATGTGCATATAACTGTTTTGTGAAATTTAGCGAATCTTTAAAACGTCATAACTTTCTTGTTTAAAAAAAAAAAAATATCCGACTGACCCCATCATCGAAACTGGCCTTCGTGCATTCTACCCCCTGTGTAGCTCTGGGGCATAATATACTGGTGGTCTCACCCCCAAATTGGTAGCACACCTATGGCGGACCTTCCGTTTCCCTAGGGATGATACATGGTGCTTCAGTTACCAAACTCACTAAATCCATGCTACAGAAACTCGACAAAACTCAATCGCACCACTTCAAGAGGGTTCTTAGGTTCCCAATAACAGCTGCAGTCGGGATAGCGTATCTTCTCACAAACGGGGGGGGGGGCACTTACACTGACGAGTTTATACATGTACCATGCGACTGAAAAAAACCAAGTAAAAATGTTGTCTTTTTCAAGATAGGGCACGTTACTTACGTAACGTGATAAAGGTGTCAAAAACACGAAAATAATGAAAAGGGTGTCTATTTCCCTAGGAATTTGCGGGGATGATAAAACAAGATTAAAATTTTTTATGTCCTTTTTGCCCCAACACTATGTGTTTAGAGTCCGATTTGCGCGAGGTTTCGAAGTTGGAGCCATACTAATTAATCCAAATGGTGTGTAAAGGTAAAACCGACGACCCATCGACGTCCGTGACATAACAATTAAAATATCACTGTACTTGTTTAGGGGTTCATTTCAAGGAATATTTGCCAAGAGTATCGTTTTGTTTCCAATAGTTGTTAAAGGTAGGGTTTCAGACGCCAATACTTGTTAAGGGGTGCATTTTCAGAATACGAAAAATACATGTTGAGGGTGCTTTTCGAGACCCGATGGTGGCGCATGATATCCACTCGTCAATGAAAGTCCCCCCCCCCCGGGCGGAGCATGGACTCCAACTCTCCAAACCATCCATGATGCATTGAGAAAGTATGAAAAGTATTACAAAAAGATCTGCACTGCTGTCAATCATCTCGTTGCAAAAGGCATCCTTGTGAGGTCATCTCTCGAGTTCTGGATAGATCACATCAAATCCTCCATCGATCTCCTTTATCAGAACATCACACATTTTCCTGTCATCCGATGTGCTCTTATTGCCAGTGTCCAATTGATTTCATCCACGTATCTAATTCAGTGCTGCCTCTACACATAAGGATAGTCCTCTAGCCGTACTTGGCCCCTTTGTGACTCATATGATGAGACAGAAGAACCCTTTGTCGGATCTGGTCACCTCCGCCAAGTCTACTACATACGTAGAGTCAAGGAGTGTCTCACTGACCAACCGTATTACCTGGACTTTTATACCGATGATGACTCACATCGATTTTCCAGTACTACGTTGTTAACCCACCAACCTGGTTTCCCAATCTGATCAAAGTGTGTCCGTCCGTCCGTTATGAATGCGTTTCATGTCCGTCGGCAATTAGGACCAGGCCTTAAACGACGGTCTCTCATCTGGCTGCCTGATACAAAGCGTATCCATAACGGAAACAGCCGACAAGCAAAATTTCCAGGCATTAAGTCGGCAAAATTTCACCAAGTACAGTAAAAATTACAAAATCATGCATAGATTCATATTTGTATGTTAGATAATATGTCCTTTATTCTTTCCATTTCACGCTCATATTCCCACAAAATAGACATACCACTAGTATGGAATTTCGGTCTAGAGTAATACTTGAAGAGAATTAAACTTACATTCAATAGTATATATTAATATTGATTTAAAAAATATATCAAAATAAAGTTTATAGAGAATTTCTATTTACAATTGAAGAGTTTAGTTGCAAAATGGGTTAGGTCAACTTTGGACCATTCCGACAAAAAATATGTGTTTTTTATTCTGACTTATTTCAATATTCTTATGATAAACTAATTTGTCATGATGTGCTATCCTACCATGTGAATATAAAATTGGGTACAAAAGAAATCTACCTGTCTTCATTCTTTTTTCTATATATGTTAAAAAATTATCACTGTGGACCAAACCCCTTTTGCAAGTAAACTGGAATGAATCCAATCTCTTTTGATTGAAAAAAGGTGATTTTTCTTTGCCGCTTTCATTCACGTTTTCATTTGAAAATCAAATTGTCTTCATGGTCTTTGGGATCATCAGAATGACTAAAAATTGAGAGGCTTAGAGAAAGAAAACAATAATATTTATGAAAAATTTACCTAACCTCTTTTGACCAATGAGTTCTTCAGAAGAGTTTAGTTGCAAAATAGGTTTAGGTCCACTCCATTTTTTTTAATTCTCCCATATTAAGATATTCTTATGCGAAACTGAATTTTCATGATACCCTACCATGAAAACATAACATTGGGTATAAAGAAATCTACCTGTCTTCATATTTTTTAAGATAATCTTTTCCAAAAAAAATTATTTGTGGACCTAACCCGTTTTGCAACTAAACTGAAATGGACCTAACCCCTTTTAAAAAAAAGTGATTTTTCTTTGCCATATTAGCTCACTTTTTAACAGGAATTTCAACTTTTCTTTTGTATCATCTTATAGAGCTACTAGAAATCTATACATTAACACATAAAAATCAAATTTGATTAAAAATGGACCTAACCCCTTTTGCAAGTGAGCTCTTCAATTGTCGACATGAAATGATAAAATATGCCATAATCATCATCGGTGTCAGCGCAGAGGATTATCTTTCATTCATTCACTTAAAATGTTTGGCGAGAAACTGTCCACACAACAATTGTTTAAAAAAAATTGTCAAATTCTTAAAATTTTTCAACCAGTATAGTGTAGTGTTCACCCAAAGAACACATTATTTTTTAAAACTACCCAGAATACCTAGACCAACACGTTTGAGAGTGTAAGAATACATCTAATGTCCCCTGAACACAAAAGATAATCCTTGCGATGACGGCCCTGTGTATCCTTATAGTGCACAACTCACCTAGTTTCACCGTATCTGGTAACCAAAAAACAGTTGTTGATGTTTAAGCTTGGTCCCAGATATGAAAAAAAAATATCATACAATTTTGTTAAAAATTTTACCCCCTATAGTAGGGGATAGTGCAGCGTTACATATGATTATAATACATACATTATTGAGTGCAACTACTGGTCACAAAATTCTAAATATCAATGATTTTACGCATAACGATGTATTACTGCTATAATAAGAACATTAACACGAAAAGGATAAGTACAGAACATAGGAGTCTAGATACAAATATATTTGCAAAACTAGTATATGCTAAACTTATTCCTTCAGAAGCAAACATACTATATAATACAACAAACACTTTGAGTTTCGCTTTGGACACTCTTAATTCATTGCTTTGTTGGGATTTATTGAAAGTCTCAAAGCAGCTATTTATAGCAAACACAGGGGGTTGTGTAATATTTTTGAGTTGCCAAAATATTTTGAATCAATAAATCACCAATAAACTTTCCTCTTTGTGGTATAAGAGGTGTTTTTTTAAAGACCGGTTCAAAAGTTATTCAAGTACAGACAACAATTTGCATCTATCGCTGGCCAGATTTCTCTATTGCTAAGAATACACACAAGTGTGACGGAATGTTCCATCCTCAATCACTTATTTTTTTCGCTATGATGATAATTTTGTTGTTGCTCAGCCACACGATGGCTGGAGGGCAAGTAAAAAGCCGCTTCTTAAAATAATTTTTGTACCAGTTTCCTGTATGCGATGGTGATAAAAATCCGTAAAACGGTCGTTTCCGAGTCGCCTTGCAGACACCGGAGGCAGGGGGGGGGGGTGGACGATACAAGTTTATTTTTGTCAGGTAAAAACATTGCCGGGTTAAATTGCCGGAAGAGTGGTTTCTTGTTCATACATTCGTTATTTATGCTTCAAAGGAAAAATGTCAGATTTAAAATAAAAAATACGAAACCTGTTGACAATTTATTCCCAGTTCTTTATTTCTACTAAAGTGATAAAAAATATATTTCAAGTTTCTACGATATTACATTAAATTACTCTCATTTAATTCCAATATAAATGAGAAAAATAAACGATATCTTGTGTCATTGGTGTTATATTTAGAATTAGTCATTAGGCCCCCTTGGATCTAGATGGACTTATGGAGTATGTGTTTTGCAACGATCGACTGTGTGACCAGCGGCAAGCCCATTCGGACCCGACTACCGAAATATCAACTGCACCAAACAGGAAAATAAAAAAATAAAAAAAACGAAAATAAGCTAGGGTTTGCAGCTGTCCGCCCCAGTTAATGAGAGTGAGACTCCTTGCATACGGAAACACGTTTCATCTAATGTAAATGTACATCTTATGGCTTTTTCGCGATAATTGATTACCGATCAACAACTTTCTTCTTTTTTTGTTTTATTGAAAACAATGTCAATTCTTGATATAATTTACACAGAACAAAATGAAATATCATTTTATTAAAATTAAAAGAGACATTGAAAACTCATATCCTTAGCACTATACACTTTCTGTTATTTGTGTTTGGAAGCACTAACATAATATATATTTTTTCCCTTTAACTTACTATGTTATCATTACATGACTATATATGTGTATATATTAACAGAATATACTATTGACTGTCACATTTTAACTTCATATCACATTTTACATTTCAAAGGTATATAACATTTTAAACATAATAATACATATACACCAAATACAGGCTCTCCTAATAACCTCAACATACTCTTTGTTTCAGTGTCATCTATTGACAACACGCAAGAAAAATAGATTTTTCTCAACACGGAAAAAGAATAGTTGATGAAAACTTAAGCGAGTTGAAGCCATGAACAGTTATTTGGGTTTATAGCCTTTTTTGTGCTACATGCATGACTCGTAGTGATCAATTAATTTATTAGTAGGGGGGGGGGGGGGGGGCACGCACCAAACAAACCAACAAATAGTGTTTATGTTACTAAATGGATTATTCATCCTTTGACTACATTCTAAACATTTTCTTGCATTGCGCTTAATGAATTTATTTCAATTTTCCAAATCGGGTTATTACGAAAATATTGGCCAAATATCAACAGATTTGACGAATTATCTAGGGCTAATCAACCTTCCACTCCTCCCTACGGGAGTCGATCACATCATGGACCTATAGGTCCATGATCATATCAATACACATTTCTTAACGTGCCAAGAACACATATATGTGCATCCACTGTAGTGCCCAGAACACATTTTCGTGCAATGGTCATACAGTCATTGTTATGCCTATTGCATTTTGAGGAGTGCATTGCATGCATGAGTGATTCCATTGTTCAGTTCAGCTTATGGTCAACAGGTCAACATTATTGTCTCAGGAGTGATTCCTTTTTTTTATAAATGAAGCAATTAAATATAGAATCTTTGTATTATGAAACTCTTTGGAACTAGCTGATTTCAGTGAATGGCACGTTAAGAGTTGAACTAATAAGGAAATGCACTGATCACAATCTTGTAATCGCAAAATCAAATAAGGCAAAGCTGATTGAAGTGTATCAGCTATTTCAAATTAGGTGTAAAAAGCGTAAGACAGAGTAAAGAAAAGTTGCCACTCAGATGTTTTTCTTTCGTTAATTGGGAACTATGTGTACATGTAAATAAATCTATCCAAAATTTTGAGATTTATATTTACTGTATTTATTACTATATTTACTTGCTATATAAAAAGAACATTTTGGAGATCGACGACTTTTTTTCCTAAGCTCTGTGCGCTTCTAGAAAATATTTGGCGGTCAAATTATATACATAATAATTAGACACCGGGACGACCGTAGGGTATTTTGATAAAGCCATGGGTCTGAACGATTTACTTATTTTCATCTCATTTTTCTTTTCATTCGTTCATTTATCGTAAACAAAATTTACAACAAAATGACATCAAGATAATGAAACAAATAATTAGTATATAGTTGTACACACACACACACACACACACACACCCACACACGCACACACATATATATATATTAAATCGGATAGCCATTTGAAATTGATAGCAGGATTAATATACAGCTGTATGACCCAGTAGTCTCTATTTTGCACCTTTCTTCTTCCTCCCTTTCCTGCCCCTTTATCATGTTTATTCACTTATCTGAAAACAATAGAGGTGTTAATCCCTGGCTCCTTGCAGTGCCACCCTTCATATCACATGTTATACACCCTTAAGTCAATAAATGAAAAGCAAAAGGGGTACATGTGTCTTCGTAGTTTCTGTTAGTCTGGATGATCGAAGCAAAAAATAACACGAATTGTTCAGATTATGGTACAAGCATGAAATTTGGCTGACAGGTAGATTAAACAGTGCTGAACATTTTTAGCAGGGGGTGCCAAGTTCTGCCAACCTGATCTCTCTTCGTATTGCAACAGTTGCTCGGTAACATATTTACCTTAGCAGCCACCATTTTGGGTTGATATCGTCATATCAAAAACTATATTTTGACTTCTAAGCGCCAATTTTACAATCACATATTATAAAGCAAATTTCCAACCATGTACAGCAAAAGTTTCCAAGCAACACATTTTCTATAGCAACTATAGATAATGTTCCTGAATACAGAATCTGGTCATGAAACTTGAATAAAAGATGTTAAAAATTGATCACAGTATGAAATCTGAAATCTCATAAGCATGACAAAATCAGAAGCAGTCTAAATAATTATAATATCTGCATAATAATCGTATCTAGGTAACAAACCTAATTTTGATATACATGATTTGATTAGATTTCTTCATACTTTTTCTCATACATGACAAAGCTAACACACCGACAAAATCATCACCGGGTCATTGAGTGTGATTACTTTATTAGGATCTTGCCTAGTATGAAAATGTGACAGGGTATTGTAGTGGATGCTCATGGAACACTGGGAAAGACCCTGAAATTTTAGGGGAAGCTATAATTTTAAAATATGAACTAATCGCTCCAAAATGACAAAGCTTCATATGGAAGCAATGACAATTAATACCCACACACTTACTTGTCAGTAAAGTTCTGATATCATTGACCGACTTGAAGAGCATGTAGAGTAGACCTGAAACGATGTCAAGCATCATTAACTGTATGTACACTGCACATCGCATGCACAGTAGACCTGAAACAGCCTCAAGTATCATTGACTGTATGTTCACTGTATAGCATGAACAGTAGACCTGAAACAGCTTCAAGCATCGACTGAACATGTACCACTTGTGAATATGTCACGAAGCAGTACATTTGTCGATTATACAGCACAATCTTTTAAAGAGAAATGGTTATCTCTGTAATTGACACTAATCATTAACGCCTCATCCTACAAATCATGAAGATCAAGTGGTTATATGCAAGATATTGTTTGTTGTACCAGGTCATCAAAAGTATGGTTTGAAAATGGAAAGCAATTTAAAGGTGTTGGTACATAGCTTTCCAACCTGCTTGGAATGACCTCTTTCATCATTCTTGTCCATTATATTTGAGCATCGTAAAAAAACAAGTAATGATTCTAATCCCAAGTTTACTGGAAGCAATTGCCACTGTATTTATTTCTTTTATTTCATCATAATGCTGGGCACTTGAGTCCTTTACATAATTTACGGGTTATTTTGCACTAATTTCTAGATGATGAAGGAAAATAAATGATTTATATTTACACTGTAAGTTTCCAATAGCTTGTGACTTGGGGTACGACTCTAGCGAATTAATCGAACGTACATTTTATGTGTCGCACATGACTTCTCGAAATAGGGCATATATTTATTCCAAACTTTAAGTTCAAACTGGGTTAATCATAACTATGGGAAAGCAAGACCACTGTGAAACATGCAGAATGCTCAACAAAGACTATCAAAGGCAATAGAAGAATACATCAAGGAAGTTACAGTCATCATCCTGTTCGGTGGGACAATTAATTGTTCATCAAAGTGTAAAAACATATCTCTTCATAAGGAAATTATATTGCGAGACAAGGAAGTAGTGCCATCAGCAGAGTAATTTCCATCTGACTTTGACATTCCAAGAAGTATTGGAGGTATATGGAAGAAAGTAGCATATCAGAACTTCTTGTTACTATTCTGTGGCCGAGTATAGATGGCGTCCAGCCAACCTAATATCACTAGTGCTTCACATACATAGGTGATAAAGTCAGATGCTTATAGATCTATCAAGTCATGATCGATCTTGAAGCTGCAGCACTGATCCAGGTCAAAACACCTGGAAATAGAACAGACAGGTCCAAATCAACTTCTGCAGGATCGAGTCATGATATATCAATCATATAGCTGCAGGATCCTGGCCAACATGCCTAGAAACGGATCAGACAGGTCCAAATCAACTCTAGCAAGATCTTTCACACCATGGTAGATCCCCGAGCTACAGTATCAATCCAGGTCAAAACATTTGGGATAGGAACTGACAGGTCAAAATCAACCGCTGCAGAAGTCACAAAAGATCATGTAGCTGCAGGATCCAGACCCAATACGGCTGGAAACGGAACTGGAATGGTTTAACTCGAATTTAACAGATTTCTCAAGTGATGCTTAGTCCTGGAGTTGCAGGATTGATCCAGGTCAAAACACCTAGAAAAATGTCGGCCAGGTCTAAATCAGCTTCTGCACATTCAAGTCATGATAGACCCCTGAGCTGCAAGATTCAGGCCAGCACGCCTGAAAACAGAACTGACTGGTCCAAATCAACAGTTGCAAAATCTTTCATGTGATGACAAATTTTGGACCTGCAGGATTGTTCCAGGTCAAAACAGCTGGAAAAAGAACGGAAATGTCCTAACACACTTCAGCAAGTCATTTAGATCCAAGTCAGCATGCCTATATAGGAACGGAGCTAACGGGTCCGAATCAGCTATACAAAGGTCTGCCACGTCATGATAGATCGTGGAGCTGCAGGATTGTTCCAGGTCATAACACCAGGTCATAACACCTGGAATCAGAATTAACAGGTCCATATCAACTTCTGCAGAAGTCATGTTAGATCATGTAGCTGCAGGGTCAAGGCCAAACAGGCAAGGGATGGAACTGAATTGTCCCAATCGATTCTAACAGATTTTTCACGTCATGATAGATCCCGCAGCTACGAAGGATTGATCTATTAAGTCAAAACGCCTGGTCAAAATCATCTCCTGCCCGTGGCATTCGGCATCATGATATTCATTGCAGGCTATTGAAGGGAGTGGGTAAACCAAGGTAAAGTGTGTTGGCTTTCAAGAGACTGACCACTGTCAGCATGGGATAAAGTGGTATTCAAGTACTCAAATGAAAATTAAATTCTGGCAAGTTGTTGGGTTTTAAACTAATTCCAAACTTATTTGACTCAATCAATTATTGGTAGCCATTCCTTTATATCTCCAAGATCAGAAATATTTAGGTTGAAAGTACCCATGCCCTCCTTGAGAGCTCTTGTAACCGTTCCTCTACAAGAGTGACCTCTCGCTAACTGTTGATATTGCGGGAGGAATTCTTTCCTAGGGTCTATCTTTTACATGTTTTGGTTAATCCAAAATGATTATGGTTTCCAAATGGATAAATGTTGGTGAGGTTCTTTTAACATGCATTAGCTACTATTGTAGCAATCATATAGAACCCATAGACATCGTCTTTGGAAATATGAACCATATCATGATGTAGTTTAATGTATGCAATGTTTTACTTTTTAAGCATCTTTTAGTACCTGTATGATTTACACACATCTATAATCTTACCTTACGGACTTTAACCATTGGTTGCTACAGAAAACATATTACTTAGCAATTGATACTTCGCATGGGCTTGTATGTGATTTATAGAGAATATAATAATAAAAAGGATACTATATGATAATTGGTTACCGTGGATGATGTTACTTAGCAACAGTTTCTATGGTGCTCATTGTGTCTAGCTATGGAAACATTAATTACATGAGGAATCTATTTGCCCGATTTAATTTCTGAGCTATTCTGAGCAAAATATAATGATGTGACCTAAGACAACAAAATTGTTGTTACGGAAGAGGGTCACTTAGCAACCGTTGTTATGAATAAATGAATCAAAACTATTGTGATACAAAGGAACATGCTTTAGATTAAATTTTATGTGACATATTGCCTGTGAAAATGTTACTCAAGCCCAATCAAGCTCACTTACTAAGGTAATACGGTAACCTAGCAACCGTTGCTATGTCGGTGAACTCACGTTGGCACCCCTTGCTAAAATATTCAGAATAACTTACTCTACCTTTGTGCCGATTTTCATGCTTGTACCATTATCTGAACCTTTTTTTTTCACTAATCACCTAGACTATGCTCTTTAATCACAGTTAATCAAAAATTAATAAATTTGAAAGTTGCGAGGCTTTTATTAAATCACGAAAACTCGAACACTCGAATAAAACAAGTAAACAGCAAATAGATTAAACGGATTACTGACGGTTGGTCTAATATCACTTGGTCTAACCATCAGATGGGGTAACAACCTTTGGGCTAAACCCATTTAGTCCAATTCTCATTTGGTCTAATAGCCAATTAGTCTAACAATCACTTGGTTTGATTGCAAATTGCCATAATGACACGTGGACCAATAGCTAATTGGTCTAATGCCCGGTTGGGCTAATTGTCACTTGGTCTAAATGACATTTCGTCTAATGTATTTGTCACTTGATGTAATTGCATTTGGTTTAACACCAGTTCGTCTAATAGTCGGTTAGTGTAATACTACATGTAATTGGTCTAATACCAGTTGGTCTAATCCTCAGTTAGTCCATTATTAATTTGGTCTATATTGCAGTCATTCTAATGTGCAGTTGGTCTAATTTCGATATCGGTTGATTTCCACTTCGGATAATTTCCACGTTGTCTAATTTCCAGATAGTCTAATATTCATTTCGTCTACATGACACTTGGTCTAATTTGTAAAGTTTGTTGACTAGTTTTCTATTTTCTGGTGATTTTTTTAAGTTACTTTCCGCTCGCCAGCTTCGAATCTTCACACGCGCGCCCCTCGATATTGGAGTACATGTTAGAGTGATATATATTTCCATCTCCAAATTTAGAAAAAAAAATCGGATTTTCAAAAGCCTTTGGGGATGGAAAAATATTTGGGGATTAAACTAAATTTAGGGATTTTTTTGTCTATCAAAGTGGATGTTTAAAGGTTTTGGTGAATAACAATAACATTTGTCATTTTCTGTAAAATAACTCTAATATACGATCATAGATGGGGGAAAAATAAGACCTTTTATAATATATAATTTTTCAACCTCTACAGTGCGTCCCCATAAAACTATACACTTTTGAAATGGCAGCCAAATGAAAAACGATATAGCACTTTTGGTATAAACACATAAATGGAAGCCAATAAGTCAATGTTACATGGATGTACTAAAATAAGACTCAGCCAAACATGTGCCATTCAATATCAAACTATTTTTCAATTTATTTCAGTGGAATCTTATTTGTTTAAAAATAAAAAAAAAAATTCTTTCCAATGAAGAACATGAAAAAACAAAATACATTGTAATTTGCTCAACTATATTACTCGTTCCAACTTCCAATTTATCCTGTCTCGAGACACCCAGAATAAATATACATGCATTTCTTCACAAATGAATGATCCTTTGATCGGCCTAATTTCAACGTTTCATTTTTTTCTATTTCTACTACATCATAAAAACAATTTTGGTATGTTTTTTTCCGTATCATATCTCCTTCCTTATGTACTGATCCACTCAACCAACCAAGTATGGGAGAGCGTGTGTCTTTGTTTCGTTGTGTGCTACAAAGGCCATGGTGCCTTTCAACAGTGGCATACAGATGGGCGGGGGCTCCGGTGCTCCCTCAATAAAAAAAGTGGAAAGGAAATAAAATGAAAGATAGAAAGTGAAATATAATTTATTTTCTGAATGTCATGTCAAAATATATCACAAAATTTGATATTTTAATTTAAAGATAGGAAATTTCTGCTTGCTCGCTTCCACCTCTCACAACTTTTTGATACATTTTATCCGATACGCCATATCTAGGTCCTTCAAAATTGACTCAATACGTTCCTGTTTTTTACCGTGAAGCACATAATTAAACTTGGTCAAGGAATCAATAAGCCCTTGAAAATAGGATTCATGTTTTTTTATAAAAGGTAATATAATTCGTTTCACATAATAAAATGATTTGAATTATTTCAAGTTCTCCCAATAAATGATGCAAATCTTATTGCTTGAGTTGACACAAATTCTTCTTTTCTCACTTATGAAAGAAAATTCAAAGATAAAAGAAGTTTGAATAAAAAAGAACCATTATTCAAGTAAATAACTAATTTTTTTTAATGAAATTTTACAGCATAATTCGAAAACTAAAAAGAAATCTGCTGTTTAGCAAGAATTATGATCATCATTTCTGCCATTTTGGTGCAAGCGTCTTTTTGAACCCCCGACAAAAAAGTCCCCTGTTCGCTCAAGCATGAACAAAATTTATTTTCTTAAATGGCATTTCAAAGATAAGATTTCAGAGTATCTATCAACATCAAAACATAGATATCATAATTTGAAACAAAATTCGTATAGACATTTCAAGACTGTCCCGTTTTTATACGCACTGCATGAGGCATCGTTCTCATGTTTGTTTAACTTGTTTTTTTCTGGTTACCAGTGACTGCCAGGAACGTCTGGCTGGCAACCAGAAATAAGCTGGTGGACTGTCAGGAAAGACTGACATTGCGGGTGCCTTGGGTTGGCTCCTCGGGGTACCCGCTCTTTTTTTTCTTGAGCACCCATATTAAATTGCTACAGAAACACAGAACAAAACACGCCCTCAAGGCTATACGAGAGGGGCGGGGGGGGGGGGGGTGATGAGCCACAGGTTGATCTTGATGCCTATAAGAAACGTCTTAGACCAAGGAATTCGCCTGGATGTTTCTGTGTGCCCGGTTTGCTGGTATGGAAGGGCGCTTGGCAACATCAAGGGTTTGCGTATCCATCAAGGTAGGATGAAGTGCACCTCAGTGGGGTCAGTCTTGTCGCATGCGAGTACCTCAACCGCAGGCAACGGCGGATCGCACCGGTTATAAGACCAAGAATCCGGATAGGTCGAGAGATAACTCTGGTCTGGTAAGAAACCAAAGCACCAGTGTAGATTCAGAGCCTTGCAACAGTGTAAATATGGAGAGGAAGAGAAGGATGAAATGGCCCACAATGGCTGAGGATGGGAAGTGGGAAGAATTTGATGAGAGTATCGTGTTGCTGCTCGAACATACATGTACATTGAAAGGTTCTTCAAGCGAGAAGTTGGACGCTATATTCCATCGGTGTGGAGAGCTTTGGGTTTGCTAACACAAAGAAAGTACATCAGGTGCAGGAAATGAGAAGGCGCCAGAGGGAAATCAGGAAAGGGCGATCAAAGGAAGGTGGAGGAAAGCAAGTGAAGAAGAGAAGCCTGGTTTGTCAGTGTGGCGTGGCAGCCTGCGGAAGAAGCTCTCCTCTCTCCGTCGTGCTGAATCTGAACGCAGGAAGAGAAGGGATAGAACGAGGGCTAGGAAATTATTTTTACAGAATCCCTATAGGTTTTCGAAGAGTTTGTTTGAACAGAGTAAATCTGGTCAGCTAAGCATCTCCAAAACAGAGCCTGAGGAGCACTTGTCCAATACTTACTCGGATAAGAAGACCAACCCGATGCCTCCAATTTCTGGCCTGGCCAGGCTTACTGGGCCGGGAGACCCCTTTGACCTTGCAGAGCCAGGCTCTCGCAGGTTGTTAGCTTTTTGGAAAAGACAGGGACAGGTTCAGCACCAGGGCCTTATGGTGTCCCTTTCATGGTGTATAAGAGGTGTAAGAGATTGAAGAAGTTCTTATGGCATGTATGGCGTATTCTCAAGGTAGTTTGGAGGCAAGATTTTCGGATTCCTGGTGTAAAGCTGATGATGTTTATATTCCTAAAGAGGAGAAATCCACTTCACTAGGTCAGTTTCGGCCTTGCTTAATGTTGAAGGGAAGGTCATGTTTGGTATTTTGGCGAAGGGGACTTCTTGATCATGGTCTAGTTAAAACCTCTGTGCTGACGGCCGATATCCCAGGTTTCCATGGGTGCCTGGAGCACACCAGTATGATATGGCAGACCATACAGCAGTCAAAGAAACTGCGACAGAACCTTGCAGTTGTGTGGCTTCATCTTGCCAATGCATATGGCCCAGTTCCGCATTCATTGATAGAGTTTGCGATGGAAATTCTTGTGGATTCCCCCTCGGGTAACCAGGTATGTGATGCAGTATTTCCAAGGTTTTAAGATGAGGTTCTCTACTAAGCAGTATACCACAGACTGGCAGAGCTGAGATGTGCGATTTCTCCCATTTTCTTTGTGTTTATCACGGATGTCCTTGTTAGGTCTGCTGGAGGATTCGGATGTGGTGTGAATTTCCATGTTGCAGAGGAACTACCTCCAAGTCATGCATTTATGGACGAACTTAATATTCGCTGTCCAAGTATGAAGGCTACTAAGGAAATTGTCGCTAGGCTCGAGGAATTAATGGATTGGGGAAGGATGAAATTCAAAACGAGGAAGTCGAGGAGCCTTGTGTTGAAACGAGGTAGGCTAAGTGACTTTCACTTCCTGTCTGTGTTCTTCTGTACGAATGTAAACGATGTACATGTATGTGCCACGCCCAAGTTGATACGTCGGGTAAGGTGTATTGGTTGGTGTATAAGCTTGGAGCATGCATACACGTTTTTTGCATTCGTTGAGTGTAATTCCTGCCAGTTGCCATTTTTATGTTTCCTGAGTTGTATCTTCAAGTTGTTTAGTCACCAAATGAATCTCACTTATTTTTTTAAGTCTTCAATAATTATTTACCAAGTTTTTAATCAACTTATTAGAACTGTATAGAAGTCGTCCTCTTTGGTATATCTGACTGCGGTGGTAAGCAATGATTGTATTTATTTACTCTCTGTAAGGCAAAATACGACTTTTTGAAAGCATTTGAATGCTAATCATAGTACTGATATTAAATAGTTAGTTATTGAGTATTTGCTATAGATGAAACTCAATTACTAAATGGGAAAAAAGGAAGAAACGAATAGCCAATGTGATAGAAGCACCTTTTGTAGATCATTTCCATCATTAATTGATGATTCTTATGAATATTTTGAAGAGCATATGAAAGGGTATTTTTTTTAAATGATTTATGTATAAAGATTCGTTAACCTCGATCTTTAATGCGTTAGGTAAAATGAAGAAATGTAATCCAAACGGACATGATTGGCATGCATGCATGAGGATGAATGCGTTTGTTTGGGTAAATATAGTTATACAGTGCGTCCCAGAAAAAAAACGAAACCGAAATTTAGCGATGATATATCATAACTTAATCATGAATAAAATAGTCAAATGACCTACCAATGTAACGCTTAGAATCTCCTCTGTCATCTGGTATTACTTAGATTATTTCTCATTCACGCATGAGTGAGCAAAAACAATTCGAAGAAACAATGCCAAAAACTAATTTGGCGGGAGGTATCTGAATTTAAAAAAGAAAATCACATGACGAAAAAGTTCAATATCTGCTCTTTTCTTTGATACCTTTATCACAGAAAATGAATAAAAAAAATTAAAAAGTTATGATCCTTCGAAACAATGCTTGTATTTCCATAATTTTATTAAATAAACGTGTTTTCACCGGTTTCCCACAGTAACGGTAACAAAAGACTTAACGCATGGCTGATCGTCAACAGAATGGAGTGTCGCGTGAGTTTGAATGCTAGCCTATAAAACCTCTTCATTTTATGAAAATATTGAAATTCAAGCCTAATTTCAAATAACCAGAACTCTGTTATTTCTTGAACATTTTCTATAATTGAGGTATCAACTTAAAGAGTAGATATTAAACTTTTTAAAACTGTAGTTTTCTTTTGAATACCCAGTTACGGCCCGCCAAATGAGTTTTTGGCATCCTTTCTTCGAATTGTTTTTACCCACTCATGCGTGAATGAGGAATAATGTAAGTAATACCAGATGATAGAAGAGATTCTAAGCCTTTAAATGGTAGGTCATTTTCACAGAATTTTATTTTAAAATGGTTATGATATTTGCTTATACATGTATACGATATTCTGTTTTGTTTTACTTCTTCTTATAGATAAATATCATACACTGTACATGCCTGAATTTATTTTATCTGTATATTAAGTTCATTGTAACTATTTTGATCACATTACTTTGTTCTTCTGTTGAAAATGAAAAAATAATGAATTGCAAAAAAAATTGAGAAATGTGTCTATTGTATTTGTGATTAATTTATGATAAATTATCGATAAATCTCGGTTTCGTTTTTTATGGGACGCACTGTACATCTCACAGAATCCTTTTCTCGAAAGACATTTTGGATTATCTTTTTAATATAGAGTTCTATCGTCGGGAATGGAGTCGGCTACCCTGTCGGAGTATCGGGTACGTTTATGGAGGCATGATCATCAAGGGCAGCCCAAGGTCGTCGTTTTGGGACTTCGCAACACAGTTCATCGATTTGTCGCAGAAATATCGACAGCGCCACCACCGGCAAGAGTTGGAACCGTTTTTGAAAATCAAAGGGCCCCACCCTACCGCGAACTGATAATCAGGATTCGTGTGAATGCGTCTGTGTGATTGGGTGTGGGTGTTTCATTTATTCCGTGCATACTTTTCCTCTTCAATTCAAATATTATTCAAACTCTAATGTATTTTTTGTGTTCGATTATGTTTTCCAGCTTTCGTATAATAACTATTGATTTTCTCAATTCTCAGTGCTCTAGGGAAGATGGAAATTAATAACCCACTCTGTTGTAAACTGATATTGGAAGGAGAACTTATTAATTAAATGATTTTATAAAATCTACTCAAAGTGTCAGGATTTTGTTGTACTGAGTATCCGTTCACAAGTCTACCTCTCTCTTTGCTTTTCGGACCCAAATAAAGGGCCGTGGCAATATTCAATAATACATACATCCCAACTCAAACTTCTCTGACTTTACTATCATGATCACACACGTCTATTTATTCCAACTGTTCAAACATTTGATGACCACCTACGAGCATTAGCTATTGGAGGAAGAACTTCAATAATCATTAGAGAGTGAAATCCAACCCTAACTATAAAATGGAAAAATGTATTAGAACACGGTGTATTCAGTAAGCAGTCAAGAGCCAATGTGATATAGAAATGTTATGATTACATGTATTGGGTCAGACATAAATATGTAAGTACATTGCATATGTACCTTACAATTTACATTAGACAGCGGTTGTTTGTACTTTTTAAATTAAAGATTAAAGAGTGCTCAATCATATATAAGTATGGCAGGATGTCGAAAAGAAGTGAGAGTGAGAGAAAGGGGGGGGGGGTGATAAAATGAGTGAGACAGTCTGTAAAATCATTTTACCAATGCTTGTTTATTACGATCACACTACATTAGTATTTTGTTAATCACACAGAAATAAAGTTTAACATATGAATTGGCGAACATAATACTAAATATAGTTCATTTATATTTGTAAATGAATTTTAGAGACATTAATTTTGTTGAATGTGTGTAGCAAAGAAAGAAAATGCCAGTGTTACCAATGTTCCGAAGAAAATCTGATCAAATTTGCCCTTAAATAAAAGGGTTAATAGCAAATCTATTAAGAAATTTTTAATTTGGGGTTTTGGAACTTAGCACTGAGTTGATTATCAGACTCAACCAAACAACTTCATCACATATTGGAATTTATATTTACTGCGGCATTAATCATTCAATATAAATATTATGTCTTACGTCAAAATACTAACCATGCACTGAACTGTGTGCAACAGAGCACTGGCACAGCTTGGCCTTGGAACATTGAGTGGCAGGTAGCTGAATCTATTAAAATACAGGATTAAATATAAAGGATGTTTTAATGAAACTGGGCAGAAACATTAGATCTAGACCCTTACCCCCCCCCCAGCATTTAGGCGCCGGAAGTGGGGGAGGGGGGGGGGGGGGTGGGATGGGCAGTTGATTATCAGACTCAACCAAGCAACTTCATCACATGTTGGAATTTGCCCCCCACTTTTTTGTTTAGTTGTAATAGTGTATATATAAAGTGTTCAAACTCTTACTTTAATTTTTTTTGTCTGAATTATAAGTTTATACCAATGTAGGAAAATGCATGTTAATTTTCCACCAAACTTTCACAATGTATCTGAAATCATATCATCTTTAACATGTCATTAAAAAAGGATGAAAAGTCAATTTTGCATTCACCAATGACTTCAGCAAAACGGGCTTAAAATTAGTTTTAAAGACCTGTATTCTAACCTCATGCAGGTTGTAATGTTTAGCAGCTCAAAATCAAGAAAATATAGCTGCTCCGAAGTAAATTAAGCTTTTAACAGGTAAGTGTCATGTTTTGATAAATTCTCTTCTGGCTCGCTCGAGAAAAAACTGCACAGAGATGTGTATGTGCTTACCAAAATCTGGTTATGGTGTGTGCACAAAAGCTAATGGAAAGGTACTGACACTTAAACTCTTGCTCGGAAAAACCCAAAGCAGCTAGTCAAAAAGATTGGATCCCTACCTGGGACAAAAGGGGAACAAAAGGGACTTATGCAGGCAAGGCAGAGAACGATCACTGCCCTGGAAATCTATTTTTATTACTTATATTCATCGATGGTTACCTGAATTAAAGACGCACTGCTTATTAGAGAATAAAAAGAAAATATTCCTGTCTCTTTGCTACCTTGGCTCGAGTACAGGGTTATTTTTTTGAATAAACAGAAGAAGATAAATAAATAAAATAGAACGCATTTCAATGTGTTAGCCAGCTTTCAAATGACACGAGAAAGTTTGAAAACTATTCATGCTTAAGCGAGCACTGCCCACTGAAACAAAGGGAATAAAAATTAGGCTGGGCCTAAGATAGCCTTTTCCCTTTATATCAGTTTTTGAGATGCAGATGCTTTGGAACTTGCGAAGTCAATTGTGATAAGTCAATGATCAACCGTGACCAGTTTTGCTTATTTAGGCAAATGTCATGAATTATTATATTGAATTTTAATGAATGTGTGAACACAAATTTCACTTTTGGGGCAGCATTTCAACTTTATCTTGTGGATCTTAGCAATGTGTTCATGGGAGTCGGGAGAATAAGGGGTGAAATAGGACTTAAGTTGGAGAAGGAGGTTGATGGAATAAGGGTTAACAGAATATTTAGTCCCCCCTCCCCTCCTGTTGAGAGACCGATTGATATTGTCATGTACGCGTGAAGTCCAGAACAAAATCTTGATTTAATATGACAAATGGCATCAACTTTTCCTATAAATCATTTCACCATTAATTTATCAATAAATCAACCTATTCAATGTGCAATGTGATCAATCAAACATTCACTTTTTCAATAAATCATCACTTAAAACATCATAATTAGTCAATTTCTAGGTAATAATTCAATGAAAAAAGAAACATCAGCCACCGGACATTTGGCAGTTTTTAAGTTTGGAATAGGCTACACTTCAGGAAGTGAAACAGAGAGAGAGAGAGAGAGAGAGAAGGGATGGGGGGGGGGCTTGGAAATAGAGGTGGAGTGGGAGGGTACATATGACTTTCCATTTGCAAAAGGATCAAAAGATGAGAAATGCCCTTTCAACCAACTCTTACCGTATTTTGCCCTCTTGCTTGTAATAGGTACCATCAGAGTAGTCTGACTCTTATCATGGATCCTACTAGTAGGATCCATGTATGAACGCACTGCTGAGGTCCACAAGATGAATATGCTACACTAAACAATTCCTGTTCTCTCAAAAAATTCAATTTAGTAACTCATAAAAGTTGCCTAAGAAACCCAAACTTATCTCACTCATTAATTTAGCGTAACACCCTTAGCTTTGCAAGTTCCAAAGGACTAACTACTCAAAAAACTGAAAGGCTAATTCCTGCCCAGCCTAGCCGAGCTTGTGTGCGTGTGGAGGGGGGGGGGGGTAGAGATGGAGGGAGAGGTTGCTAAATGCTCTGTTGACCTATACCCCATCAAAGTACTTCACCTACCTACAGTCATATCTTATATACACTATTCTCCTGACTCCCATAAACACATTGCTAAGGTCCACATGATAAAGTAAAAATACTGATCTATAATTGCAATTCATAATCATTTCTAATGTGATAACGCATGGAATTTTCTCAAACAACAAACAGATCACAGTTGATCATTAATTCATCACACAACATTCAAATTGGCAAATTCCAAACCAAAAAAAAAAAATTAAAAAAGTTGGAAGGCTAATTTTCATACCCTTTGTTTCAGTGGGCAGTGCTCGCTCAAGCATCAATAGTTTTTTAACTTTGTGGTGTCATTAAAAAGTTGACTCTATTGGCTTTCTATATGTATTTTCCCTAAAAGGGACATATGATTTACAGTGATATATATATATATATATATATATATATTCTTTTTTTTTTGGGGGGGGGCAGCCAATTCAAAAGTAATTAGTTTTTTTTGGGGACGCACTGTACGTATACGATCTACTGTAGATAGTTAATCAGGGTTCCCAGATTTTGAAGAAAACAAAAAAAACCCTGATTTTTCTCCAATGAAGTTTAATAATTCCGTAAAACTTGTTAAAACCAATTCCCAGTTTCTAATGTTTTCTAAGTTGTTGCAGTTGTTGTATTATTCATTATTTTTTTATACATGTATAATTGTATTCACCTCCTGAGTAGAATTGGAATTCGTGATTGTGATTACCGTTCGTGATTCTCATTATGTTCGGGTTTGGATTCACATGAGCTAAAACTTCGTCAATTGCCTTTTTTCCACACTGGAATCATCATTCAAATTATGATTTGTTTTCCTTATGAAAGGGCGGAACATCACTGCGACCATCTAGTTAGCAGCCATGACTTTTCTAATTCTACTCTGAAGGTGAATTCCAGTAAAGGTTTCACTAAAATCACAGTATCGAATGGGCGTGTGCAAGGTCCAATGATTGTGAAGACGAATTGCAATTATCATTACAATGAGGATTCAAATTTCACGTGTGAAAAGGCCCGTTGCCATTGCTAACTCAATAGACCTGCACTGTTAGAAAATTTCTCCTTAAACAAACCCCCCAAACAAAAAAAATCCTGCAGCAGAGTCTCGGATCACCTGCTATCTTACTGCACTGTGTAATCTTACATGCATTTGTCTAAATATAACGGAAAATTGGTATTTGGTGTTTGTAACTTACATTTTTTTTTCTTTATAAAAACAGACCTGTTCTGTTAAACTGTAGAAATATTGTAGAAACTCTTTCGTGTTATAACAAGAGAATGATTTGGTTATTTCTTTCTGTAAAATCTTTTTTTTTTAATACTCTTCGTTAAAATCTTGTGTTTTTTAACATTTTGTATAGTGTTATCAAACTATCCGCCCTTTCACACGGTAAAAAAGTATGATTTCAATTATGACTTCAGTAAAAAATAAGTCCAATGACGATTTTTTAGCACTTGTGAAACCAAACTAGAATCACGAACGTTAATAACAATCACGAATTCAAATTCTACTCCGGAGGTGAATTCCAGTATTACGGTACCACTTCTACGTGTAAAAGTCTTGACCTCCAAAATGATCGTTTTGGTGCGGAGCTTACGTGTCCTTTCAAGCACTTCCGTGGATATTACAACTGCCATGCGCTCATCGTATTGATGCATTGATTGACAAGTCACCAACGACCCATACTGCCTTCGCTCAGGAATTCTAATTTAAATCAAAGTTTTCTAGTGAATGTGTGAAAGTTCCGATGAGTCTAAAGACGAAGTGCAATTATCACTACAGTGATGATTCAAGATACATATGTAAAATTAGGCCAAGAATCTAACATGCCTGTTATTTGCTTCCAAAGTAACCACTGAAATAACTCAACAAAATATGCAAAACAAAATTAGGCCTACACAATCTAAAGGCTTTATAACTCTTGTAAGCCCACAGACTGTATAACTATCAGTATTTGCATATCATCCGTCAAGTTTAAATATCGTCCATGATATGGTGCATAACAATGCTTATAAAATAGGCATAAACATGTTTACCAGATACGTAACCACACAGTCAATTGCATTATATTTTCGTTCCTCTGTTCATAATAATTTTATTCTGAAACCCCGCCATTCGACCGGTAAATTGCCAATTCGTCTACTGCCATCCCGTCCACTCACCACATGGTCTACATTCATTTCGTCTAATGCCATTTCGTCCATCAACATTTCGTCTACCACCCATTTCGTCCAATCACCATTTCGTCTAATAGCCATTTAGTCTAATAGCCAGTTAGTCTATAGCCAATTCGTCTACAACCATTTCGTCTACCAACCATTTCGTCTAAATCCATTTGGTCTAATGCCAAATCGTCCATTAACCAGTTCGTCCACCGTTCATTTGGTCCAATAGCCATGTCGGCTAATTTCAGTTGGTCCAATATCCACATCGTCTACTTATCAACTCGTCCAATTGCCATTTCGTCTAATAGTCATTTCGTCCATCAACCATTAGGTCCAATAATCAGTTCGTCTACCAACCAAATCGTCTACTAACCCTTTCGTCCAATTCCCAAATCGTCCAATAGCCATTTAGTCTAATAGCCATTCGGTCCAATAGCCATTTCGTCTAATACAAATAATTTGCGTTATCCGAGGAGGGGAGCGAAATGACTTTAATACCTTGAAATTATTGATATTAGTTTTAAAAAAACCCTAAAAACTATGATGATAACTACTATCGCAAGGGTCGATTCAGTGGGTACAGCAATTCAGGCACCCCCACCCCCCTAAAACGCACACACACACGCACACACACACATATAAAAGGGGGAACTAAGATGGGGAAAATGGAAAAGGGTCCTTTTAATTTAATTTGTCGCTCAATTTTTATTTAAAAAAAGAAAGGAGAATATTGTATTCCGATATCAAAATACGATAAACAGATGAAAGACAATATAGCCATTTAAAGAAATTTTATTGATCCATATACCCCCCACCCCCCCCCAAAAAAAGAGTTCTTCCCGATCTGTCCTTTCTTCTTTCCCTGTACTATCCTCTCCCTTTTTGTTCGTTTCCCGTCGCTAGAAGCCCGCCTGCGCCTAAAATAAATGTAGGCCTAGTAGTATTGACAATAACGATGAGTATAATGTTTGTGATATACTCATGCTGTAGCAATTAATGGATATAATAATAAGAATGATAATCATCATAATGATACTAATAAATAATAATAATAATAAAATTGTCAATAATACTACTACTAATAATAATTATGATGATCATATTACTAATATTAACAAAAATGATAATAATAAGGATAATCATAATAGAAATAATATACATAATTAAAATAATTACTACTACGTAGGCGCGGATCCAGGAGTTTACAGGAAGGGGGGGGGGGGTATTGAAATCACTAGAGTAGATTTTTGGTCGCGAGTATATAGGCCTGCCGGGTATAATTATAACACATCCCTTTTGCGGATCTAGCTTTTGCTAATGGGGGCGGGGAGGGGGGGGGGGCTGTTGCTCGAAAAAATGTTCATTCATTTATATATTCCCCTGTCTGCGGATCGAAGAGGGTTTTTTCCGTGTTTTTTTTTTTTTGCTTGCGCGAGCTGATCTTTTTTTTTTATAAACATTTTATTTCATGTAGGCCCACTATTATTTTACACATAAAATCGTAAGTCTTGGCACTGTTTGAAATCCTGAACATTTCTCTAGATTAATAACTAATGCGAGGATTGCAAGCGCGCAGCGCGAGCTGAGAATTTTCCATATACTGACATGAAACAGGGGCGTTTTAAGGACTGCGTTTAGGAATTCTTGAAGATACATATTTTACTTTTGTAAATGCAACATCACAGTGCGAGCTGAAATTTTCCTATATTCAGACCTCAAAACGGGGCACTTTAATCACTTTTTGTAAATTTGTACATAATACACATCTAAATAAACAATGCGAGCGCGGGTCGAAATTTGTGATATTCTGACATGAAAAATGACGTTTTAAGGACTGTTTGTAAGCATTCATAAAGTGGATACATAGGCATTTCGAGGAGGGCAAAGCGTCCGCCCCTCCTTATTGACGGCCCCAAAAAAGAGAAAAAGGGAAGGAGGGAAAAGAAAACGGGGAATTAGACGAGAAAAAGCTGAAGGAAGGAATTAGACATTGACAATCCACGTCACTATATATCCAGTTTAGAAATGAATATACAAACATGTGCACGGCGAGTTAAAAAAATGATATTTCAGGACACTTTGAACACTCCCTGTAATACAGGATACATAATTATCTTAAAATGAACAATTACTGCAATTATTGCCGAAAATGTTGGTTAATTGACATAAAGAAGTAACAGATTAAGGATTGTTTGAAGGAATTCAAGAAGAGATGGATGTATCATAAATAAAAATGTGAGCGCGCAGCAAGAGCTGAAGCTGTTTCCCTATTTTCAGATCTCAAAAATGGGAGATTTTAATCATTTTTCTTTTGTTATTATGTACAGGATACATATCTCAATAAATTATTAATGCGAGCGCGAAGCATGAGATGTTTCCCTTTCCTTTTTTCCTTTTCTTTCTCCCTCTTCCTTTTTTTCCTTCTCTCTTTCTTCCCCATTTTTTTCTCTTTCTCTTCTTCTTTCCCTCTTTTTTTTCTCTCCCTTTTCTTTTCCTCTCTTTCCTTCCCCTTTTTGGCGCCCCCTTTCGCCATCGCCAGTATACCATTCCGTTTTTCCTCGCCCGTATCGTGTATGTATAACCTCGATAAGACACACATTGCTTCCCCCTTTGGGTGGAAACACTTCCATAATGCAAAGTAATCAATGACGAACAACACTAGTCAACAGTGATAAAATAAATCAAGAAGTTGAAGAGAATTGGTAATTAATTAGGCCCACAATCGCGAATAGAGTCGACTCGGGTCGTAGAGGGCGCTAGTGCAGCATAGTAGACCAGTATGCGTATTAGACGAAATGAATATTAGACGAAATGGTGATTAGCCAAAATGGCAATTGGACATATTGGCTATTAGACCAAATGGCAATTAGACCAAATGATTGTTAGCCGAAATGAGTTTAGACCAAGTGATAGTAGACCAAATGCAGTTAGACCAAATGGAACATGGACGAAATGAAAGTAGACCAAGTGGTTATTAGACCATTTGCCTTTAGACCATTTGGCTATTAGACCAAATGGGAATAGACGTAATGATAGTGGACAAAGTGGCTATTGGACCAATTGGCAAAAAAATACCATTAGACCAAATGGCTATTAGACCAAATGATAATAGACGAAATGGCTATTAGACGAAATGGTGATTGGACGAAATGGTAATTGGACCATGTGGATAGTGGACCAACTGATGGTAGACGAAATGATATTAGACCATGTGGGTAGTGGACAAAATGGCAATAAACCATTCGACCATTATAGGCTGCAAGGTCCCCAAAGTATTGTTCACCCAACACTTAGTAATTGTAAATGTGCATGCGGTGATTTAATAATTATAAGCATGGTATAATGTTCATCATGTTTTTATAAGCCCTTCTTAGGAGTGTCAATAATCTATATAATCGATATATAGGCCTAATTGTACGAACTATATTATTATAATTCATTCGATGAGCGACTTTCGATTTATCTCGTGATCGACAGTTTTTCAAGGTGAGGTTTTGCGCCCACCAGCTCTACCCCGGCTCCACTCCTCCGGATCAATCCGGCATGTATGAACTGATGCACGGTGTATTAAGTTATTCATTACCACATTTGTATTATGTCGTGACAATTATAAAATAAACAAAATATAAGTTACTCTATTTAGCCGGGGCAACAAGAAGGGGGGGGGGGTCTGCATGTCCCCACTTTTTTAACAATTGTACGTGTAAACTAAAAACTACCTTTTCATCTTTCCGCTGGTCTGCACCAATTTACTTTCGGCTCACCCCTATATAATTAGATCAAATAAATATTAATGAATGATGTTATATTATAATAAATGTAAACCAAGCGTGAATTACACCAAATAAAACTTAGACCAGGTGAAAATGAGCCCAAATAGGCATTGGAACAATGGGCCATTAGACCAAGTGGTCATTGGACTAATTGGATATCAGACCAAGTGGGAATTAGAGGAAATGGATATAAGACCAAGTGAAAATTAGCCCAACTAGCTATTAGCCCAAAAAGAAATTTGACGAATTGGATATCAGACCAGGTGGGAATTACACATATTGAATATTAGACGAACTGGTTGTAGACGAAATGGGTTTAGACTATGTAAAGTTGGACGAACTGATAAGTAGATCAAGTTGTAGTAGACCATCCGACAATTCACCGATTAAACGGATTTCTATTCGAACGCAATTCAGATCGTTTAACATACCTGCACTTAACCAAATTCACCATGAGGTTACAACATGTAGATACAAGTAAAATCTGACTCAAATGATAAATACTTATTGGTCGGGAATGTTTTTTATAGCCATGTCTACGAGACTCATCCGAATTTTTATTTTTTTCTTTACCAACTTCTTCCATATTTTTTACATGATATATCTTTGACAATTGAAAATGAGACATGTCAAGCTTTCATGGGATATTCCTATCATTGTATTGTTTAAAACCGTTGTATTATTTGTGAAAGACAAAGTTAGTCAACCAACTAGTGATGTACCAACCAGTAATGAAAAGAAAGAAAAGCAGCAGCACATACATACAACAATATTTGCATCGTAGGTTTGCCCGTCGTTTCATTTCAAGCTCATACTGTAACAATGCTTTTCGTTTTTCCTCCCTTACTTGATTTTCTCTGTTAAGCATCTCATCTTGTTCATATCTTCTTGATCTTAATATAGTGTCTATTTTCTTTTCTATTTCTTTTTCCCTCTCATTTTTTTCTTTTTCCTGTGCAGCTTTTTTTTCTTCCTCTTTCTCCCTTTCAATCCTTTCATTTTCTTTCCTTTCTTCTTCAGCCTTTCTCTTTCTCTCGTTCTCTTTTTCCATTTCCTCACGCTCAATTTCTTCTCTCAAGGCGAATATGCTATCCCCTTCCTTGATACATCGTTTCATAAGCTTCAGAAGATTCAGCTGATGGTCCAATGATAATTCGCTTCTTCCCCCGCTGCCACTGGTGATGTTAGCTACTTCGTAAGTATCCACTAATCCAGCTGCATTTAGAACAACATACATGTTTTCAAGTGCATCAGCAGAAGCTACATCGACATGAGTAATAACAGCAATCGGGTAGCGACCTTAAGAGAGGGAGAAAGAGAAAGCGAGAGGGTAAAAAACATATAATTAGGTAGTCGTTCGAATTTCATCAAACCTGATAACAAATAATAAAGTTATTAAATGTAAAAATATTATGAATAACAATATTTTGTGGAAACGGTAAATGATAATTTAAGGATGATAATTTGCATTTATATAGCGCTTTATCAATCTACGACTGTTCAAAGCGCTTCACAATTATTATTACCCGGTCACTGGATTCATAGCATTCCAAGCAGCCTGTTAGGCGCTAACTTGCTAATGATCAATGCTAAACCAACCACAATGACGGTTGTTTCCTACCGGTACCCAATTAGCACCTGGGTGAGAGTGGCAAAGTGTTCATTGACGCCTTGCCAAATGGCGCTAGGCCATGGTGGGATTCGAACACACGACCCTCTGATTACAAGGCGAGAGTCAGAACCGCTACACCACGGCGCTTCCACAATGAGCTCCCTCTTGAATACGCAATGGATTGGATAATGATCAATGGCATAATTGTGGTTGGTGCCTGGGGGGCAACTGCCTCACAATTCTAATGCATCCCCTCCAAAAATGAAGGAAGCCACCCCCTAGAAAGGAAATCAAAGACACAACAAATGAAAAAAAAAGGAAAGATATAATGAAAATTTGAAATTATAAAATATAGGAGTAATAGACTGATCTTGACCTCTTATATGACTTGAAGGAACAGCTACCAATGCCGTAAATCCTGTCCGAGCAGTAAATTATTGTGGGGCCTACACACAGAGATATGTTATGCTAATATGGGCAATCTCGAAGGCAATCGACCCATTCTGATAATCTCCTCATCAAAGGTGTAGTTGGGATTTATTCAACAGGGGCACATGGGGGGGCAGAACTATTGTAGGGAGCACCAAGACAAAACCAAGAAAATGCTGTGGGGGTACAGACCACAGTTAAAAAAATCTGAGATTTATTGAAAAAATACAATGAGTTATCTCACAGGGCCTAAATGAATAATGCGACCGCGAAGTGTGATCTGATTCTTTGTTATTTTTAACGTATTTTATTCTCAAGGCTTAAGTAGTTGTTATAAACACGATGCCTATCTATATAAAAGAATTAATGCAAGCACAAGCTGAAAATTTTGTTTTATATCCATAATAACAGCATGTAGATACATTTTGTACATCTCAACATCATTATGGAAAAGATACAACTGAAATTACATTAGAATAACACAATACAATACATTTGCGAAAGCAGTCAAATAATCAGTAATTTTAGGTCGTAATTCTCCTGGAGAAAATACAGGAGATCCCGCCCGCGCATGCGCAGTCATTACGTTCGCAGCATTGATTTGGCAGTCATTTTCCGCCATTTGGGGTAAGACAAAAATTGTTTTTCCTCCCCTTTTTCGAGTTGGTTGCTGGAAATTATGCGCTATAGCCCTTTTCTATTACAACTTCCCTCTGACATCGACATTGGGTTTGAGTTGGAGTACTTCCTGATGAAAATACGATTATGAATCGTGATCTCTTGAATGTGGGTACCAGCCCGCCGGCGACTCAGTCGCAGCGGAGTGCGGTTTCTCCACCGGGCCAGACGCCGGCGAAGCCGGGAGCAGGGACCCGTTCCACGAGCCAGCAACCAGTTTCGCATCAACAGTCTACGTATTCGACTTCGTCGAATATAGATAACTTCATGATAAAGGAGATATGATTGAATCTCCGTCGGACTTTTCGGGCATAGGTACCGATATGGCACCATTGAAAGCCAAGCCCAATAAAATTGTCAAAAACGTATTAAAGATAAAGGAGATATTAAATCTCCGTCGGGCTCTTCGGGCATAGGAACCGATATGACAACAACAAAGCCAAGCCCCAAAAGAATAAACCTTCCCCCTCAACTTCAAACTCTGAGTTTGAGGAGAGACTAAATTAGAATTGCTTTTGACTGAAGCACTGGAGAACCAGGCTTTTCAGAACCAGTCACGGAGCCAGTTACTCCCCAGGCATAGACCAGCCATTATCAAGATAGTATTTCTTCTGAGGCTGTCTTTTTACGATGATGATAATAATGGTTATGATGATCAGAATTCTTAAATACAGTTCCACGCAGGTCAGGTCCATGTGACCAATGTCAATGATGACAATTCACAAGCTCCAGATTTCGAGAGTGGGGAAGGTGAATGTGATGTTGGCCAATTAATGCACAGGCATACCGGCATTAGCCGCTAATTTTGCCCAGCCCCAAGAGATGGGGCACGGCAATTGATAACCTTGGTCGATATGCCAAGAGTTAATGCCCCCATTTGGGACAAATAATAATAATAATAATAGTAGATGCTTATATAGCGCATAATATTCTACAGAATCTCTATGCGCTTTACAAACGAGGCAATGAAGTCTAATACAGGTATACTTAGAATAAAATACATAAATACTAAATGAAAGATTAACAAAACATTGCAACATACCTATCCTAAACCAAATAATCTAACATGAAAACAAGTATGTTTTTAAAGATTTAAGACAGGTGGAAGTACATGTGACCGCCCTCAGATTATTAGGCAGTTTATTCCATAGTGCAGGTGCTGCTAACTGAAAGGCACGATCACCAAACGAACATGTTTTAGATGCTGGTACAGTTAATAAATTCTGGCTAGAAGAACGGAGATTCCTTTTTGGGACATATTCAGTAATCAGATTATATAGGTACAATGGGGACTTACTAACTAATGTTTTATGACATATCGCTATTATCTTGAAAACAATCCTCTTCTGTACAGGCAACCAATGCAAGTGCGACAACAAGGGCGTAATGGGATCTTTACCTTTAGCACGCATGATAAGTCTGGCTGCGCTGTTTTGCTTTATTTGTATCTTTCTTATATCTTTTTCAGGCAGGCCATATAAAAGTGAATTGCAAAAGTCAATTGTGGAAGAAACAAAAGCGTGAATCAACATTTCAGTGGTCTTTTTACACAAGTAATTCCGAATTTTTGCAATTCTTCTCAGTGAACACATTGCAGATTGAGTCATAATCCTAACATGTTCTTTTAATTGAAGGTGTTGATCCATGTGAACGCCCAGGTTGCGTGCTTTGGTTGTCTCATGTACATCTACCCCATCTATTTCAATACAAGCTTGTGTAAAAGCAGGATTAAACCTAGATGAAAAATGAATCACTTCAGTCTTCTGTGGGTTGATTTTCAAACTATTTCTCCGGGCCCAAGACAGAACTTCAGCGAGACAAACATTAATCCTGCTTGTAACATTATGTAGGTCATGTGGTTTGAATGCTATATACATTTGAGTATCATCAGCATATAGCATTGTTTCCAAGCCATGGGACTTGATAATTGCTGATATTGGAGAGCTGTATAGCGTATAGAGCAATGGACCAATTATCGATCCCTGAGGCACCCCACACAGTGTAGTAAAATCACGCGAAATCGTCATTACGCAAACATGTAATAAAATGAGCTCACCACAGTGAATCGATAACAGCGAGAGCGCTGCACATTGCCAGCGGTTCACGGAGATTTGCACGCAAACCTATGAGAAACAAGCGAGAGCGAACGATTCCACGAGCTCTTCCCCCTTCTTTCCCTTCCCGGCGATTTGTCCCAAAACAAAAGGATTTCTGCAAAGTACGATACTTTGTTTTTCAACTTTATTAGCATTCGATCTATCCGCGCCGAATTTTTTTTTACCGTGGCATTTTGTTATAAATTACCAAAAGAACCTGTACATCAGTTTTGCCGAGCTGAATAAAACGACTGATAGGCGTTTATGACAGCCGTCATTCACGTAAACTTTTGTATCCGATATGTGAACTTTCATTCTACACGTAGTGTACTGATCAATATGCACACGACGTCGTACTTGAAGGTTCGTTATAGTATTAATATTCAGAGGTGATAGCAACGGGGAACATAATATTAACATGTACAATAAAAACCAGTAAAAACTATTTAAAAATGATGAGTCCTTGATGCAGTTCACCGACACAGTGAAGGATCAGGATCATCAATTACAAAACAGATGAACATGATGAAATTATAAAACTTACATGACTTGTCCAATATCGCATGAATCATTAATATCCCTTATTTTTCCTTTGGCTTATGACTGTTAAGTGCAGAAAAGGGGGAAACGGTGAATAATTTGGTACTGGCTGTATGGTCCCGTGGTCAGTTAGCATGCATGTTTGTAGGCCTACATTCACAATGATCACGTCGATGGTCAGAGAACGAAATCCCTTCATCTCAATTCTCTCTTATCATGCTTACATGTATCATGTGTATACCAGGGAGATGGGGTTTGGTGTGTGCATGACCGTGTGCATACAAGGAAAGATAACCGAGGTATATGCATTAGTTTGTGTGTAAGTTCATTGGGCATGTTGGGTCGTCTCTTCGGTCAAGAGCGCGGGTGGTGTGTGCATCATTGCACGGTGCAAGTTTGTGTGTCAAATACGCGCGAAACGACTAATAACAGGCTACAAAAATCACTCGACCATGCTGCCGCTATGCGAATTCGTTGTGCGAAGATTACGTAACTTTCACCGAAATTAACGCTACACCGTAATGACGATTTCGCGTTATTTTACTACACTGCCACATGAGTCAGTGATTGGTTTTGAAACGGCTTCATTCACCTTTACGACATGTGTACGCTGTGAGAGGTAGGATGATATCCACTCCCGTACAGACCCATCGATACCATACAAATGTTTCAAGCGATTTATCAAAATGTCATGGTTGATCAAATCAAATGCAGCACTAAAATCTAAGAGCACCAGCTGAACTTCATTTCTATCATCCAGAGAGACCACTATGTCATTCTGTACCCTGAGCAGAGCAGTTTCAACACTGTTGTGTGGCTTATAAGCTGCTTGAAAGTGGTTGTGCAAATCGTTTTCGGACAGGTATTCCTGGAGTTGTTTGACAACAGCTTTCTCAATTAATTTTCCCACGAAGCAGAGATTAGATATTGGACGATAGTTCGACAGATTATCGGCCGAAACAAACTAAAACAAGTAGGCCTAACTATCCAAAGAAACCTGCAACTACAAAAATTCAACGTTTACTAACCAGAGGTTTGACAGCATTCATGCAATCTTTAGACCAAGAGAATATTTCTGAAGCTTAACAAGGTTGCCTCGCTTTGCTAAGCAATGCCAATTTTGAGCTAAATTGCACAAAGAAACGTCTTATCGGACCTGATATGAATATAAAATTTACACCATTGTGCAAATCTTCCCAAGTGGCATGAGTGGGCAAGTTCTTATTTGGAGATGATCTTGCTAAGCAAGTGAGAGACATGAGTGAGCAACAAAAAGGCAGCTGCAGGGATAATGAGAGGCCAATTGAAGGACAAGCAATTCAAGTCTCACACATATCACCCATATGCCAGGAATCAAACCATTACTCGTGAATCTGGATGGGCTCAATCAGCCCAACATGATATGTGGTCAGGTAACCAGAGGGTCCTTTTTTAGGGCATCCCCAGTAGAAACGACACAAGAACAAGGATCAAGACGTGTGGCAGAACCCAGGCTTGCAGAGCAGAATGCCTCTGAACAGCCTCTTTCCCCGAAAGCAGGGTGCATCTTGGAAGAAAACAAAGTAACTACTTCTGCTGAAGAGGCGAGTTAACTCAATGATTATTCAAAGTTACCTATTGGTGGCCGACTGAGGCATTTCGTAAACAATTGGAAAAATATTACTTCTGATCACGTTAGTATATCAGCTGTTGAAGGGTATAAATTAGGGTTTGAAAATTTATGTATTTAATCATACAGTTCACTACCTCACACTGTTTTCATATCAGAACAGTTGAAGTAATTAAAATCAAGAAATTATACACTTTCTTGAGAAAAAGGTGATTGAACAATGCTCCAATGAGAAGGGAGAGTTCGTGTCCAACATTTTTATTCGGCCCAAGAAAAATGGTAGGGTAATTAACTCTTCATGCGTTCACCTGTAAACCCCCGTGTGTTGCATTATGTTAGCAGTGATCCCCTCTCATTCACATTCGTGCCACGAGTCACAGATTTCTAACAATAAACCTGGCCATGGTATTGTTTGTGAGGAGGGTTTTATTGATTTTCTCCTCTCCTTTTTCAATGAACTTCCTGGCTGTGATTAGGATGTATTGATTTTTGGGGATAACTCAACGATTCTGTAATTTGTAAACTGCGAAAATCCGTCAAACGCTAAACTAATGTCGCACGCGCGATCGATCGGTACACATGTACGGTATACAAAAACGCCAAGCTATACATTGTAGCTACATGTAGGTACCCACCGGGGCATGCAATTGTTCGAAAAACAATGGAACAGGCCGGGGAAGTCTATGGGAAATGCGTGGTTGTGCAAAAATGCGAACGAAACATGCCTACGGATGTGCAATAATGCGAACGTAACGCATGAAGAGTTAAGAGTTATTCTGGATCTTTCTGACCTGAAAAAGTATGGCTGTCAGCATTTTAAGATGGATAGCATACATACAGCAACACAATGTCAGAATATTGTTTTCTTGCATAAGTGGACCCCCGGGATGCTTACTTTTCGGTCCCAGTTCACCCTTCAGATAGAAAATACTTAAGATTTATTTGGCAAGACACGCTTTTTCAATTTACATGTTTACCAAATGGTTTGAGTACTGCGCCACGGCTCTTTACCAAAATTTGGAAACCAGTGTTTGCCACACTGCACCAAGCAAACCACATTTTAGGGGGTTATCATGATAACACCATCATTATTGGTAACAATAAGGCCAAAGTATAGAAGGCAATTGATGCCACGGTTAGCTTTTTTATCAGAGCTTAGGTTTATTATTCACCCTGATATGTCAGTACTCAAACCATTACAGGAAATTACTTTCCTTGGATCGGTCCTTAATTCAGTGAATATGTCCATTGCACTCCCTTCTGACAAGGTAAATGAAGCTAAAAAACTATTGCTTATAGGCCTCCTCCAAACTAACTTGCCTAGTATTAGAGCAGTCTCCAGAACGATTGGGAAAACTATAGCATCATTCCCTGCTGTCCAATATAGCCCTCTATTCTATCGGGCTTTGGAATTGGACAAAATTGTAGCACTGAAAATTAACAAAGGTCATTTTGATAGACCCATGCAACTCTCGCAGGCAGCTCGGTACGATCTTGAATGGTGGATAGCAAACCTGCACATTGTATACTCGTCTTTGAGAGTAAAGAACCGGACCTGGAGTTGTACTCCGATGCAAGCGGTTCGGGATGGGAAACTACATGTATAGAGCTAAATTCTAGTAAAGGTGGGCGATGGAATGCCGAGGAGCTTGTCAAAGCTCAGAATAATGAGATTGATTATCTTGAATTACTGGCAGCCTTTTTCGGACTAAAGTCCTTTTGTACATCTATGAAAAATACCATATCCTACTACGCATAGATCATGTAGTTGTAATGAAATTGCAAATGCAATCTGGAAATGGTGTTTAGAGAGAAATATTTGGCTGTCTATTTCTGTATATTCCAGGCAAGCTAAATGTAGTAGCTGACAAGCTGTCTCGTAAATTCAATGATAGGACAGAGTGGACACTGGATAAACAAGCTTTTAAAAATATACTCCTTACTTTGGCTCACCAGATATTGACTTATCTGCATCTCGACTAAATAATCAATTGCCTAGGTATGTCTCTTGGCAACCCGATCCTAGTGCATTCTTGGTTGATGCATTTTTTCTAAACTGGGCCAAGTTGAATTTTTATGTCTTCCCACGTATTTTGTCTCATGCCAAGTTGCTTGCAGAAAATTCTGAATGACAAGGATATACGGGCTTACTAGTTGTCCCATATTGGCCCTCACAATCTCGGTTTCCCTTGCTCCAAATTATAGGGAAACCTGTAGAATTCAAGAGGAGGAAAGGGTTACTAACTTTACCCTTCTCAAATTTCACCCCTTTTGAGATCACATTGATCTATTATGTTGCAGGATCTCCGGAAACGTTTCAAGAGACTGAATAAAAAGACCACGGAGATCATAAGGTCTTTACGGATGGACTCTACTAAAAATCAATAATAATAATAATAATGCTCAATTCTTGTAAAGCGCTTATAGCATAGCATGTCCCTATGCGCTGTATTCAATTCAATTCAATTTTCAATTCAATTTATTGTTAAACCATCAAATACAAAAAACAATACAAACAAATTAACAACAATGAATCAGAAATTACAATGATGGGTAGGTGACCCCGGAGAAGCAAAGCTTATAGAAGGGGCCACCGGATAACATATATCAATAAATAAAAAAAAAACAATCATAATAACACACTCATGCAGAAAAAAAAATACATTGGTAATTTCAGAAGGTTAAGAGGTTAACATTGCCCTGCACAACTTTTTAAATCTAGTAATAGTGGAGCTGTTTTTAATGTCATTGGGAAGTTTGTTCCATAATTTAGGGAAAGTCATTTTAAATGAATTAGAAACAACAGAAGTTCGAACTTGAGGGAGACGAATGAGATTACATTGACGAGTATTGTAAGCATGAATTGATGAATTTGGAACAAAAATATCTCTCAAGGTAGGAGGTAAAATTTTAGTGTGGAACTTATACATGAAAACAAGAGAATTCAATGATATTAATCCATTCAATGGTAAAATGTTTAATTGGGTAAATAGCGGTTTGGAATGACTATTAAATGCAGCATTACATATAATTCGGATTGCTTTCTTTTGTAGAATGCATAACTTATCTAAGTGGGTTTTAAATGTGTGACCCCAGACAATATTGCAGTAGTTTAAGTGTGGAAGAATAATACTGTTATATAAAGAAGTCAAAATAGTCTGAGGCATAAAAAGTCTAAGTCTAAAAGGTCTAAATCTACATAAGAAAATGGAAAAACTTTATTTAGACAAAGGTTGGAGTTATGTTCAATCATCAAGACATTTTATTTGAGTTCCTTACAAGTTTATGTGAACACGGAGCTGGTTATAGTACCTTGAATACTACAGAAATACCTTGTCTAAATTTTTAGTTTTAGATGGTCCTTTTACAGTGGGAACTCATTCATTAGTGCACCACTTTATGAAATGAACCTTTCAACTTCGACCACCCAAACCCAGGTACACTAACACATCTGGGACGTTAAATTAGTGTTGAACCATTTAAGGAAGCTAGCACCTGAGAGAACCCTTAGCCTCAAGCTCTTGAGCCTGAAAATTGTCACCCTCTTAGCACTAACCTCAGCGCAGCGGGTGCAGTCGCTTCATCAGTTAAACATTGAGCATATGACTCTTAAAGATACTAGTAGTGGAGCTACGTTTTGCTTTGGTCAACTACTAAACAAGACAGACCAGGGCATATGAAGATATGACATTGGAAGCTTACCCTCTAGATAAGCGACTGTGTGTTCTTGATTATCTAAAACATTATATTCGAAGAACAGAACGTCTGAGTGGATCATAAAAAGTTCCTTTTTATCAGCTATCAGAAGCCTCATGGGAGGATAAGTTAACAAACCATTTCCCTTTGGATACGAGTAAATCTAGCTGCAGCTGGGGTAGACACTGATTTCTATAAGGCGCAATCCACGAGGGCTGCGTCGGTGTCAGAAGCTGAGAGGTCAGAAGTTCCCATCGCTGCTATTCTCAGACAGGCTGGATGGACTAATTAGAAAACTCTATCATACGCTTTGGATCAGAAAAGTGACTTCTCAGCCTCCTTGTTAGGCAGTGCCTCATACTCGATTGTAGATGTTGTGTTCACACCAGGGTTGTGACTTGGTGTAATTTTGGTATCAAATATGCCTCCTGAGCTTTGAAATCTCCTGTAATTTCTCCAGGAGAATTACGAAATAAAATAGAAAGATTAAATGAGAACAAAGTTTGAAATTTAATATTTATTTTATGAGTAATTTGGAGGGAGAGATTACAGGCCCCCCACTCCCTCCCATTACTCAAGGGCAAAATTAGCTCTAACTTGTTCTCTTCTTAGTTTAATCTCTCTTGCTGTTTTATCAGGAGTCATATTTGATGCTTAGAATGATGACTGCGCATGCGCGGGCGGGATCTCCTGTAATCTCTCCCTCCCAATTACTCATAATATAAATATTAAATTTCAAACTTTGTTCTATTTTAATCTTTTTATTATCAGGAAACAAAACACCCTGCAATTAAGTGCTTGGACGGTAACGATTTAATTGGTTAAATTAAATCAAAGTTAAGTTTGATTTTTCGTTTGAAAGTAAAGAAACGTGGTGAGTTCTTTAAAGACTCATCTGGAGGATTGAACAAATGAGAACCAGTTTAAAAGATAGTTTTCTGTTCAAATAATGTTCTCAACAAAGGAAGGTGTTAAATGATGATAATTTCCTTGTTGGACAGATATGGAAATGATAATTTGGGGTAAATGATAAACTTAGAAACTTGGAATGGGTTGAACCCTATCTAGGCCGGGGTACTTTGGGAGTTCATATGACCGGGGGGGGGGGGGGCTCCCAGGCCCCCCTTGAGATCTCGTCCGTCGACCGCGCGATCGCACCGAAAATTGGCACACGTGTTGTCTGGGATATAATCTACAAAATTTTGTAGTAATTTATTTCATGCAAATTGGTATTAAATAATTATGGTAATATGTGCCTAATCAGTTTGCGAAATCATACTTTTTCCTCTGACTCCATAAATATAGCTCCAAATGTTCTAATTTTCGGCATAGACACTCATTGTGGTGTTCTCAGCAAGTTTACATGAATTGTGATATCAGATCAATTTCTTATGTATTATATTGTTTGTTTTGCAATTTCTTATGTATTTCATTGATTTTTGGACTTTTTTTAATTGTTTTTCAATGAAATTCGTTGAGATCATAAACAGCATGAAGTACATACATTTAGACCAACAAAACTAAAAATAATGAAACATTTATGATTTTTGGTTGAAAACACAATTTGAATTTGTACACGAAATTGTTTATTGTTTATTCAACAAGGGGTAGCCCATTCAACATCAGTTGATCTCCCATGGGGCCCCTATACACAAGAAGGTAAAACAAAAAATATTCACAGATAAAACATTCAAAATGACATAATATATGCAAAAAAAATGCAATATAAGCAGAATTGCGAATACATCAATAATGGACATTGTAAAATCAGAGAGATTATTTCAAACATTCAAATACATGGATTTTACAAAGTAGCGGGTGCCATCGAAAACCTTGATTATCAATCGAACTGAGATATTTTTTAAGATTGTATTTAAATGACTGTAAAGATGACGATTCACGTATGATGACCGGCAGGCTATTCCACAGTTTTGGAAAGGCGTAAAATAAGGAATGTTTGCAATAATCAGAACGAACCTTCGAATAACAAGATCGTGTCTGACGAATGGGTTTTGTTAAGATCCTGAAAATAATTTGAGTAGTATTCAGGTGCGAGTCCATGAACACATTTATAAACGAATATATATCGAAAATACATGATTCTGCGCTTGAGCTGCGTCCAATCAAGATTTGAAAAAAATTCTTTAGATGGGGTATATATGTGACATCTAAGGATCAAACGGGTTGCTCTTTTTTGGAGCTTGGTAATTCGATCCACATGACATTGAAAACAATTTCCCCATCTCACAACAATAATTCATGTGTGATTCAATAAGGCACGTATATAATGATTTCAGGGTATCATTTTCTACAAAGGAACGAATTCTTTTTAACATAGCAAGTCCAGCAAATATTTTTTTACAAACAGAATCACGTTTTTGAGAAATTATTTATAATAATAATAATAATTGTAAATTTATATTGCGCAATTTCTATTTGGATATACTCAACTGCGCATTACAATACATAACAGATAAACAGAAAAACAATTATTAACAGGATACGCAAAAATTTTAAAAGTAAAATTAAGTTCGCTAAATTAATCGAAGAAAATAAGTAAAGATTAATTATTTCTACAAAATACATAACCAAAAACATGAAAAAGTGACTTCTTTTTAAAAAACTATCTTGAAAGAGGTGGGATTTCAGTTTGGTTTTAAATAAGTTGACAGAGGATGCATTTCTTATTGAGGAAGGGAGACTATTCCAGAGTTTGGGTGCAGCACTGATAAAGGCACGGTCACCTAGTGTGATCTTTGTTTTACATGGTGGGAGACTGAGGAGCATTGTGTCATGGGAACTACGAAGCCTGTAAGACTGGGTGGGTGACTTTAATTTAAGGAGTTCACTGAGATAGGTGGGGGCCATGTCATGTAGTATCTTATATGTTAGGAGCATTATTTTGAATTTGATTCGCTGACGTACTGGAAGCCAATGTAGATCGTTGAGTAGGGGCCTTACGTGTACATGGGAAAATTTGGGGGAATTACAAATGAGTCTGGCACATGCATTTTGAACACGCTGTAATTTGTTTATCTGAGAATCTGGTAAGCCAAAAAGTAGTCCATTACAATAATCCAACTTGCTTGTTACAAATGCATGGACCAGTGTATTAATACATGTGCTGCTTAAATATTTTCGGATATGACGTAAGTTGTAGAGATGATAAAAGGCAGTTTTGCATGTTTTGGATATGTGGGTTTCCATGTTTAGCTGCGAGTCAAACCAGACACCAAGGTTTTTTGCAACCATGGTCTGCTTTACTACAGTATTTCCAACTGTTATGCAATCTATATTTAATTTAGACACTTGCCTAGGTGCTCCAATAATAAGAAACTCAGTTTTGCTATCATTGAGTTTCAACTTACTGCTCAACATCCATCTACGAAGTTCCTGTAGACAGTGTTCAAGGGCCAAAACACAGGACTGTTCTTGTTCCCTGACTGGGCTGAAGGAAATGTATAATTGAGTGTCATCTGCATAACAGTGACAAGATATTTTTTTCAGAGTATGCTTTGATAACCGAAAAAAGCCTACTAGAATAGAGGGAAAAAGGAGTGGTCCGATCCTGGACCCTTGGGGAATGCCCCATCTAACGTCAAATTTCTTTGAGGTAATGTCACCAAATGATATTTGTTGCTGCCTATCGGAAAGGTAACACTGCAACCAAGACAAAGCAGAGTCTGTTATCACAAAATCAGTTTCCAATATTTCAGCAAGTATACTATGGTCAATAGTGTCTAACGCAGCACTAAGGTCTAAGAATACTAAAAAGGTAACTTTCTGTTGGTTCATAGCCATTAGTAAATCATTTTTGACTTTTAGTAGGGCTGTTTCTGTACTGTGAAACTTCCTGTAAGCTGACTGTGTTAAGGGGAAGAGGTTGTTACGATCGAGATGTTCCTGAATTTGAGCAGTGACTGCCCCTTCAACCAACTTTGACACATATTGAAGGTTACTTATTGGCCTGAAGTTATTGAAGTTTACTTCTGAATTAGGTTTCTTTGGCACAGGCCTAACTAACGCTAGCTTCCAACCCGAATAACACTTGGCATCATGTAATGAGAGATTTATGATTTTCGTAAGCACAGGTAGTAAGGTATCTCGAGAGTACGTGCTGGTTAGAAGCAGAAAAGCATCTCTGCAAACCATCAACACCAATCTGCTCTTCATGTAACAATGATTCAATATCACAGTGAATTTTTACTACTTTTTGTTCAAAAAAGTCTCCTAGTCCATTAACAAAATCATAGTTGTCAACACTAGGAGGTATGACAAGATCACTCTTTGTCATGTTCAGTAAGGACTTTGTTATGCCAAAGAGTTTCTTTTGGTTTGAGCTATTATCAGTGATACAATCAGTGTAATACTTAGAACGGGCCTTATTCATTACGTATAATGTCCTATTTCTAGCTGTCTTAAAAGCATTAAGGTCAGAGACAGATTTGGATTTTCTCCATTTCCTTTCAGCCTTTCTTCTCTTCTTCTTTTCCATCCTTATATCATCGGTAAACCATGGAACTCTAGGACGACTATTAACACTCTTTAAGCACATAGGGGCATGTTTATCTAGGATAGACCGTAAAGTGGAATCATATGATGAGGCTAGGTCATCAAGAGAATCAGGTGGATTTAAACAAAGTTCAGATGAGGCAAGGTCATTATTAAGTGCATCTAATCTAACATTGGATAGCTTCCTATATGACACCTTATTCACTGGCAGAGGAGTTCTACAAACATTAAGGGTACAGAAAATGGACATGTGATCAGACACCAAGGAGTCCGACCAAGGTGGCTCTAAAACAATGTCATCAGACTGTCGAGTAATGATCAAATCTAAGGTATGACCTGACACACGAGTAGCTACTTTAACATGTTGAACACATCCAAGAGATTCTAACAAATCTCGAAACAATCTTGAGTCATAATTATCAATAACATCAACATGAATGTTATAGTCCCCAGTCAAAATTATAGGAATGTTAGACATCAGGTGTGGCTGAATAAACTCGCTGAATTCAGATAAGAACGTAGAAATTGGGATGCGGTGATTCTCGGAGTATGGTGGTCTGTAGAGATTAACAATTCTGAGTTGGCATGAACCAAAGGTGATGTTATTTACAGCAAATTCAAATGACTTCGTTTCACCAGCCTTTACCTCATGAACATCGATGGTATCTTTGTAAAGGAGACCTGTTCCTCCCCCTCGACGACAAGCCCGTGGATGATGCAGGAATTTGTAACCTGGAGGGACGATGTCATTAATGACTGCTGCGTCATTCTCGGTAAGCCATGTTTCGGTTATCGCGTATAGATCGGCTTTACTGTCACGAACATAGTCCAGAACTGCTGCTGACTTATTTCTTAATGACCTGAAATTGACAGTGCAAAGTGTAAGTGATTCCTGTCCAGCAGAATTGATGTGAGATCGCGGTATCTGTACAAGATTGCTGATACCTCTGCTATGACATCCTGAGTGTTCGATAGGCTGGTTATGCCTTGGCATAAATTCGACAACAGGAATATGGTGTTCTGCAATGCCTGCTTCTGTTGCAGAAAGAGCAAGTGACTGTTGTGTATCATGGTCATAATGAGATGTCTGAAGAGGTGATGTACATGTTACTCTAAGTTGAGATCGCGCCTTTGTCTGCTGACCCCCTCTGGTTCCTCTACGAGTTGCCCTCCGACGATTAAGTCCAAGGGACTTGATGATAGAATAAACATTATGCGATAGCCGTCTATTACAGTCCTTCTGGATAGTAATTAGACTCTCACGACTGTACTTAGGCTGTGCATGAGTGTGAACAGATTCCTCACTAACATTAGCAGTCGGCCCAGGGTTCCTATGAATGTCTCCAGCTTTCAGTACTTCAATCTGGAAGGAAGCATAGCTATTGGAATTGTACAGAATTCTTCTCTTAAGAAAGTGCTTCCTAATGAGGGGCTGCTGAACAAAGTTAGGATTTAATGATTGAACATTGTAAGTCCAGGGTTCATTCAGATAAACTGGAAGACCTATTATTACCAGTAAGAGGAGATGGATGCAGCCCATTGTGTGGGAGAAGCAATAGGATTAGTCCTCTATTCAAGTCCTCTGTTGTATTTAAGTTCAAGTAAGGAGTATATACATGCATAAAATGATCCAAGCATGGCCTCCTGACTCAGTCACAAAATAAGTCAATGTCATCAAAAAAATTCCATGAAATAACTCACTTCAACCTTGCTGATTTGTTCCAGAAATAGTCTACCAAAGTCCTGGCATATGTCTCTGTCAGTTGGTTGCAATCTTAAAACATAGGATGCAGTATAACTGACAAAATGAAATAGAATTCTAAGAGCTCTGGAGGAGTGCTGCAATCATGCGCTTTCTATTAATGTAACAAAACGTTGCGTAATTTTGGGACCACGTAACCGGGTGACGCAAAATTGGTTTCAAAAGTTACGCAAGACGTGAAAGTAAAAACTCAGTGAGCAGCGTGGTCCAAAGAATCACCCCCCTCCCCCGAACAGCGCTTTTCTTTATTAGCTTTATAAGTGGTAAACATTTAATCAAGAATGGATTTTGAATTTTCACAATACAATTTAAAAATGATTCAACGCGCCCTTATCGATATTTGATTTAATAACTTCTATCTGCTCTTAAACTTGTTTTCGTTAATACATTAATCCCTTTGAGAGAATTCTGCGTACGTAAACGCCCCTGGTGACGATAGATCGTTCCCTTCCCACAGGGGCGGTGAAAGTGGGGGGGGGGGGGTCACTGGATACCATGTGGACCGTGTAGGGCCCATATGGGTCAAGATGACGTCCATATAGGCAGCACAAATTTAGCGATTTCATACTATTAAATTCAATCGCAATTTCACTCCCACAATGTTCAGTCGATGGTGATAACGATGATTTACATTAAAAAAATGATTATTCCACACAAAGCATTTACACTATACGATATATTTTTTAATCATCATAGGCCTAAATTCCATATCTCGTTGTTATTCCCTACATTCGAGGACTTGGAATGAAGGGAACGGTTTTTTTTTGTAAACTAAAAGCTCATTTCTTTATTCAAATGAAAAAAAATAAACGTTTTACGTCAAACTTACCCTGCCAGTCATGTATTTCTTTGACAAGCTTGTTGAGAACTTTGTAGACAGCTTGCGGATTCCGACCACTGAGAAGAGAAAAATATAATATTTTATTTATTTATTGATATCTCGAATGTGGAAATGTTGGGTAAAAAAAACTTCACAATAAGAAAGGGGCAGAGATTGAATAACTTATATACAGCTTACTGTTGTTTATAAACGAAAGCTTCACAATCACAGACGGATCATTTTTTTTCTCATTCGTCTTTCTTTAATTTTTCTTGATCTTTATTTTCTTTTACTCATAGTACGTTTAATGCACAGGGATCAGAATCGGTATTGCACACTTGAATTTATATTGACTTATTTTGTATATTGCATGCTTTCTAGCACTAATCTAAGTTATTTAGAGTCTGTTCAATGTCGATTTTCCTTTATAAAGAGCAACATGAATCACGATTGAAAACTCAATCACAAAACGTGGATATAATGGAAAACAAAAGGTGTTTTCAATATTCCCCTTTCCAGTTTTTTAAAAACTAAATTTCTTTTAATTGCGATAGGGAGGAAAATTTTGGTCTAACTACGCTCATGAAAGATACAAAATTGAAAACGATCGAAAAGTTATCAGATATATATTTTTGACAGTGTACTGTTTGTGTTTTGTGATTTATAGGTTTTCAATCATGACCCATGTTGTATAGATGCGCGGACAAGCGTTCTTGTAGTTTACATATTCAGAAAAGCCTGAATACTTATTCATTTATTATACACACAAAAACACACACACACACACACACACACATATATATATATATATACATACATATATATATATATATACATATTATATATATATATATATATATATATATATATATATGTATATATATATATATATAATATGAATATATATATATATAGATATAAACATATATATATATATATATATATATATATATATATATATATATATATATAATATGAATATATATATATACATATAGATATAAACATATATATATATATATATATATATATATATATATATATATATATATATATATATGTATATATATATTTATTCATATATACATTTATTCTCGAATATTTAGCATGGCCAGCATAGAACAAACATGCAAGATTTATATAGTAACCATATTTTACGACGTCCAAACAAAAAGAAAACAAAAAAAATGCGTTAGGAAAAATCAATTGCCAAAGAAAACCATACTTGTATATAAATATGAAAAAATAGTAATGTTAAAAATGGTTTTCCTATGGCTCTGTCATTATTATAAAGACATTGAAATATGATGTGAAGTCCTTGGAGAGAACTATGGAACACTTTGTCTAGTGAGGGTCCATTTAGATTTTTAAAGTTGATTTCGGACCGTGCCATCCATGTGCGATCTAATACTAAGTGCGTTGCCCTTTTATGTAATCTGTTCAGCATATCATGATTTCCTTCTGATCTGCTAAACCAAACCCAATAAAGTTTGGGAAGTAGGCAATTATTAAAGTAAAGTTTGTTTCTGCGAATAGATATTGCTTAAAGCCAAGGCAATTATCGATTGTTACACCCAGAAACCTCATTATATTTATACACTCTAGAAAAAAGCCATGGATATTTGTTTATTATATAGGTGATACCTATTACTAATGTTTTTTTGGAGCCCCGAGAGACACCTACATTAATTTATTTTGTAGATAACTTCTCATTACCAATATAAAAGAATTGTTTGCAGTTTTCCACACAGTTTAAGTTTATTGGGGAGAAGTTAATAGTCTACTGTGGCGAAACCATGGCGAAAACTAATGAACGCAACCCAGTTCAATCTCCCATCACCTACCGGTTTCGACTAGCGATCAACTATACAAATCAGTCTTTCATTTAATGATTGGTTGAAGATAATAATCATGAAAAAAACGTGGACAGACCAGAAGAGGCAGTAATTAATAGCTCCAACAGTTTTGCAGATAAATTATAGTGCATTATATTCTACTTTCTCATCTACAGAGCTACATACATCACTGTGAACATCACATTAAACATGCCGAGGAAAATTTAATTTAAGTAAATCGTCTATTGTGGCGAATTCGCACTAATACGATTGGATGCAACATCGTTCAGTCTTCCACAATCTACCAGTTTCGACAAACCATCAACTATGCAAAGCAGCCCTTCACTTAATCACCGATTCAACGTTTGAAAAAAGAAATACGTGGATAGAGCAGATGGGGCAGCATTTAATTTTTTTTACAGATAAGTTATCATTTTAAGCTGCAATCCTACACGGGAGATCATCCATAGGTTTTACCAAAAAATCATCATGATCATGGCTGATCAATAGTGCATTATATTCTATGTTTTCATCAACAGAGTTATAAACACATTGTGAACATCACATTATATGTCGACGAAAATTATTTGATACTGTTGTCCATGACTTGCTTTTGGATCGTTTAATAAGCTGTGACATAAGTGGTGTTTTACTTGATTGGTTTACATCTTATCTTCATGAAAGATCACAGTTGTCCAGATCCAATACGATATGTCATCTCCTGTTAACCCTTATTTCGGAGTTCCGTGATTTCTGTCCCGGCAACAAAATTACTCCAGACAGATCATTGTCAGGACACTCAAGCATGAACAGCAGAACAAGAGGGCAGAATAAATAGCTAAGCATCGTCATTATTCATTGAATTGTATAAATCTGTTGCAATAGATTTACAACAATAGAGGTTTTTTAACCCTAATTCTCCAGGGAAGGGGGGCATAATGCCCCCCCCCCCGTCAATTTTTGCGATATACCTGCTGCGCAAAATCTTTTGACCTCGTCGCTCGCTGACTTTTTATTTTCAAGTCTCGTGCAAATTTTTAGACCAAATTTGTGACGCCCGGGTACGCGGTTACGACATTACACAACGTTATGCAAGTGCATGTGAGACCCAAAATTGCTCGTAAACGTGATTTCATGTACAAATCCAATGCGAATTGTGTATTTAGCCAAAATTCATAAATGTATCATTATTTCTACTTTTACTGATTAAACTTGATTTACTTTGCCTTGTTTATGATCAGAATTAAGTCTGGAACGATTTCCATCGAAAAAGAACAAGAAGTAAAAAAAAAACGAAATACATGAAAAAAAATCGGTCTTGGTACCATAATTTTTTTTCATTCACAGTTGTTAGAAATGCTATTAAGAATATTTTCACCAAAAATAGCATTCTAGGAGCTTTATTTAGTGAATTAGATCAAAAGGTATGATTACATGAATAAATTGACTCATAACTAACTCATATAAAATAAAAATAAATAAATTCAGTGAAATTTACCAATGCAACTGCGTAGATTACGTCATTTCCTACCACCATGCAAATTTTCGTTGTGATCGCGCAATCCACGGCTAAGATCATAAGGGCATAATGCCCCCCCCCCGAATGACAAAAATCAAATTACCCCAGGAGATGTAGGGCTAAAACCTAATTATATTGTAATTGATATTCTGTAAGCATGGTCACACATGCATGGTTTGCAACTTTCGCCAATTCGGTGCCACTTGCTAGATGTTCGTCATTGTGCGTTAATTGCCACTTTTCGCAAACCTCAGGGACGGTAACGTTAGGGTCCCTTTACACAAAAGTTAACGATAAATCATACACTTGATTTTTAAGTTTGATTGTATATTATAGTCAATAGAATCAAACGTAGAAAACTGTTTTAAAATCATTGATAAGCTTCGTGTTACAGGCCATATAGACATTCCCGACAAAATTGGTCTGCTCCTTCTACACAAGCGATATGCCTCTAGCACACAATGTAATGGGCATTACGTTTTACTTCCCCCAGAAATGAGGGATTTCCGGAGGAACACTTCCATGGTTGAGTGGATATCAGGCGCGACCATGGGGTTTCGAAAATCACCCTAAACAGGGAAGCTAGTCTTTTCAGGTTTTGAATATGCATCACTTAACAAGTGTTTGGCTTGTGACACCCACAAGTTTTGGAAATATATCCCATTTTTCAGTATTTTAATCATCATGAGGAACCAAATGTGGCTCTGGAAAGTCGTCCTAAATCGGATATATCGGTGTTACCAAAGTACCAACCAGAGTTTCGCACACGAAACGCATATTGAATGTTTCTGTTGCAGATGTGAAACGAAAAAAAAATATCATGTCACACAATTTGCATTACAGGACAGAGCTTTAGTCTCTTCCAAAATCAACTACCGTCGTAAATAAGTGTTCGCGTTCTCCAACGAAAGGTTGCGAATACGTTATACCAACGTTGTCTGTTCATCCGATTGTGCTTCGATAATTTTTAAGCATGTTTGCATTGTGCGCAGAGCTTGACGTATGACTCTACACGCTAAACGAACGCCTGGCATGAGAAAAGGTCTCTAGACCAACGCCATACATACATCGGGAATACGCTTAGTATTCGTATCAGGTACGGCGGCCAACATCTGGCCCACATGAAACGCGCAACGTGCTTTTAACACTTTCCCAGTGAACATGCAGCGAATTGAGCGAGTGCTCAACGGGTCTCTAGCGCACCCAACGTCCTTTTGCTCAACAGAAAGATGTATTTATACTCGTTATGTGTGACGAACCACTTGTGGGGTAAATTTAAACCTATTCTGTGGTGTGGTCTGGGATCTTTTGACTGCAGTGTATGTTCCACGTAATCAAAGATTCTTGCGAACTTATTAAAGGCCGGTCACACTCAGCCCGAATATCAGCATTCGGGCTGAGTGTGACCGGCCTTTAATAAGTTCGCAAGAATCTTTGATTACGTGGAACATACACTGCAGTCAAAAGATCCCAGACCACAGGATAGGCCTAAATCTACCCACAAGTGGTTCGTCACACATAACGAGTATAAATACATCTTTCTGTTGAGCAAAAGGACATTCTGTACCAAAGTCACTGTCCGGGGCCTTGCGCCGCATATTCCAACCATTTTTCGCGAGTGAATGTCTTGCACAGCAGAATAAACACAAGCAGCTATATGGCACTGGCTTCGGTCTTTAAATGGGAAAAACTCTCGTCCAGGAACCAACAATGGTTTAAAACTAATTAATTTCTGACATGCCCCCCTCCACCCCCTAAGAATGGGGGAGGGGGGATGGGCAGGAATGACAATGACCGACTATGAAATAAAAAATAAGATGAATAATTCTTCACAAAGGGAGAAATGACCTTGACCTCTATTGAAAAACTCTTTATTGATTTCATATCTTTTGTGATATCAAATGACAATCTCATATGAGCTTCAGTTAGTTTGATCTAGTATTTTTGAAATAATGAAAAAAATATTTATTGGTAATGAGTTTAACTGAAAAAAATTGTGACCTTCATCAGCAATCTTTATAATCATCATATAATTCCTGAAATAAATTATAAGTAAATAAGAAATATAAAATGCAGAAACAAATGAGAAATAAAGCAATGATGATAAATTATGTTAATTTCTACGTCTTCGACCAGATGCTTCTTATCATGCTTATTAAACTCATCATATATATATATATATATATATCTCCTACTCTTTTCCAACATATTGAATGGCTTGGAATCCACAGAAAACATTATAGGACACATATTGCTCATAGGGACAGGAAAGGGGGTTGTCAGAGAAGAAAAATCCCTTCAAATTCCACACCGTCTGGTATCCCTGATCCTCAACGTTTTCGTTTTGCTTCGTGGAATGCACATTCTATAAATTCTAAGAACAAGTCTACTGCTCTATGTGACTGTATTATTGGTCATCAATTGGATATATTTGTCTTGATCGAAACATGAACTGGTGATCATCGTGATTCTCGCTTTCTATTAAGAACACACTTCCTAATCACTCGTTGCATCACTTACATGCGGTCACTCGAGAGCTCATGGCGTTAGTGTTCTCCTTCGTGTTGGGTAAGATGAAACTCAATGTTTGTCAAAATTATAAATCTTTTGAAGATTTGGACATGAACATTATTTCCATGAGTACTTCATTCCGTTTAGTTGTCATTATCGACCCCCTTCCTAATAACAAGAATAAACTTACTAGTGCCATGTTTCTAGATGATTGTGGTAGCTTTGCAGAATCACTTTCGAAACAACCTTGCAAATTTCTTCTGGCTGGAGATTTCAATGTCCATTGGGACTCGGCAGGAGATTCTGTAGCAATTATTTTCCGTGATATGGTGACTGCTCCTGGTTTTATGGAACATGTTAATGATTCTACCCACATTGCTAGTCATACTTTCGATCTTTTAATAAGTGACAGTGATGATTCTTTTGTTTCTTCAGTTTCTATTATTAAAGAGCTTCCTTCTGACCACGTGGCTGTGAAGTGCCTCAATGATATTGCCCACCTTCCCCAATGATTTCTGTGCTATCATAAGTTACGCTCCGCGGATATATCGTCTTTTAAATATGACATTGTGCGCTCTTCCCGTACAGTCTCTCCTACTATAGTCCAGGATAGAAGAGGCATGACCTTGTTTTTTATATAGACAATATTTTATGATGGTTTCTTGTCAATTCGAGGGTGCTGATTACGAATCTGAATGATGCCACTCGTGTAACCTTGAGCATTTTCCGCAAATTGGCAAAATCCAATATGGCCGCCAAAATATGCAAATTACCCATGACAATCATAAAATTGTCCGCACATTGGCTGTGAAATGCATGAAATTGTGCGTCAGGAGTGAAAAACAATTTACAAAGTGGGAAACCAATATTTACAGGAGTGAGCACCATAAATGCACGTAATAGTGATCTATGAGTAAAATATTGTCTGAAAGCATCATTTCTATTAAGATGTAACATTTGTTCTGCCAGTTAGGTGATAAATACGGTTATTTTTAAGTCAAAATTGCCGCTACAGTCCCTTACGGTATTATAGTAATAAATAGTGATAAATACTGTATTTCAACATTCAAAATGGCTGTCATATGCTCTTTTTGTGAACATCATTTGTCTCCACCCAAATTGTATATTATACGATAAGTGCGTATGTGCGTATAACGTGCAGCTTGCGCTATGCGCTCGCATTATTTGATTTGCCAAATTATATAACAAACTACTTAAAACGGCCATTTCGCCTCATGACTTGCGCTCGCCTTTTTGTTAAAAATATATCAACTAACAAATCCTATTCATGATTACAAAAGAGCTTAAAATATCCAGTTTTCACTCATTAGGCTTAATTATGACATAATAGATATGATAATAACATTTTCATGACTTCTCAATGACTAAATTGTTCCTTTTCAGAAAAGAATATAAAAAATATAACAGTTTCATTTCGTGCTTAGGAAGAGTAATAAGAAAGTTGTCATCATTTTCATATGATGACAAAATGTCCATAGACCTAAAATTTCCAGGTCCTAGTTCAAAATGATAATGAAGATATCAGCTCGCGCTTCACACTCGCATCTTTTATCAAGTGCTTTCAACATCCACTTCACAAGTGGATTTTATAAGTGCTCTGTAAAATGTCCGTGTTATGGTCTAAATATTAATATTTTCAGCTCACGCTGCTCGGTCGCATTATTTGATTTGCCTAGGCCTACATCTTTATAAATTTTTCCAAACGTCCTTAAAATGCACCTTAAACGAATTGTATCCTACATGATTGCCAGTTTGTATAGAAAAAACACTGTAATTGGTTGTGCTATATTGTTTACAACTTAGTAATTTTGGTACTTAATTTCCTTCTTTAATGTTTAATTGCTTTCACCCAAGAATAATACACACAAAAACATTAATTTTCACAGTAAACAGTAATTTTACCATTTAGGGCCTAAATGGTTAAAATTACAAGGTGTTCCTGTGTGTATTATCTTTGCATAAAGTGATTTAGCTTACTGTATGAAGTTATAAAGCCACATCTTAATCTGAAATATGCACCAATTGTTTCATAATTTTTAGCTTCTTGTTAGTTGAATTGTTTAAAATAACCGGTTTATAGGTCCTACTTGACAGTGTTAGTCTTGATAGTTGCATTATCGACTTTCAATGTTTCTACCTATGAAGGTGTCTTTTTTGTTTTATCTATTTGCCTTATTTCTTCCCTGAAATTAGACCCAAAACAAATATTTAATAAATCAGATCAGTTGGAATCAGAGATATTCAGCAATTGTGATTACTTTGATTAATCGTGTTCAATTGTTCAATGAAAACTTGGTATGAGGGCCAGTTTACACATTTTGTGATGTATATATATATATATTGTTATGACAGAGATTTATCTCTACTTCAAACTCACAAAAAAATTACACTAAAGCAATCATATAGTTAAGTAAAAATGAAATCGTCCTGCTTTGGACCTTTAATCAAAAGTTTGCATTTTGTAAACAAAGTTAAAAAAAAACAAAAGTTTCTTCCAATCTCCAACACCATGCTTTAATTATAATATCAGCAGGTTCAATAAACTTGTAAATCGAACATTATTTTACAATTTGTATGACCGTCACTCAATCCCAAGGCATTTTACCTTTATTTCGGCTATTAGTGGATTATGACTATGAACTCGCTATTTCAATCTAAGCCTAAAACGTTAGGCCTACTTAGACTTAGCTTATATAGTTCTACTTCTAGATCTAGATTAAATTTTACCTTAAGTTACCAAAAATACATGTTGCGGATCGTTGGGGCCCATACGGTATTAGCAGCGACACTTCAGTTTTATTCAGGGGTTTTCATGGTGTACTCACAGTCCAGTTCGCGATTTAATTGCATAAAGTTCATCCGCTATGTTGAACTAGTTGACAGCGTTCACTGTGCAGTTCTCATTAATGTTGTGTATAATACATCTCGAAAGTGTACTCCGGTATGTGTGTGTAGTCCCAATAGTTCATTTACATGTTGTGCAGAAACATGTTCAAACTCGGTTCCAATCCAAATCTCACTATTCAACGCGTTGAAACACTAGCTCAGACAAAAGTCCACCTCTGGGTAGAAAGGTTAATCAGTTCAGCTAATAGTCAAGATAATTAACTTTCATCTCGAATCAAAATCATATAGGGTTGAAAAGAAAAGAACGACTAAGTTTCGCCCGATAAAATAAAAGACGTCACCTTTCACTTTTTTACACAGTTCATCCCATTGCCATCCCAATCCTTTTTCGAAACCATGGAAACAGTCCGTTAGCCTTGTTCCGAAGAGCACAATATTAATTCTAACTACATGATATAATAAAATATTGAAATAAACTTAACCTTAATACGATACTATCAAGTTTATTCGTAACACCTCCACCCTAAAAGAAAAGAAAAATGTTTTGAAAATTAAATAATATTACATTTTTCTTTTATCGCATATACTTCTTCAAAGGTTTCTTTGTAAAAATCTCTAAACAAATTGAAAGTAAAATGTAACATCTTGACATTTTCTTTTGTTTATGTTCGAAAACCACCTCTTTCTAACAGGAAAGTTCATGACATTTTTTTTTTTCATTTTCTGCTTCTTCCTGTTAAAAAAATAGAATAAAAATCACTATTTCTAATGCCTCCACCCATAAAGAAAAAAAAAATGTCATTAAGATAAATATCATACTGAGGAAAACAAGGTTGTTTCAAAGCAAAATATTATCACTTCCCTAGTAATATCATCATCATAGTTGTGATCAACAACAAGTCACAAAGTGGTAAATATATAACACATGGCACAGCCATACAATTATTACCTGTATCACTTTTTAACACTTTCACAAGCATCACAAGGTTTATATCAACGTATATACACAGAAACGCGAACTTAGACTCGAGACAAAGCATCCGCGATTATGTTATTTTTACCCGAAATATGCTCTATTTTCAAAGGGTAAGGCTGCAAGAGGAGACTCCAACGAAACAATCGCTGGTTCTTATCCCTGAATTTGTCCAAAAAAGAAAGCGGGTTGTGGTCAGTGTATACTTGTACATCCCCAACACCGCTAGTGACATAAACCTCAAAGTGTTGAACAGCAAGCACCAAACCCAAAGTTTCCTTCTCAACCGTCGAGTATTTTCTTTGGTACCCATTAAGCTTGCGTGAGAAATAACCGACAGGCTTGTCTACCTTATTGTCATCGGCCTGAAACAGTACCGCTCCTACTCCTATGTCGCTCGCGTCAATGGCCAACTTGAAAGGCTTGCTAAAATCCGGTGCTGCAAGCACAGGATCCCGAGTAAGGATGGCCTTTAAGCAGTCAAATGCTTGCTGGCAGCGCTCAGACCAAACAAACCTAACCCCTTTCTTCAACAGGTCTGTCAGAGGCACTGCTATGGAGCTGAAATTAGGCACAAACCTTCGATAGAAGCCACACATGCCTAGAAAGCGCAGAATCTCGCGTCTGCCAGTCGGACGTGGGAAAGCTAAAATAGCTTCAACTTTAGCATCTCTAGGCGCAACAACACCATGACCTACAATGTGTCCCAAATACGTTACCCTGGCCTTCATGAATTCACTCTTTTGGATATTTAGTACCAGGTTAGCTTTGACCAGTCTCTCAAAGAGATTGCGCAACTGTGATAGATGAGACTCCCAAGTGTCGCTGAAGATGATAATATCATCGATATACACTACGCAGTTCTCAATACCTCTTGTGACTTCATTCATCAATCTCTGAAATGTGGCAGGGGCATTTTTAAGACCAAAGGGCATTACCTTACATTGATAGAACCCATCCGGGGTGGCAAATGCAGAAATTTCCTTCGCTCTGTCTGTCAATGGCACCTGCCAATAACCCTTTAATAGATCTATCTTACTGACACACTTCGCGTTTCCTACTCTGTCAATGCAATCCTCCAGTCTGGGAAGTGGGTAGCAGTCAGTCTTTGTTACATTATTGACTTTGCGATAGTCGATACAGAATCTCTGACTACCGTCAGGTTTAGGTACAAGGACAATAGGCGAGCTCCAGGAACTTTTACTAGGTTCTATGATATCATTATTGAGCATCATTTGAACTTCCGCCCGAACTTGGTCTCTTTTAGTGGGATTTAAGCGATATGGATGCTGTTTGATAGGGTCAACGTCCCCTACATCCACATCATGCACAGCCAATGATGTCCTCCCTGGGACGTCAGAGCTAAGACTAGGAAAGTCACCGATCAAATCAATAATATCACGTCTACGACCCTCAGGGAGATAATCCAAGACTTCATCCAAGTCCCTAACTGTCTCAGAATTAGAAAGTTTAGGAGGTATGGCTTCCTTGAGGTCACTATGCCCACACGCACCTTTACCACAGGGCTTCGACCCCTCTGTATCCTCCTCAAGCGCCGTAACAGCTACATCAGACATGGTAGCCACCACCACTGGTGCACTTGACTCACGCTCGTAGTATCTCTTAAGCATGTTGATGTGGCATACTCTCCGACATTTTCGCCTATCTGGTGTGCTCACCACATAGTTTACACTGTTCAACTGCTTAATGACAACATAAGGGCCACTGAACCTTGCTTTCAGAGGTTCCCCCGGAATAGGTAAGAGTACCAACACCTTGTCACCCGGCGAAAAACTTCGAACCTTGGCTTTCCGATCAGCTCTGACCTTCATGTCTTTCTGTGAAATCCTTAAGTGTTCCCTTGCCAGGTCACATGCCTTTGAAAGTCTACCCCTGAAGTTAGATACATACTCCAAGATATTGCACTCTTCAGGTCCTGCTTCCTCTAAGAGCTTCTCCTTGACCAACTTAAGGGGGCCCCGAACCTCGTGTCCAAACACAAGCTCAAAAGGCGTGTAGGTGGTAGACTCGTTCGGAGCATCTCTGATAGCAAATAACAAGAAAGGAATACCCTTATCCCAATCATCTGGAAAATCTGCACAGTATGCTTTGATCATCGTCTTCAAAGTCTGATGAAACCTCTCGATTGCACCTTGTGATTGTGGGTGATAAGCTGTGGATCTGAGGTGGTGAACACCCAATTCAGACATGACCTGCTTGAAAACACCAGACATAAAATTGGATCCTTGATCCGACTGTATCTCCTTCGGAAGGCCATATCTCGTAAAAAAGTGCAACAATGCATCTAAAACCGTCCTCGCTGTAATCGTCCTTAAAGGTACTGCTTCAGGGAACCTGGAGGACACATCCATGATTGTCAAAAGATATTTACACCCTGACTTGGTTCGAGGCAATGGGCTGACACAGTCTACCAACACTCTACTGAAAGGTTCACCTAACGCCGGAATTGGGATCAAAGGTGCGGGCTTCAAAGAAGGTTGGGGCTTCCCCACCATCTGACAAGTGTGGCAAGACCTGCAAAATTCTGACACATCTTTATGTAAGCCGGGCCAAAAGAAATGCTTGGTAACTTTAGACCGGGTCTTCCTGGTGCCTAGATGACCGCCTACCGGAATTTCATGTGCCATCCTCAGAACCTCCTGCCGATAAGACTGAGGCAAAACAATCTGGTGAAGTATCGACCATTCCTCTGTGGCTGGTCTTGACGGAGGCCTCCACTTCCTCATCAGGACCTCGGATTTTATGTAGAAACACTGTGGGCTATCTTGAGCTTCCTCCTCAGAAATTGCCACTGCAAACAACCGCTGAAGTGAAGGGTCACCGTTTTGAGCCTTGATCAGAGATGACCGACAATACCTCTCACCATTAGACTCTGTCTCGTCCGCCCTCCTCTCCAAATCCTGAAAGAACGTTTCCGCCAACAAGACCTCCGAATTATCACTGAACTCCACCGACTCAGCATCATCTCTCTTAGACCTACGAAGTTGCGACCTTGTTACTGCACATGCAGGAAATATGCCAGGGAAGTCATCCTGCAATTGCTCAGTCTCGGCTCCAGAAACAGGATCATCAGACACTATAGGCGAACCTCTAACTCTCTCACCGGCTAAGTCATTGCCCATCAACATATGCACGCCCTCCATTGGCAGACTAGAAACTACACCAATTGAAACCAACCCAGACACAATATCACTCTCTAGGAATACCTTGTACAGTGGCACCGAGATATAGCCTTCCCCAATGCCCCTTACAAGCGCATATAGCCCTGTCCAACTATCCTCAGGCAAATGTGCGACATCTGCAACTAACAGGCTTTGCAACGACCCAGTATCCCGAAGGATAACAACTGGCCTAGATTCGCCATCAGAGTGAGACACAGTACCATGAGACAGAAAACTGCGAAAACCATCAGTCGCCCCTTCTACTGAATCATCAACAGACTTAGTCAAACGACATTTATCTCCTCGGTCTACTTCTCTACCAACCTGCTCTGTTGTACTCGGTTTGATGAACATCACTTCCTTCTTGTCATGTTTATCATATGCTAACCTCCAACATTTTGATTCTGTATGTCCTTTCTTTGAACAATACGTGCATTGCAATTTAGATTTACCCCGCGCACCCTGCGGATCACCTGCTTTGCTTTCATGCTGGGACTGAGAGTTCATATCCGACCTAACATTTGACCTGGGTAGCGACCCTTCCTTGACACTCTCAAATTTAGGGCCCACTTTATTCTTGTGCAACAGTTCATACTCATCAGATACTACAGCAGCCCTATGCAGCTGGGTAATCCCTTGCTCCTCAACATGTAGTCTAGTCTGAGTAGGCAAAGAACCCTTGAAATCCTCTAAGATCATTGCTTCCCTAAGAGACTCATAATCAGATTTGATTATCAAAGCACCAACCCAGCGATCAAAATACATCGTCTTTTCTCTTACAAGCTCAACGTATGTTTGATCTGACTTTTTCCTAGCCTCCCGAAACTGCCGCCTATAAGCCTCAGGTACTAATTCATATGCAGATAAAATAACTGCCTTCACTGACTCATAATTTTCCGATTCTTTTTCAGACAAAGACGAAAATACCTCTTGGGCCTTACCAACAAGAGCAGTCTGAATAAGCAGCGTCCAAAATTGCTTAGGCCAATCTAACCTCCTAGCTAACTTCTCAAAAGCCAAAAAGAAAGCATCAATTTCATCCTCGCAAAATTTTGGCACCAGTCTTGATTCTTTAGCCAAATCAAACCGAGTATACTTCAGACTAGATTCCATTTCCAACTTCTTTATGTCTAATTGCTTGGCTTCAACTTTTAGTCTCTCTTTCTCTAATTCTAGTTTCGCTAACTCAACATCAATATTGCCGTTGCCTTTGCGATCTACTGACTCGAGTCCAAAATGGTCAGATAAAATGTCAACTATTTCATCCTTTCTCAGCTTTGACTCTATCTTCAAGCCCACGTGACTGGCGACTGCCTTCAACTCACTCTTTTTCAATTTCTTGATCTCACCAAGGGATATGGCCTGCATAAATTTTCCAATATCTAATTCTTCTGCCATACTGAAATATTGTCAGTTTATCAAGAAAAATGAGCTAACAAAGAAAACCACCATGTAATATCAATATTGTAAGCAATACTCAAAGAGATCTGACTTGAATACGTTCATCTCCCGGACAACAAGCCCCCATTTGTTATGACAGAGATTTATCTCTACTTCAAACTCACAAAAAAATTACACTAAAGCAATCATATAGTTAAGTAAAAATGAAATCGTCCTGCTTTGGACCTTTAATCAAAAGTTTGCATTTTGTAAACAAAGTTAAAAAAAACAAAAGTTTCTTCCAATCTCCAACACCATGCTTTAATTATAATATCAGCAGGTTCAATAAACTTGTAAATCGAACATTATTTTACAATTTGTATGACCGTCACTCAATCCCAAGGCATTTTACCTTTATTTCGGCTATTAGTGGATTATGACTATGAACTCGCTATTTCAGACTAAGCCTAAAACGTTAGGCCTACTTAGACTTAGCTTATATAGTTCTACTTCTAGATCTAGATTAAATTTTACCTTAAGTTACCAAAAATACATGTTGCGGATCGTTGGGGCCCATACGGTATTAGCAGCGACACTTCAGTTTTATTCAGGGGTTTTCATGGTGTACTCACAGTCCATGGAGTTCGCGATTTAATTGCATAAAGTTCATCCGCTATGTTGAACTAGTTGACAGCGTTCACTGTGCAGTTCTCATTAATGTTGTGTATAATACATCTCAGAAGTGTACTCCGGTATGTGTGTGTAGTCCCAATAGTTCATTTACATGTTGTGCAGAAACATGTTCAAACTCGGTTCCAATCCAAATCTCACTATTCAACGCGTTGAAACACTAGCTCAGACAAAAGTCCACCTCTGGGTAGAAAGGTTAATCAGTTCAGCTAATAGTCAAGATAATTAACTTTCATCTCGAATCAAAATCATATAGGGTTGAAAAGAAAAGAACGACTAAGTTTCGCCCGATAAAATAAAAGACGTCACCTTTCACTTTTTTACACAGTTCATCCCATTGCCATCCCAATCCTTTTTCGAAACCATGGAAACAGTCCGTTAGCCTTGTTCCGAAGAGCACAATATTAATTCTAACTACATGATATAATAAAATATTGAAATAAACTTAACCTTAATACGATACTATCAAGTTTATTCGTAACAATATATGTATATTTATATAAATGTGTGAAGCTATACATGTACAACAGCTTTGGCAACTCTTTTATTTAAATATTGCAAAGAAATGGATGAAGAGAACAATGGTAGACGTAGCTTAAATCAAGGTTCCCCAGAGCTATCTACCCTTTGGAAAAATTGGTTATGCCTAAAAAATGTCTCCGCCGGGAATCGAACCCGGGCCCCCAGCTTTGAACGCCGGTGCCTTAACCACTAGACCACAGAGACGGGCTAGTGGCTAGGCCGACCGAGATCCGATTGACCGTCAGAAAGACAGATTTTCGACACTATACCAATTACCTTTGTCGGGTGAAGGTGGGTTTTGAACAATGACAATTGGTATAGTGTCGAAAATCTGTCTTTCTGACGGTCAATCGGATCTCGGTCGGCCTAGCCACTAGCCCGTCTCTGTGGTCTAGTGGTTAAGGCACCGGCGTTCAAAGCTGGGGGCCCGGGTTCGATTCCCGGCGGAGACATTTTTTCGGCATAACCAATTTTTCCAAAGGGTAGATAGCTCTGGGGAACCTTGATTTAAGCTACGTCTACCATTGTTCTCTTCATCCATTTCTTTGCAATATTTAAATAAAAGAGTTGCCAAAGCTGTTGTACATGTATAGCTTCACACATTTGTATACTTTCTCACATACGTGTACTGTATCGAAGCAATAGCTTTGATCCAGCTGAGGCATGACGGCTTGTCATTGTTCAAAACCCACCTTCACCCGACAAAGGTAATTGGTATAGTGTCGAAAATCTGTCTTTCTGACGGTCAATCGGATCTCGGTCGGCCTAGCCACTGGCCCGTCTCTGTGGTCTAGTGGTTAAGGCACCGGCGTTCAAAGCTGGGGGCCCGGGTTCGATTCCCGGCGGAGACATTTTTTCGGCATAACCAATTTTTCCAAAGGGTAGATAGCTGTGGGGAACCTTGATTTAAGCTACGTCTACCATTGTTTTCTTCATCCATTTCTTTGCAATATATATATTCATATATATGTATATATATATATATATATATATATATATATATATATGCATATATGCATAGCCAAACAGGTTTCGGGTGCAAGACCCCCCCCCCTCCCTATTTTTCATGATGCAGAAGGAACCGCTAGAAAAAAGAAAATGAGAGAACAGGAGAAAGAGCAATATAAAAGAAACAAGAAAAAGTTATTAACGTAAGATAAAGTAGAAATTGATGTGGAAGAGGTTCATCGTGGTGAAGGATTGAGTAGAAGAAATAACCAGTTGTCTCACGATGTAGCAAACGTAGTAGGAAAGCGACGTTTCGTCTGGAAGCTGCTAGACTTCGTCAGGCAATGAGCAAAGACGCTGCTGCGCACGGGTCATATAGCGTCGGGAGCTATTGTCTGGCTCCACTCGGGCGTGAGCCGCGCTGTGATTGGCCGGAGCCGCTGGCCAATCAGGGTCCGCGCTGGTGCTTGGTGCCCGCTGGGGTGTGCACCGCGCGCTGTGATTGGCCGATGCAGCCGGCCAATCAGCGTCCGCGCTGGTGTCAGGCACCCGCTGGTGCGGGCGCCGCGCGCTGTGAACCGTGGATGCAGTATGCCGTCGGATGGTAGGTAACCATTCATCAGGGATCTCAATGCCGCTGTCCCTGTTGATATTGCTCGGGTGCAAACGGATCTGGATCGCTTCCTTAATGCGCCGCGTATACCAATGCTTATCATTGGCGATGCAGCTGACCTCATCCCAGTTAGGTGGATGATCGGAGTCCCAAGCATGTTCTGCAACAGCAGAGCTTTCGGTGCGCCTAAGCCGAACATCACGGCGATGTTCCTTCATGCGTTCCCCCACAGGTCTACCAGTCTCACCGATGTAGACTTTGTCGCAGGTCGAGCAAGGGATCTTATAAACAACCCCATCGCGTCTGTCGGGGATCGGGCGGTCTTTCGGACGGACCAGCTGGCTGCGGATGCTGTCGGACTTAAATATAACTCGGATGCCATGCCTCTCCAAGCGCCGGCGGAGAAGATGCGCGATACCATCAACAAACGGGATTACTATAGCGGATTTAAATTGCGTAAGCTGTTCGGACGGGGCGCTCTTCTTCTTAGCGACGCGGTTAACGAAGGAGCGCGGGTAACCGTTAGAAAGGCCGCGCCAGTGTTATTCTGGACACCGATGTCTACCGCGCCAAGATGTCCGAGTTAATCGAATCCGGCCCCTATCACGCTATCGGGAAGGACCCGACCGATCGCCTCTCCCGCAAGCTTTCCACTATTCTTCGCGGCTTTCACAAGAATGGTGACATCGATGATTCTACCTACCGTAAGCTAAAACCGTCGCAGCAAACAACACGTCTAAGTATCTCGCTGATATTCTTGCTCCCTTAGTTGGTTCCAATGGGCATGCTGTCCATAACTCCGCGTCGTTTGTTGATTTCCTGCGCAGCGAAACCATACAGGAACATGAGGTCATGGTTTCATTTGATGTGGTATCATTGTTTACCAATGTACCCATCGACGCCGCATGCAAGGTCGCACTTAGCAGGCTCGAACGTGATGAGAGCCTACCCGAGCGCACACAGTTATCTCCGGCCCAGGTAACTGAGCTTTTGAGTTTTGTTTTGCAATCTACGTATTTCATGTTTGCCGGCAATTTCTACGAACAGCAAGAAGGAGCAGCCATGGGCAGCCCTGTTTCCGCGGTGATCGCTAACCTGTTCATGGAAGCTTTTGAGGAACGTGCGCTGAGTAGTTGCCCGCCCGACTGCGCCCCTAGAGTTTGGAAGCGATACGTAGATGACACGTTTATCATCACGCATAGATCCGCCGCCGATGACCTTTTGAGCCACATGAATTCGCAGCAGCCCTCCATCCGTTTTACCATGGAGATAGAGTGCAACGAGCGCATTGCCTTTCTAGACACTTTGGTGCACCGTGACACCAGCGGCCGACTGTACACCACCGTATACAGGAAGCCCACGCACACCGATCAGTACATTGCTTATGATTCGCATCACCCGAAGTCCGTTAAGCGCGGGGTAGTGAAGTGTCTTTACGACAGAGCTTCACGCATCGTTACTAAGCCCCATTGCACAGCTACAGAGAAGCAACACATCACCTCGGCTCTTATTTCTAACGGTTACCCGCGCTCCTTCGTTAACCGCGTCGCTAAGAAGAAGAGCGCCCCGTCCGAACAGCTTACGCAATTTAAATCCGCTATAGTAATCCCGTTTGTTGATGGTATCGCGCATCTTCTCCGCCGGCGCTTGGAGAAGCATGGCATCCGAGTTATATTTAAGTTCGACAGCATCCGCAGCCAGCTGGTCCGTCCGAAAGACCGCCCGATCCCCGACAGACGCGATGGGGTTGTTTATAAGATCCCTTGCTCGACCTGCGACAAAGTGTACATCGGTGAGACTGGTAGACCTGTGGGGGAACGCATGAAGGAACATCGCCGTGATGTTCGGCTTAGGCGCACCGAAAGCTCTGCTGTTGCAGAACATGCTTGGGACTCCGATCATCCACCTAACTGGGATGAGGTCAGCTGCATCGCTAATGATAAGCATTGGTATACGCGGCGCATTAAGGAAGCGATCCAGATCCGTTTGCACCCGAGCAATATCAACAAGGACAGCGGCATTGAGATCCCTGATGAATGGTTACCTACCATCCGACGGCATACTGCATCTACGGTTCACAGCGCGCGGCGCCCGCACCAGCGAGTGCCTGACACCAGCGCGGACGCTGATTGGCCGGCTGCATCGGCCAATCACAGCGCGCGGTGCACACCCCAGCGGGCACCAAGCACCAGCGCGGACCCTGATTGGCCAGCGGCTCCGGCCAATCACAGCGCGGCTCACGCCCGAGTGGAGCCAGACAATAGCTCCCGACGCTATATAACCCGTGCGCAGCAGCGTCTTTGCTCATTGCCTGACGAAGTCTAGCAGCTTGCAGACGAAACGTCGCTTTCCTACTACGTTTGCTACATCGTGAGACAACTGGTTATTTCTTCTACTCAAAGTAGAAATTATTTCGAAAACCTGTGCCACCGACTTACAATGGGTCCCGCTTAATTCTAACATTGATGCTGGAGAGGATTTCTGGGGGTAATTGTCCGGGGGTAGTTGTCCGGGGGGTAATTGTCCGGATTAAAGTTGTCCGGGGGTAGTTGTCCGGAGGGATATTGTCCTGGAACCCTTAAATTGGTATTCTGTAAAATGTCGTCTCTGTAAGGATGTCCCCTATTTTATCTCTGACACGCTCAATATTCTGTCATCAACCAATCATTAAGCTTGTTATATGCATAGGTAAACCAATAAAAGTGTCTCTTCTGAAAAAAATAATGAAGAGCATTGTTGATATGAGGCGTATGTCCAAGTTTCATGAACTAGGTCTATATACTTTCTAAGTTATGCTGTCATTTCAAAAACTTAACATTCGGTTATTAAATATTTGGTTTTGACGCCGCACCGCCGTCGGCAAAACGGCGCCTATAGTCTCACTCTGCTTCGCAGGTGAGAAAAAACATTTCTAACTCTAAAGAATTGATAACAAGGCATTATTTTCTTTGGCCAACAAGAACGTTTTAAGTCTTAATGATGTTCTGAAAAGAGTTGGTAAACTTGAACACAATCTTCAATTTTTTCATTTCCTAATGGGCTATGTCAATGGCATGATGAGCCGAAAATCTTGAGGGGCCAAGCATGGCATATAGAGCAAAATTTTTGCTCAATGTAAGCGATTGAAGCGAGCGAGCAAGCAAAATTTGTAACCCTCTTACTATTGGAAAAGCTAATGTTGTGATGGATTGTGACAAAGTCTATAACTTCAATATAATATAACTAATATAACTAATGAATAATATAACTTTTACTCCTTTAGGCTTTTTATGGTTATTCTCTGGTGGAATTTTTTCTCTCCCTTTTTTTCAGGGGGGGGGGGGGGTGTTGCACCCACAAATGTAATAACGCCCATAAATGTAATAACGCCCACAAATGTAATAACACTTTACCCACAAATGTAATAACGCCCACAAATGTAATAACACTTACCCACAAATGTAATAATTTCACCCACAAATGTAATAATGCACTTTACCCACAAATGTAATAATTTTTGATCGCCCACAAATGTAATAATGACTTTACCCACAAATGTAATAAATTTGAAGGGATTTTTGGCAAATCCGTTCTGAACTAAAATCGTATAGTAATGCGTTCATATAGCACAAAAGTGCAAAGTCTGTTTTCCTGACCCGGTTAATTAACAAATTATAATATAAATCCAAAGTCTTTATTCCAGACCCGGTTGTTTCAAAAATTATAATATGAGCCCAAAGTCTTTATTCCAGACCCGGTTGTTTAAAAAAATTATAATATAAGTACAAAGTCTTTATTGCAGACCCGGTTGTTAAAAAAATAATCATATGAGCCTAAAGTCTTTATTCCAGACCCGATTGTTTCAAAAATGATAATATAAGTCCAAAGTCTTTTCTCCAGACCCGGTTGTTTAAAAAATTATAATATAAATCCAAAGTCTTTTTCCAGACCCTGTTGTTTCAAAAATAATAGTATAAATCCAAAGTCTTTATTCCAGACCCGGTTGTTTCAAAAATAATAATATAAATCCAAAGTCTTTATTCCAGACCCGGTTGTTTAAAAAATAATAGTATAAATCCAAAGTCTTTATTCCAGACCCGGTTGTTTCAAAAATAATAGTATGAATCCAAAGTCTTTATTCCAGACCCGGTTGTTTCAAAAATAATAATATAAGTCCAAAGTCTTTATTCCAGACCCGATTGTTTAAAAAATGATAATATAAGTCCAAAGTCTTTTCTCCAGACCCGGTTGTGTCAAAAATTATAAAATAAATCCAAAGTCTTTTTCCAGACCCGGTTGTTTCAAAAATTATAATATAAGTCCAAAGTCTTTTCTCCAGACCCGGTTGTGTCAAAAATTATAATATAAATCCAAAGTCTTTTTCCAGACCCGGTTGTTTCAAAAATTATAATATAAATCCAAAGTTTTATTCCAGATTCGGTTGTTTAAAAAATAATAATATGAGCCCAAAGTCTTTATTCCAGACCCGGTTGTTTCAAAAATTATAATATAAGTACAAAGTCTTTATTCCAGACCCAGTTGTTTAAAGAAAAATCATATGAGCCTAAAGTCTTTATTCATGACCCGATTGTTTCAAAAATTATAATATAAGTCCAAAGTCTTTTCACCAGACCCGGTTGTTTAAAAAATTATAATATAAATCCAAAGTCTTTTTCCAGACCCTGTTGTTTAAAAAATAATAGTATAAATCCAAAGTCTTTATTCCAGACCCGGTTGTTTAAAAAATAATAATATAAATCCAAAGTCTTTATTCCAGACCCGGTTGTTTAAAAAATAATAATATAAATCCAAAGTCTTTATTCCAGACCCGGTTGTTTCAAAAATAATAGTATGAATCCAAAGTCTTTATTCCAGACCCGGTTGTTTCAAAAATAATAATATAAGTCCAAAGTCTTTATTCCAGACCCGATTGTTTAAAAAATGATAATATAAGTCCAAAGTCTTTTCTCCAGACCCGGTTGTGTCAAAAATTATAAAATAAATCCAAAGTCTTTTTCCAGACCCGGTTGTTTCAAAAATTATAATATAAGTCCAAAGTCTTTTCTCCAGACCCGGTTGTTTCAAAAATTATAATATAAATCCAAAGTCTTTTTCGAGACCCGGTTGTTTCAAAAATTACAATATAAATCCAAAGTTTTTATTCCAGACCCGGTTGTTTCAAAAATAATAATATGAGCCCAAAGTCTTTATTCCAGACCCGGTTGTTTAAAGAAAAATCATATGAGCCTAAAGTCTTTATTCATGACCCGATTGTTTCAAAAATTATAATATAAGTCCAAAGTCTTTTCACCAGACCCGGTTGTTTCAAAAATTATAATATAAATCCAAAGTCTTTTCTCCAGACCTGGTTGTGTCAAAAATTATAATATAAATCCAAAGTCTTTATTCCAAACCCGGTTGTTTAAAAAATAATGATATGAGCCCAAAGTCTTTATTCCAGACCCGGTTGTTTCAAAAATTGTAATATAAGTACAAAGTCTTTATTCCAGACCCAGTTGTTTAAAGAAAAATCATATGAGCCTAAAGTCTTTATTCATGACCCGATTGTTTCAAAAATTATAATATAAGTCCAAAGTCTTTTCACCAGACCCGGTTGTTTAAAAAATTATAATATAAATCCAAAGTCTTTTCTCCAGACCGGTTGTGTCAAAAATTATAATATAAATCCAAAGTCTTTTTCCAGACCCTGTTGTTTCAAAAATAATAGTATAAATCCAAAGTCTTTATTCCAGACCCGGTTGTTTCAAAAATAATAATATAAATCCAAAGTCTTTATTCCAGACCCGGTTGTTTCAAAAATGATAATATAAGTCCAAAGTCTTTTCTCCAGACCCGGTTGTGTCAAAAATTATAATATAAATCCAAAGTCTTTTTCCAGACCCGGTTGTTTCAAAAATTATAATATAAGTCCAAAGTCTTTTCTCCAGACCCGGTTGTGTCAAAAATTATAATATAAATCCAAAGTCTTTTTCCAGACCCGGTTGTTTCAAAAATTATAATATAAGTACAAAGTCTTTATTCCAGACCCAGTTGTTTAAAGAAAAATCATATGAGCCTAAAGTCTTTATTCATGACCCGATTGTTTCAAAAATTATAATATAAGTCCAAAGTCTTTTCACCAGACCCGGTTGTTTCAAAAATTATAATATAAATCCAAAGTCTTTTCTCCAGACCCGGTTGTTTCAAAAATTATAATATAAATCCAAAGTCTTTATTCCAGACCCGGTTGTTTAAAAAATAATGATATGAGCCCAAAGTCTTTTCTCCAGACCCGGTTGTGTCAAAAATTATAATATAAATCAAAAGTCTTTATTCCAAACCCGGTTGTTTAAAAAATAATGATATGAGCCCAAAGTCTTTATTCCAGACCCAGTTGTTTCAAAAATTATAATATAAGTACAAAGTCTTTATTCCAGACCCAGTTGTTTAAAGAAAAATCATATGAGCCTAAAGTCTTTATTCATGACCCGATTGTTTCAAAAATTATAATATAAGTCCAAAGTCTTTTCACCAGACCCGGTTGTTTCAAAAATTATCATATAAATCCAAAGTCTTTTCTCCAGACCCGGTTGTGTCAAAAATTATAATATAAATCCAAAGTCTTTATTCCAAACCCGGTTGTTTCAAAAATAATAATATGAGCCCAAAGTCTTTATTCCAGACCCGGTTGTTTCAAAAATTGTAATATAAGTACAAAGTCTTTATTCCAGACCCGGTTGTTTAAAGAAAAATCATATCAGCCTAAAGTCTTTATTCATGACCCGATTGTTTCAAAAATTATAATATAAGTCCAAAGTCTTTTCAACAGACCCGGTTGTTTAAAAAATTATCATATAAATCCAAAGTCTTTTCTCCAGACCCGGTTGTGTCAAAAATTATAATATAAATCAAAAGTCTTTATTCCAAACCCGGTTGTTTAAAAAATAATGATATGAGCCCAAAGTCTTTATTCCAGACCCAGTTGTTTCAAAAATTATAATATAAGTACAAAGTCTTTTTTCAAGACCCAGTTGTTTAAAGAAAAATCATATGAGCCTAAAGTCTTTATTCATGACCCGATTGTTTCAAAAATTATAATATAAGTCCAAAGTCTTTTCACCAGACCCAGTTGTTTAAAAAATTATCATATCAATCCAAAGTCTTTTCTCCAGACCCGGTTGTGTCAAAAATTATAATATAAATCCAAAGTCTTTTTCCAGACCCTGTTGTTTCAAAAATAATAGTATAAATCCAAAGTCTTTATTCCAGACCCGGTTGTTTCAAAAATAATAATATAAATCCAAAGTCTTTATTCCAGACCCGGTTGTTTCAAAAATAATAGTATAAATCCAAAGTCTTTATTCCAGACCCGGTTGTTTCAAAAATAATAGTATAAATCCAAAGTCTTTATTCCAGACCCGGTTGTTTCAAAAATAATAATATAAGTCCAAAGTCTTTATTCCAGACCCGATTGTTTAAAAAATGATAATATAAGTCCAAAGTCTTTTCTCCAGACCCGGTTGTGTCAAAAATTATAATATAAATCCAAAGTCTTTTTCCAGACCCGGTTGTTTCAAAAATTATAATATAAGTCCAAAGTCTTTTCTCCAGACCCGGTTGTGTCAAAAATTATAATATAAATCCAAAGTCTTTTTCCAGACCCGGTTGTTTCAAAAATTACAATATAAATCCAAAGTTTTTATTCGAGACTCGGTTGTTTAAAAATAATAATATGAGCCCAAAGTCTTTATTCCAGACCTCGGTTGTTTCAAAAATTATAATATAAGTACAAAGTCTTTATTCCAGACCAAGTTGTTTAAAGAAAAATCATATGAGCCTAAAGTCTTTATTCATGACCCGATTGTTTCAAAAATTACAATATAAGTCCAAAGTCTTTTCACCAGACCCGGTTGTTTAAAAAATTATCATATAAATCCAAAGTCTTTTCTCCAGACCCTGTTGTTTCAAAAATAATAGTATAGATCCAAAGTCTTTATTCCAGACCCGGTTGTTTCAAAAATGATAATATAAATCCAAAGTCTTTATTCCAAACCCGGTTGTTTAAAAAAAATAGTATAAATCCAAAGTCTTTATTCCAGACCCGGTTGTTTCAAAAATTATAGTATGAATCCAAAGTCTTTATTCCAGACCCGGTTGTTTCAAAAATAATAATATAAGTCCAAAGTCTTTATTCCAGACCCGGTTGTGTCAAAAATTATAATATAAATCCAAAGTCTTTTTCCAGACCCGGTTGTTTCAAAAATTATAATATAAGTCCAAAGTCTTTATTCCAGACCCGGTTGTTTCAAAAAATAATAATATAAGTCCAAAGTCTTTATTCCAGACCCGATTGTTTAAAAAATGATAATATAAGTCCAAAGTCTTTTCACCAGACCCGGTTGTGTCAAAAATTATAATATAAATCCAAAGTCTTTTTCCAGACCCGGTTGTTTCAAAAATTATAATATAAGTCCAAAGTCTTTTCTCCAGACCCGGTTGTGTCAAAAATTATAATATAAATCCAAAGTCTTTTTCCAGACCCGGTTGTTTCAAAAATTACAATATAAATCCAAAGTTTTTATTCCAGACCCGGTTGTTTCAAAAATAATAATATGAGCCCAAAGTCTTTATTCCAGACCGGTTGTTTCAAAAATTATAATATAAGTACAAAGTCTTTATTCCAGACCCAGTTGTTTCAAAAATTATAATATAAGTACAAAGTCTTTATTCCAGACCCAGTTGTTTAAAGAAAAATCATATGAGCCTAAAGTCTTTATTCATGACCCGATTGTTTCAAAAATTATAATATAAGTCCAAAGTCTTTTCACCAGACCCGGTTGTTTCAAAAATTATCATATAAATCCAAAGTCTTTTCTCCAGACCCGGTTGTGTCAAAAATTATAATATAAATCAAAAGTCTTTATTCCAAACCCGGTTGTTTAAAAAATAATAATATGAGCCCAAAGTCTTTATTCCAGACCCGGTTGTTTCAAAAATTATAATATAAGTACAAAGTCTTTATTCCAGACCCAGTTGTTTAAAGAATAATCATATGAGCCTAAAGTCTTTATTCATGACCCGATTGTTTCAAAAATTATAATATAAGTCCAAAGTCTTTTCACCAGACCCAGTTGTTTAAAAAATTATCATATAAATCCAAAGTCTTTTCTCCAGACCCGGTTGTGTCAAAAATTATAATATAAATCCAAAGTCTTTTTCCAGACCCTGTTGTATCAAAAATAATAGTATAGATCCAAAGTCTTTATTCCAGACCCGGTTGTTTCAAAAATAATAATATAAATCCAAAGTCTTTATTCCAGACCCGGTTGTTTCAAAAATGATAATATAAGTCCAAAGTCTTTTCTCCAGACCCGGTTGTGTCAAAAATTATAATATAAATCCAAAGTCTTTTTCCAGACCCGGTTGTTTCAAAAATTATAATATAAGTCCAAAGTATTTTCTCCAGACCCGGTTGTGTCAAAAATTATAATATAAATCCAAAGTTTTTATTCCAGACTCGGTTGTTTAAAAAATAATAATATGAGCCCAAAGTCTTTATTCCAGACCTCGGTTGTTTCAAAAATTATAATATAAGTACAAAGTCTTTATTCCAGACCCAGTTGTTTAAAGAAAAATCATATGAGCCTAAAGTCTTTATTCATGACCCGATTGTTTCAAAAATTATAATATAAGTCCAAAGTCTTTTCACCAGACCCGGTTGTTTAAAAAATTATAATATAAATCCAAAGTCTTTTTCCAGACCCGGTTGTTTCAAAAATTATAATATAAGTCCAAAGTCTTTTCTCCAGACCCGGTTGTGTCAAAAATTATAATATAAATCCAAAGTCTTTTTCCAGACCCTGTTGTTTCAAAAATTACAATATAAATCCAAAGTTTTTATTCCAGACCCGGTTGTTTCAAAAATAATAATATGAGCCCAAAGTCTTTATTCCAGACCCGGTTGTTTCAAAAATTATAATATAAGTACAAAGTCTTTATTCCAGACCCAGTTGTTTAAAGAAAAATCATATGAGCCTAAAGTCTTTATTCATGACCCGATTGTTTCAAAAATTATAATATAAGTCCAAAGTCTTTTCACCAGACCCGGTTGTTTCAAAAAATATAATATAAGTCCAAAGTCTTTTCACCAGACCCGGTTGTTTAAAAAATTATCATATCAATCCAAAGTCTTTTCTCCAGACCCTGTTGTTTCAAAAATAATAGTATAGATCCAAAGTCTTTATTCCAGACCCGGTTGTTTCAAAAATAATAATATAAATCCAAAGTCTTTATTCCAAACCCGGTTGTTTAAAAAATAATAGTATGAATCCAAAGTCTTTATTCCAGACCCGGTTGTTTCAAAAATAATAGTATGAATCCAAAGTCTTTATTCCAGACCCGGTTGTTTCAAAAATAATAATATAAGTCCAAAGTCTTTATTCCAGACCCGATTGTTTAAAAAATGATAATATAAGTCCAAAGTCTTTTCTCCAGACCCGGTTGTGTCAAAAATTATAATATAAATCCAAAGTCTTTTTCCAGACCCGGTTGTTTCAAAAATTACAATATAAATCCAAAGTTTTTATTCCAGACCCGGTTGTTTCAAAAATAATAATATGAGCCCAAAGTCTTTATTCCAGACCCGGTTGTTTCAAAAATTATAATATAAGTACAAAGTCTTTATTCCAGACCCAGTTGTTTAAAGAATAATCATATGAGCCTAAAGTCTTTATTCATGACCCGATTGTTTCAAAAATTATAATATAAGTCCAAAGTCTTTTCACCAGACCCGGTTGTTTAAAAAATTATAATATAAATCCAAAGTCTTTTCTCCAGACCCTGTTGTTTCAAAAATTATAATATAAATCCAAAGTCTTTATTCCAGACCCGGTTGTTTCAAAAATAATAATATAAATCCAAAGTCTTTATTCCAGACCCGGTTGTTTAAAAAATAATAGTATAAATCCAAAGTCTTTATTCCAGACCCGGTTGTTTCAAAAATAATAATATAAGTCCAAAGTCTTTATTCCAGACCCGATTGTTTAAAAATGATAATATAAGTCCAAAGTCTTTTCTCCAGACCCGGTTGTGTCAAAAATTATAAAATAAATCCAAAGTCTTTTTCCAGACCCGGTTGTTTCAAAAATTATAATATAAGTCCAAAGTCTTTTCTCCAGACCCGGTTGTGTCAAAAATTATAATATAAATCCAAAGTCTTTTTCCAGACCCGGTTGTTTCAAAAATTACAATATAAATCCAAAGTTTTTATTCCAGACCCGGTTGTTTCAAAAATAATAATATGAGCCCAAAGTCTTTATTCCAGACCCGGTTGTTTCAAAAATTATAATATAAGTACAAAGTCTTTATTCCAGACCCAGTTGTTTAAAGAAAAATCATATCAGCCTAAAGTCTTTATTCATGACCCAATTGTTTCAAAAATTATAATATAAGTCCAAAGTCTTTTCACCAGACCCGGTTGTTTCAAAAATTATAATATAAATCCAAAGTCTTTTCTCCAGACCCGGTTGTTTCAAAAATTATAATATAAATCCAAAGTCTTTATTCCAGACCCGGTTGTTTAAAAAATAATGATATGAGCCCAAAGTCTTTATTCCAGACCCGGTTGTTTCAAAAATTATAATATAAGTACAAAGTCTTTATTCCAGACCCGGTTGTTTCAAAAATAATAATATAAATCCAAAGTCTTTATTCCAGACCCGGTTGTTTAAAAAATAATAGTATAAATCCAAAGTCTTTATTCCAGACCCGGTTGTTTCAAAAATAATAATATAAGTCCAAAGTCTTTATTCCAGACCCGATTGTTTAAAAAATGATAATATAAGTCCAAAGTCTTTTCTCCAGACCCGGTTGTGTCAAAAATTATAATATAAATCCAAAGTCTTTTTCCAGACCCGGTTGTTTCAAAAATTACAATATAAATCCAAAGTTTTTATTCCAGACCCGGTTGTTTCAAAAATAATAATATGAGCCCAAAGTCTTTATTCCAGACCCGGTTGTTTCAAAAATTATAATATAAGTACAAAGTCTTTATTCCAGACCCAGTTGTTTAAAGAAAAATCATATGAGCCTAAAGTCTTTATTCATGACCCGATTGTTTCAAAAATTATAATATAAGTCCAAAGTCTTTTCACCAGACCCGGTTGTTTAAAAAATTATAATATGAATCCAAAGTCTTTTCTCCAGACCCTGTTGTTTCAAAAATAACAGTATAGATCCAAAGTCTTTATTCCAGACCCGGTTGTTTCAAAAATTATAATATAAATCCAAAGTCTTTATTCCAAACCCGGTTGTTTAAAAAATAATAGTATAAATCCAAAGTCTTTATTCCAGACCCGGTTGTTTCAAAAATAATAGTATGAATCCAAAGTCTTTATTCCAGACCCGGTTGTTTCAAAAATAATAATATAAGTCCAAAGTCTTTATTCCAGACCCGGTTGTTTCAAAAATTATAATATAAGTCCAAAGTCTTTTCTCCAGACCCGGTTGTGTCAAAAATTATAATATAAATCCAAAGTCTTTTTCCAGACCCGGTTGTTTCAAAAATTACAATATAAATCCAAAGTTTTTATTCCAGACCCGGTTGTTTCAAAAATAATAATATGAGCCCAAAGTCTTTATTCCAGACCCGGTTGTTTCAAAAATTATAATATAAGTACAAAGTCTTTATTCCAGACCCAGTTGTTTAAAGAAAAATCATATGAGCCTAAAGTCTTTATTCATGACCCGATTGTTTCAAAAATTATAATATAAGTCCAAAGTCTTTTCACCAGACCCGGTTGTTTAAAAAATTATAATATAAATCCAAAGTCTTTTCTCCAGACCCGGTTGTGTCAAAAATTATAATATAAATCCAAAGTCTTTATTCCAAACCCGGTTGTTTAAAAAATAATGATATGAGCCCAAAGTCTTTATTCCAGACCCGGTTGTTTCAAAAATTATAATATAAGTACAAAGTCTTTATTCCAGACCCGGTTGTTTCAAAAATAATAATATAAATCCAAAGTCTTTATTCCAGACCCGGTTGTTTAAAAAATAATAGTATAAATCCAAAGTCTTTATTCCAGACCCGGTTGTTTCAAAAATAATAATATGAATCCAAAGTCTTTATTCCAGACCCGGTTGTTTCAAAAATAATAATATAAGTCCAAAGTCTTTATTCCAGACCCGATTGTTTAAAAAATGATAATATAAGTCCAAAGTCTTTTCTCCAGACCCGGTTGTGTCAAAAATTATAATATAAATCCAAAGTCTTTTTCCAGACCCGGTTGTTTCAAAAATTACAATATAAATCCAAAGTTTTTATTCCAGACCCGGTTGTTTAAAAAATAATAATATGAGCCCAAAGTCTTTATTCCAGACCCAGTTGTTTAAAAAATTATCATATAAATCCAAAGTCTTTTCTCCAGACCCTGTTGTTTCAAAAATAATAGTATAGATCCAAAGTCTTTATTCCAGACCCGGTTGTTTCAAAAATAATAATATAAATCCAAAGTCTTTATTCCAAACCCGGTTGTTTAAAAAATAATACTATAAATCCAAAGTCTTTATTCCAGACCCGGTTGTTTAAAAAATAATAGTATAGATCCAAAGTCTTTATTCCAGACCCGGTTGTTTCAAAAATAATAGTATAAATCCAAAGTCTTTATTCCAAACCGGTTGTTTCAAAAATAATAGTATGAATCCAAAGTCTTTATTCCAGACCCGGTTGTTTCAAAAATAATAGTATGAATCCAAAGTCTTTATTCCAGACCCGGTTGTTTAAAAAATTATCATATCAATCCAAAGTCTTTTCTCCAGACCCGGTTGTGTCAAAAATTATAATATAAATCCAAAGTCTTTATTCCAAACCCGGTTGTTTAAAAAATAATGATATGAGCCCAAAGTCTTTATTCCAGACCCGGTTGTTTCAAAAATTATAATATAAGTACAAAGTTTTTATTCCAGACCCAGTTGGTTAAAGAAAAATCATATGAGCCTAAAGTCTTTATTCATGACCCGATTGTTTCAAAAATTATAATATAAGTCCAAAGTCTTTTCACCAGACCCAGTTGTTTAAAGAATTATCATATAAATCCAAAGTCTTTTCTCCAGACCCGGTTGTGTCAAAAATTATAATATAAATCCAAAGTCTTTTTCCAGACCCTGTTGTTTCAAAAATAATAGTATAGATCCAAAGTATTTATTCCAGACCCGGTTGTTTAAAAAATTATAATATAAGTCCAAAGTCTTTTCTCCAGACCCGGTTGTGTCAAAAATTATAATATAAATCCAAAGTCTTTTTCCAGACCCGGTTGTTTCAAAAATTACAATATAAATCCAAAGTTTTTATTCCAGACCCGGTTGTTTCAAAAATAATAATATGAGCCCAAAGTCTTTATTCCAGACCCGGTTGTTTCAAAAATTATAATATAAGTACAAAGTCTTTATTCCAGACCCAGTTGTTTAAAGAAAAATCATATGAGCCTAAAGTCTTTATTCATGACCCGATTGTTTCAAAAATTATAATATAAGTCCAAAGTCTTTTCACCAGACCCGGTTGTTTAAAAAATTATAATATAAATCCAAAGTCTTTTTTCCAGACTCTGTTCTTTCAAAAATTATAATATAAATCCAAAGTCTTTATTCCAGACCCGGTTGTTTCAAAAATAATAGTATAAATCCAAAGTCTTTATTCCAGACCCGGTTGTTTCAAAAATAATAATATGAATCCAAAGTCTTTATTCCAGACCCGGTTGTTTCAAAAATAATAGTATGAATCCAAAGTCTTTATTCCAGACCCGGTTGTTTCAAAAATAATAATATAAGTCCAAAGTCTTTATTCCAGACCCGATTGTTTAAAAAATGATAATATAAGTCCAAAGTCTTTTCTCCAGACCCGGTTGTGTCAAAAATTATAATATAAATCCAAAGTCTTTTTCCAGACCCGGTTGTTTTAAAAATTATAATATAAGTCCAAAGTCTTTTCTCCAGACCCGGTTGTGTCAAAAATTATAATATAAATCCAAAGTCTTTTTCCAGACCCGGTTGTTTCAAAAATTAAAATATAAATCCAAAGTTTTTATTCCAGACCCGGTTGTTTCAAAAATAATAATATGAGCCCAAAGTCTTTATTCCAGACCCGGTTGTTTCAAAAATTATAATATAAGTACAAAGTCTTTATTCCAGACCCAGTTGTTTAAAGAAAAATCATATGAGCCTAAAGTCTTTATTCATGACCCGATTGTTTCAAAAATTATAATATAAGTCCAAAGTCTTTTCACCAGACCCGGTTGTTTAAAAAATTATAATATAAATCCAAAGTCTTTTCTCCAGACCCGGTTGTGTCAAAAATTATAATATAAATCCAAAGTCTTTTTCCAGACCCGGTTGTTTCAAAAATTACAATATAAATCCAAAGTTTTTATTCCAGACCCGGTTGTTTCAAAAATAATAATATGAGCCCAAAGTCTTTATTCCAGACCCGGTTGTTTCAAAAATTATAATATAAGTACAAAGTCTTTATTCCAGACCCAGTTGTTTAAAGAATAATCATATGAGCCTAAAGTCTTTATTCGTGACCCGATTGTTTCAAAAATTATAATATAAGTCCAAAGTCTTTTCACCAGACCCAGTTGTTTAAAAAATTATAATATAAATCCAAAGTCTTTTCTCCAGACCCGGTTGTGTCAAAAATTATAATATAAATCCAAAGTCTTTTTCCAGACCCTGTTGTTTCAAAAATAATAGTATAAATCCAAAGTCTTTATTCCAGACCCGGTTGTTTCAAAAATAATAATATAAGTCCAAAGTCTTTATTCCAAACCCGGTTGTTTAAAAAAAAATAGTATAAATCCAAAGTCTTTATTCCAGACCCGGTTGTTTAAAAAATAATAGTATAAATCCAAAGTCTTTATTCCAGACCCGGTTGTTTCAAAAATAATAATATAAGTCCAAAGTCTTTATTCCAGACCCGATTGTTTAAAAAATGATAATATAAGTCCAAAGTCTTTTCTCCAGACCCGGTTGTGTCAAAAATTATAATATAAATCCAAAGTCTTTTTCCAGACCCGGTTGTTTCAAAAATTATAATATAAGTCCAAAGTCTTTTCTCCAGACCCGGTTGTGTCAAAAATTATAATATAAATCCAAAGTCTTTTTCCAGACCCGGTTGTTTCAAAAATTACAATATAAATCCAAAGTTTTTATTCCAGACCCGGTTGTTTCAAAAATAATAATATGAGCCCAAAGTCTTTATTCCAGACCCGGTTGTTTCAAAAATTATAATATAAGTACAAAGTCTTTATTCCAGACCCAGTTGTTTAAAGAAAAATCATATGAGCCTAAAGTCTTTATTCATGACCCGATTGTTTCAAAAATTATAATATAAGTCCAAAGTCTTTTCACCAGACCCGGTTGTTTAAAAAATTATAATATAAATCCAAAGTCTTTTCTCCAGACCTGGTTGTGTCAAAAATTATAATATAAATCCAAAGTCTTTATTCCAAACCCAGTTGTTTCAAAAATAAAGATATGAGCCCAAAGTCTTTATTCCAGACCCGGTTGTTTCAAAAATTGTAATATAAGTACAAAGTCTTTATTCCAGACCCGGTTGTTTAAAAATAATCATATGAGCCTAAAGTCTTTATTCCAGACCCGATTGTTTAAAAATGGTAATATAAGTCCAAAGTCTTTTCACCAGACCCGGTTGTTTCAAAAATTATAATATAAATCCAAAGTCTTTTTCAGACTCTGTTGTTTCAAAAATTATAATATAAATCCAAAGTCTTTATTTCAGACCTGGTTGTTTAAGAAATAATAATATAACTCCAAAGTCTTTATTCCAGACCCGATTGTTTCAAATATTATGATATAAGTCCAAACTAAGATACGATAATGATGTTCCGGTGGAATAAAAATGAGAATTGAGCCTAGTCTTCTCTCCAGACCCAGTTAATTAAAACTGGTGGAATCAAAGTCTTTGTTGTTGTTTTAAATTATACTGAACGTATTGTGAATATACGCGCTATGGGTAAATTGAGAATCAAGCATAGTCTTTTCTCCAGACCCGGTTATTTAAAACTAAAAACTAAAACCCTATAGTAATGCCTTCATATAGCACAAAAGTCCAAAGTCTTTTTCCAGACGCAGTAGTTTCAAAAATTATAATGTAAGTCCAGTCTTTTTTCCAGACCAAGTTATTTCAAAAATTATAATATAAGTCCAAACTAAGATACCATAATGATATTCCAGTGGAAAAAAGAAAATCGAGCTTAGCCTTTTCTCCAGACCCTGTTATTCAAAAATTGTAAATAACAATACAATAACAAAAATCGTATAAAGACCCCATAATCTTATTAATGCTGGATAACATGGACATATAGCGTAGTCTTTCAGCCAGACCCAGTCATTTATTTTTTCAAAATAAGGCTAAGAGTAAAAATAAAAATAACTCCAAATCTAATACCAAGCAATCCTTGAACCTAAGAACATGTTTTTAAAAAGAGGTTTAGAATGTTGTCTTTATTCCAGACCTAATCATTACAAAAATTACGAAAAAAAAATCTTCTAACATAAGACCCTATCATATTCTCTTGGAATAACATGAGTAGTAAAACGTACTCTTTCCTCCAGACCAGGTTATCTAAGAAATGAATTAAAAAAGAAAAACATATCTAAAACCAGTTTTCAAAAGTTACACCCAGTAAAAAATATGTCTGTACCCCACACCCAGATTCTTTTGTATAATAATACTAAGACCCCTACAAAACATTGTAATTATGAATTTGCAAAGAAAACGTCCATTTTCCAAACTTGGTTATTATTTAAAAATAAAATTGTCTAAAACAAATACCCAATAATCTAACTACTGTGGAATGACATGGAGATCGATTGTAGACTTTCCTCCAGACACAATTATTTCAAGAATAAAAAAACAATAAAACCCAACCCCCAACAACGAATCTAAGAACCAACAATCCTCCAAATTAAGACCAAGTACAAAAGCACATTTTAGAGCGTTGTCTCTATTCCAGACCCAGTCATTTAGAAATTAATTCAAACAATCTTAAAAACATAAGACTTTGTCATATTCTTATTCCTGTTGAATAACATTATTATTATGCTTAGACCTTCGTCTAGACCCAGCTATTTATAAGATAAACAAATATTGAAAAAAAAAATCAAAGCTAAGACCAATCTTTAAAATTAAACCCAGTTAAAATGCTTGGGTTTAGAGAGTTTTCTTTACCCCACATCCAGTTCTCTTAAAATACAAATTAAGCAAAAGATTAATCTAAAAACTTAGACACCAGCATCTCCCAAAATATAAAACCCTGTGATAAGGCATACCACAAAAACGTCAAATTAATAAAAGGCGTAAATATTCAGATTTGAATGGTACGCGCCTTAAAAACCCAAAATAACAACAACAACGTTGTTCTACATCAATGATATTGTGGCGTATTTGTTAATATTGTCTGTTTTTATCGTTTCTAATAATTTCCTATTTTGAAATAACTGCATGGGTCTAGAGCAAAGACTACACCATATTTAAAGACTGGGCGTTGTGGCGTGCGCCTGTAATCCAAGCTATGTGGGGAAGTTACAAATTGATGCAGAGGTTCGAGGTTCGAGCCCTGGTCACGTCTTTCGGATGGTGACGTTAAAGGTCGGTCCCAGGCGTAAATAATCATATCTGATTGAGACACGTCTGACAAAACTCAAACACACACACACACTCGTTTGCCCCCTGGAAAGATTAAAACTCAAGATGTTGATGGACCTGAATCCACCGACGGGACAGCCTAACTCCATAACTCTGGTACGGGTGTGGGAGGGGGCTCTTCTTTCTTTGCCTCTCTCTCTTTCAGTCATTTCAAATCTTATCACTTCTTGATCACATAAATCCCCTCTCTCTCTCTCTTTGCTTAACGGGTCAATATAACCCCAGAAAATATATCTTAGGCCACTGAGATTATTGGAATTGTAACTAATAAAAAAATGCTGAATATATTACAAATGGTGCTTGGTACACTGAAAATTTAAAGTACCGAAGAACTTGTTAAAACGTTCTCCCCTCTTGTTAGAATGATTTTCTTTTATATAATATCTCATAGATCGTCGATCAACAACCTTATCGTTTACGGGAAGTAATCCCCATATTGTGTGCTGATATCTTATTCCTCAGTTTTTTTGTTTTATATGTATTTTAAACGTTTTGTTTTTTTTCATTAAAAAAGGAATGAATATACAAGAAATAATAATAATAAACAAGTGGAATGCCTCTGACCGTCTCACCTGCATCAAGCGATTCAACATAGCAGCAGTGCTGACTTTGAAAACTACTATAACTCGCACAAGATGTTAAGTGATACTTGGTTACTCTTATTTCCACGTTTTATGAACTAGACCAATACACTTACAGGATGGTAATTCAACAAATACCCCCAATGTGGCCAAAGTTCATTGACCTAAACGACCTTTAACCTTGATCATGTGACCTGAAACTTGCACAGGATGTTTAGTGATACTTGATTACTATTATGACCAAGTTTAATGAACTAGGTCTATATATTTTCTAAGTTATGATGACATTTCAAAAACTTAACCTCAGGTTAAGATTTTGATGTTGATTCCCCCAACATGGTCTAAGTTCATTGACCCTAAATGACCTTTGACCTTGGTCATGTGACATGAAACTCTAATAGGATGTTCAGTAATACTTGATTAACCTTATGGCAAAGTTTCATGAACTAGGTCCATATACTTTCTAAGTTAAGATGTCATTTCAAAAACTTAACCTTAGGTTAAGATTTGATGTTGACGCCGCCGTCGCCGTCGGAAAAGCGGCGCCTATAGTCTCACTCTGCAATGCAGGTGAGACAAAAAGAAGTAATAAAAATAATACTAAATAAGATTGTTACCCTACTTCTCATACAGGGGGTGGCAAAAATAGTCAATCATGACTTATTGCCAAATAAAAACATGGAATGGAATGGTTATCCCCTCTTGTTAGAATTTTTTTTTTTTTTTATATAATATAACATAGATCGTCAATCAACAACTTCGTTTTCGGGAAGTAATCCCCCTATTGTTTACTGATATCTTATTTCTCAGGTTTTTTTCATATGTATCTTAATGTTTTGTTATTAAGGTTTTTTCATAGAAAAAAGGAAGGAATGTACAAGAAATTATTTTTTTAAAGGACAGGTCCACCGCAACAAAAACTTGATTTGAATAAAAAGAGAAAAATTCAACAAGCATAACACTGAAAATTTCATCAAAATCGGATGTAAAATAAGAAAGTTATGGCATTCTATTGTTTCGCTTCATTTCACAAAACAGTTATATGCACATCTCGGTCGGTATGCAAATGAGGAACTGATGACATCACTCAATCACTATTTTTTTGTATTTTCTTAAATGAAATATGAAATATTTTTATTTTCTCGTCATTGTCATGTGAAATGAAGTTTCATTCCTGCCTGCAACACGTGGAAATTTATTATTTTAACATTTTGTGCTTTAGGCAAGGAGGTCCTAATCGTCAAATTCGTAAAAATTGAAATAATGTATAATTCAAACAATGAAAACCAAAAGAAATAGTGAGTGAGTGACATCATCGACTCTCTCATTTGGATGTAGCTGGCTCGTTCATATAACTATTTTGTTAAAAATAAGCAAAACTTTGAAATGTCATAACTTTCTTATTTTACATCCGATTTTGATGAAATTTTCAGCATTGTGCTTGTCTGATTTTTCTCTATTGATTCAAATCAACATTTTTCTGAAGAGGACTTGACCTTTAATGGTTGCAGGGTCTTTGTTTTGTTGTTGTTGTTGTGTTTTTAATGACTTTTATAACTGGGTCTGACAGAAAGACTACGCTACATTTCCATGTTATTCAACATAAATAGGATCGTGGGTCTTTGTTTTTTTTATAATTATTATAATTTTTGAAATAAATGGGTCTGGAAAAAAGACTTTGGACTTATATTATAATTTTTTAATTAACCGGGTCTGGAAAAAAGATTTCGCATTTTTGTGCTATATAAACACATTACTATAAAGTTTCAGCTTTTAGTTACCGGGTCTGGAGCAAAGACTATGCTTGATTTTCAATTTACCATTAGCGTCTGGAGAAAAGACTAAGCTCGATTCTCATTTTTATTGCACTGGAACATCATTAATGTATCTCATTTGGGACTAAAATTATAATTTTTGAAATAACCGGGTCTGGAAAAAAGACTTTGGATTTATACCATGATTTTTTTAATCAACCTGGTCTGGAAAAAAGATTTTGGATTCATATCATGATTTTTGAAACAACAGGGTATGGAATAAAGACTTTGGGCTCATATTATTATTTTCGATACTACCGCGTCTGGAATAAAGAATTTGGGCTCATATTATTATTTTTGAAACAACCGGGTCTGGAATAAAGACTTTGGACTTATGTTATAATTTTTTAAACAACCGGGTCTGGAATAAAGACTTTGGGCTCATATTATTATTATTTTTTAAACAACCGGGTCTGGAATAAAGACTTTTGATTTATATTATAATTTTTGAAACAACCGGGTCTGGAATAAAGACTTTGGATTTATGTTATAATTTTTGAAACAACCGGGTCTGGAATAAAGACTTTGGGCTCATATTATTATTTTTGAAACAACCGGGTCTGGAATAAAGACTTTTGATTTATATTATAATTTTTGAAACAACCGGGTCTGGAATAAAGACTTTGGATTTATGTTATAATTTTTGAAACAACCGGGTCTGGAATAAAGACTTTGGGCTCATATTATTATTTTTGAAACAACCGGGTCTGGAATAAAGACTTTTGATTTATATTATAATTTTTGAAAAAACCGGGTTTGGAATAAAGACTTTGGACTTATTTATAATTTGTTAATTAACCGGGTCAGGAAATGAGACTTTGCACTTTTGTGCTAAATGAACGCATTACTATACGATTTCAGCTTAGGACGGATTTGCCAAAAATCCCTTCAAATTTATTACATTTGTGGGTAAAGTCATTATTACATTTGTGGGCGATCAAAAATTATTACATTTGTGGGTAAAGTGCATTATTACATTTGTGGGTGAAATTATTACATTTGTGGGTAAAGTGTTATTACATTTGTGGGCGTTATTACATTTGTGGGTAAAGTGTTATTACATTTGTGGGCGTTATTACATTTGTGGGCGATTATTACATTTGTGGGTGTAACAGGGGGTCCGATATTTTTTAACAGGCGAGAAAGAGGAATAAGAAGAGAGAGGGAGGTAGAGAGAAGTGGAGAAGCATGAAGGCGCAAGTAAGATGGGGTGATACATTTGGCTGGATAAGCAGAATATACTGCAAAATCAGTTCACATACATAAGCAGTACATCTTTTCTAAATTGTATATATTTTATTTTGGGACTAGTGTCTCAGATTAACAAAAAATAAAAACAAATGTTTACTTCTTTTTAATCATATATGGTTCTACAGTGAATTTAATTGAACTACAGTTTCAAGGAAATAAACGTCTTTATTTTTGTGTCAATGTGAGTTAATAGATAACTATATTTTAATGTTTCAAGAAAAAAATAAGATTTACCCTTCCCTAGCTAAAGGTATACGTGCGCCCTGTTACAACCGATAATGTCGCACCAACGCATAATGTCGCAATCTGCGACATTATGCCAAGAGCGTCCGACGCATAATGTCGCAGTCAACGCATAATGTCGTAGTTTTTCTAACGCATAATGTCACATGTCGCAACGCATAATGTCGCAGCAAATCGTCAACGCATAATGTCACATGTCGCAACGCATAATGTCACAGCGGTATTTTCTTCAGGACTCGAGCTACAGATAAGATATAAAGCATGCTTTTACTTCGTATTTTGAGACACGAAAAAGAGAATGAAATTATTTTGAAATCAGGATTACTCTTTGTATGGATATTTGTCACTTTATTGCCATTTCGTCTACTGCCTTTTCCCCACTATCGCATGGTCTGATATCATTTCGTCTACCATTAGTTAGTCAACTATCAACATAGTCCAATAACCATTTCGTCTAATTACCATCTCGTCTAATAGCCAGTTGGTCTAATAGCCGTTGTGTTTATTATCATTTAGTCTAATTGTATTTTTTTCAATTGGTCCAATATCATTACGTCTATTACATTTTAATCTAATAGCCAATTGGTCTAACAACCACTTGGTGTACTCTCCTTTTCGTCCATGTTCCATTTGGTCTAATTTCAGTTGGTTCGCTATCACTTTGTCTAAACCCATTTCGGCTAACAATCATTTGGTATCGTTGCCATGGGTCCAATCACCATTAGGTCCTATCACCGGTTCTAGGACAATTACCCCCCAGAAAATCACCTTCCGGACAACCACCTCTTGACATTTAGCCTCTAAGGACAATTACCCCCCCCCCCCCCCGGACAATTACCCCCGGACAATCATCCCCTGGACAATTATTCACAGACAATTACCCCCGGAAAATCCCCCCCCCCACCTTCTCTCTGGCATCGAATCAAGCGTGACCCCAGGGGGAAGGGGGCACTCGACCAAAAAAGTGGTAGGGGTGTGCCGCGGGCGAGACAAAAAACGGGGTCCTTGGAACGGATCGCTAGCGTGTCAGTGCTGATGCATCCCTGTGGAACGGACATGCGTGCATGATGTAGCTCGCCCGGCGGCACGTCCGCCGGGTGCGCTCGCGCAGAGGTGATGGTCGGACAGCGCTCTGCGGCCGCATTTCACCAAAATTGCAGCTCATTCTAGCAGATCAATGTGACCGGAACGGCGTAACGAAAAATATGACAAGCTTTGGAGCGGATTTATTTCTTCTTTTTTCTCGATAAGAAGAAAATGTTTTGCCTTGGAGCGGCTTTATTTGTTCTTTTTCTCAATAAGACAAAGATGCTATGCCTTGGAACGGAAATTTGAGTGTAAAAATGGGGGTCCCCTCCGCTGCACATTATTATATACTGAGTGCCCCCCGGGCGTGAACCATTATAATGGTCTGGGTCGGTGGCACAGGTTTTAAATATATTTTCTACTTTATCTTATGTTAATAACTTTCTCTCTTTCTCCCTTTTTCTCTCTCCCTCTCTCTCATTTTCTTCTTGTTCATTTTTTCCTTCTTTTCCGCCTTTTTTTTTTGTTTAGCAATGCCTTCTGCATCATGAAAAATAGGGGTGGGGGCTTGCGCTATATAGCTACGCATATGTACATCAGAAAATGTGTAAACTGGCCCACATACTAAGTTTTCATAGAACAATTGAACATTCATTAAAGACACGATTAGACATAATAATCACAAATGCCTAATTTCTCTGATTCCAACTGATCTGATTTTTTTCTTGATTCATTTGGGGTTTAATTTCAGGAAAAAATCAGGAAAATAGATAAAACATTAAAAAGACACCTTCACAGGTAGAAATATTGAAAGTCGGTAACGCAAACCATCAACACTACTATTGACAAGAAGAACCTATAAACCTGTTATTTTAAAACAATTCATCTAACAAGAAGCTAAGAATTATGAAACAATTGGTGCACATTCCAGATTAAGATGTGGCTTTAGTTTTAATACAGTAAGCAAAAAAAATATGCAAAGATAATATACACAAGAACGCCTTGTAATTTTACTATTTAGGCCCTGACTCTGTGCACTCCCTTTGTCTAGGGGGTTATTGTCCCCGGGGCAGGGTAATTGTTCCCGTTGGTAATTGTCCTCTAGGGTAATTATCCGGGGGGTAATTGTCCTCGGGGGGGGGGGGTTAATTTCCTAAGGGGTAATTGTCCGGGGGTAATTGTCATCGGGGGTTAGTTGTTCAGGGGGTAAATGTCCTGGGGTAATTGTCCAGGGGGTAATTGTCCGGGGGGAAATTTCCCTAGGGGGTAGTTGTCCGGGGGGGGGGTAATTGTCCTCAGGGTGTAATCGTCCTCGGGGGTAGTTTTACAGAGGGAAGTTGTCCGGGAGTAATTGTCAAGGGGGTAATTGTCCGGGGTGTAATTGTCCTCAGGGGGTCCTCGGGGGGTAATTGTCCTCAGGTGGTAATTGTCCAGGGGGTTATTGTCCTCGGGTGGGTAAAATTGTCAGGGATTAGTTGTCCGGAAGGGTGATTGTCCGTGGGGTAATTGTCCTAGAACCAATAATTGGACATATTGGTGATTGGACCCGTGGCAACGATACCACACTGTGAAAAAAAAGAGTAAATTTACGTTGGTCATTTTTTTGTTGGGTAATATATACGTTGGTTATTGTTTTGTTGGGCATTATGTGCCCAATACTTAGGCAAATTTTTACTCTGCCGCTGCCAAAATACAGATGTCCAATTGTTGGGCTAGTAATTGCCCTGCTGAGTGGTAAATGTTGCGAAACTTTACGATCACGAGTTGCGCTTGCAGCATGCTACACACGGTCGATAAGATATGGAGGAGCTTCTAGATGACTGGGGGCTGGGGAGCCTCGCTGAATCTTTCATAGATGAGTTGCTTAAACGTTTTTTTATTTTTTTTATTTTGGACTTTACGTTAAGCATAATTTGTAAGGAATTTGTCAGAATAGGCCTACATACATGACATATATCTGACGCTGTTTTGTTTTTGCTTCACTCACTTGAGATATGCACTTGCACTTGTATGCAGCGTTATTGTGCATGCAAAGCACTTTCGGATAAGGTCTCCGGATCGACACGGACCAGGTACAAGAAGTGAGTGTAGGCCTTGCCCAGATGTTGGGTTAATAACTTTATTAAAAAGTTGGGCAAATTAATGTCCCCCAAAATGTAGTTCAAAATATTACCCAACAGTTGGGCACATTAATGCCCCAACAACGTTGGGTAAAATATTGCCCAGTAGTTTGTAGGGTTGACTATCGGCCCAACGTTGGGCAAAATATTGGGTAAAATATTGCCCAATTTTTTCACAGTGCAAATGGGTATTAGCCGAAATGGATTTAGACAAAGTGATAGCGAACCAACTGAAATTAGACCAAATGGAACATGGACGAAAATGAGAGTACACCAAGTGGTTATTAGACCAATTGGCTATTAGACTAAAAGGTAATAGACGTAATGATATTGGACAAAATGGATATTGGACCAACTGAAAAAAATACAATTAGACTAAATGATAATAAACACAACGGCTATTAGACCAACTGGCTATTAGACGAGATGGTAATTAGACGAAATGGTTATTGGACTATGTTGATAGTAGACTAACTAATGGTAGACGAAATGATATCAGACCATGCGATAGTGGGGAAAAGGCAGTAGACGAAATGGTAATAAAGCGACAAATATCCATACAAAGAGTAATCCTGATTTCAAAATAATTTCATTCTCTTTTTCGTGTCTCAAAATACTAAGTAAAAGCATGCTTTATATCTTATCTGTAGCTCGAGTCCTGAAGAAAATACCGCTGTGACATTATGCGTTGCGACATGTGACATTATGCGTTAGAAAAACTACGACATTATGCGTTGACTGCGACATTATGCGTCGGACGCTCTTGGCATAATGTCGCAGATTGCGACATTATGCGTTGCTGCGACATTATGCGTTGGTGCGACATTATCGGTTGTAACACGCCCCGCTTATGTCATATCCTTTTGAATATAATTTTACTTTGTTAGTATTCTTCATTCCGTTTTTTAGATAAAAAAGTCTTAAAGATACAAACAATGACAATTTAAATAGGTTGTAAGCAGATAAATAAACATGAAAAATGTAAAGCGTCCTAAAAATGTGTCATTTTTAGGTCATTCATTTGAATGAGAGGACAAGGTTATTGTAAATATCCAGGGCATTATGCGTAAATTATAATACCATTGCGACCCCTGCCAAGCCGATGGTTCAGGCATGACAACCCCTAGTGATGTCACAGACAGAGACCTCAAATGACAGGAGAGCCGATTCGACAACTAACTTAATCTAAAAAACACGTATTGAAGATAACAACAAATGGGAGCAAAACTTTTATTTTCGTGAAATATACATTCCGTTCTTCAATAAATCTTTGACCCTGTCGTTAACTTCCCATTCATTCCCGAGCAGAGTGTGAAAAAAGGTGCATGTTCCATAGAACCTCTGCCAAAAGCAATGTGTAAGGGAAAGATAAGCCCCAACACACGAATAGATGAGTTAATGAAATGGGATTTCAGTGAAATATAGTTTCTCCTGAACTCCCCGACTTGATACGATCATTCCCCCCCCCCCTCTACATCACATTTTAAGAAAAAAGGGTGCATATTTTCATAAGAAATACCATGTGTTATATCATGGACCTACCACTCAGAGTGGTAGGTCCATGGTTATATCGACGGACGCCCGTGCGTACGGGCAGGAAGAAGCCAAATGTCTCGTAATGTTTCCATTCCTTTCTAACATATCCCTGGTCTGAATATTACGTCAAAATCTATACATCACATATATATTTTTATTATACAGTCGAAATTCTGCTCGCAGCTTTAAAAGAAAATTCGCTCTACGCCATGTCTGGCCCAAACTTTTACCTCATTACTCCACTAGGGTAGACCGTATACTATTTTTTAAAAATTGTTCTTCATATTTTAAGAGCGCTTTTTGCCTTTTTCCCCTGTGTCCCTCTCCCATTTTAAAATATGCCCCGCCGCTCCTGATTATTTTCTTCTGTCTTCACATTTCTATAAATTTGGTAAAATATACAGTGTGAGAAATTACTTGCAGACAGAACGTCGCTGGTGTTTCATACTTCAATGATCAGTAAAATAACAATACAACTCTTGTAGCTTCTTTCTTGTGTCAGGCTTTGATCGAAAGCTTGGTGCAATAAAAGTCATATTAAGAAGCTACATAGGCGACGGAATCGGGGGGGGGGGGGGGAGGGGGCGAGGGTCCTTTCCCCCCTAAATTTTAGGTTTTTTTTTTAATTGTCAATTTTGTTTCCTGCGTCCCTCCTAAATTCAAGTGGACCGCCCTAGAATTGCTTAAAGTCGTATGACCCCCTCTAAAATTTTGTTTGTTAACCTTTTTTTTCTTGTCATTTCTTTTTGTCCTGTGTCAAACCATAAATTCCAGGTAGACCCCCCCCCCGAAAAAATTGGCTTTCGCCGCCAATGAGAAGCTATACGACCAGTTTTGAGTCATTCATTCACCTCTAAATAAGAATATATATAGGGGCTAAAATTATGCGTAATTAAATGCCAGCCAGGTGCGGATCTCGGAATTTCCAGGGGAGCACTTTTGTCTAGAAAAAATTGACAAGCAAAAATTTAAAAAGGGTTGGCAATTGCACATAATACGGTACTTTCGACTACTTTTTTGTGGCTCTCAAAAGGGGGGGGGGCATGAGCCGGGTCCCCCCCCCCCCGATCCGTGCAAAAGCACCCCTTCCCTCGAGCTTAAGTTTGTTGCCCCCTCATAACAGGTCAAGTCGATGCCACCTAAGTTTTAGTTCAATTTGCCCACCCCCTTCCCCATGTGGCACCCCAAAGGTCGAGCATCATTTTTGCTCCTCGCTAGGTCAAACTTCAAATTTCGGGCGCGCCCATGCACGCTCTATTATTATTATTATTATTATTTCATCTCAAAGTCCGGGATAGAAAAGGAATAACCTTGTTTTTTATATATACAATATTTTTTGACGGTTTCTTGTCAATTCGAGGGTGCTGATTACGAATCTGGATGATGCCACTTGTGTAACCTTAAGCATTTTCCGCAAATTGGCAAAATCCAATATGGCCGCCAAAATATGCAAATTACCCATGGAAATCCTAAAATTGTCAGCACATTGGCTATGAAATGCATGAAATTGTGTGGCAGGAGTGAAATATTCTCTGAATAAATTATTTTTGACAAAATATTTATTTTCCTGATATTCAAAATGGCCGCTATAGGCCCTTGTGTACTTTATTATGTACAATATGAATTTAACGTCAACATTTGAAAAGAGTTCTGTTGAAGTTTATGTCTCAATGAGATGTCACTGAGAGTTTGGCAGCCTTATTGTTGGGCTTAGTTTTCTTGTATTGATACATTCATTTGGATTTGTAATTGATTACTTAAGGGGTTCGAAGAGCATGCAGCAGTGTTTACCCCCTCCCTATCACCCTAGTCGCCAATCCCTGTTATATACATGTAAGGGAAGTCACGTATCCTGGAGCTAAACCATGCACAGCCTTGAAAGTAAGGAGGATTTTGCATTCGATCCTGTACTTAAAGTTAAAAAAAGAGGGCGCTGTTAAGCATTCGATCCTGTACTTAAAGTTAAAAAAGGGCGCTGTTAAGCAGCTAGCACCGGTTTTATTTCTCTCTAACTAGACTTTCAGTTTTAGACCATACGTTGATGTTCATTGGACTTTATGGATACTATCATATTTTGTGAGTGTTTTGTGGTTCTATCTCCATCATTTTTTACATTACATTCTTGCTGTGTCGTGAGTATATCCCGAATGTACAGAAACATGATATACATACGTCGATAGGCTAACTACGTTTGTAACCCGACGTTCGGACAGTTCAGACCCTTGACATTGATCTTTTGGCCGGCACTGTTGTGTCCGCGAATGCCATGGTCATGGACAATAGTCACTCTCCGGACAATAGTCCAATTTGCTATACAAGAGACGAGTTTTTAAAGCTTCGAAATTTGCCTCATCCGAGACCTCGTTTGGACCAAGACGTTTTTTCTACTATACAGACTCTTGGAATCGCCCGCAAACGAGGGCGTCGTGCAGGAAGGAAAGTTCACCGGCCAATACGAGTTGTTCACTCGTATCCTCAAAGGAATTTGGCCCAGCTCTATTTATCCGACCAAGAACTTTGAGGTACATCAGTAGTGAATATTATCAGAGCTCACATCGCCAATTATTACCCTCCATATTTTTTACTAATGCATGTTCACTATGCAACAAATTCGATGATTTCCAAGCAACTATTCTTGCACAGTATTCTGACGTCAGTTTGATTGCAGTCACTGAGACCTGGCTCACCCCAGATAAACCGTCATCCTGCTTTGATTTGCCCTCCTTTACTCTTCATCGATCTGATCGTGTTGATAGAGCTGGGGGAGGAATATTGTTATATACGAGGAATTACTTTAATTGCCGACAAGTCTTTGAAGACTCGGTCCCTGAACATCTTGAAATATTGTGGGTTAAATTAACTTCCTCTCCCACAATACGTTTAGGAAAAAGCATTTATGTGTGCGTTGTATATGCTCCACCGAGGTCTCTACATCATCAGGAAACAATTGATCACATTATCCAGATAGTAGATGTGATTAATTCTACTGAGGATGCCCTGATTCTGATCTTGGGTGATTTTAATGACATGCCAACTGAAGATCTTGTTCAACAGGTTCTATTGACTCAGCTGGTAACATTGCCGACCAGAGGCGATGCCATCTTGGACAAAGTCTTGACGAATCTTCCAGACGTTTTTAATGAACCTGTTGTTCATTCACCAATTGCGTCCAGTGACTATCGTGTCGTCGTAGTCCGTCCTCATGGCGCAATTCAGTCTGAGAAGGCTACCAAGGTGAAACTTAGACCTTTCCGAGATTCATCCATTCGAATGTTTGGTCAGTGGATCACCGAATTTGACTGGACTGAGCTCACCGATGCTGAAAATGTTGATGAAATGGTGGAGATTCTCCATAGCACACTTATGATGCAGTATAAGCGTTGTTTTCCAGAGATATAAATTAGGAGAAGAGTTCGAGACAAACCATGGTTCATCAACAGCAGCATCCGTAACCTCATCGAACAACGCAGAATCGCACACAGGAGTGGAGATTTGGATCGCTATTATCTACTACGAAATAGAGTTCAACGTGCAATTTCTCGAGCCAAAGCAAAGTATTTCCGTAGAAAGGTTGAGCATCTCAAGAGCTCAGAGCCAGGAAAATGGCACAGACAAGTAAGATCCTTAACGGCAATGAAAAAGAAGCCGTCTTTCAATATTAGTCAAGCAGATAAATCCAACCGGGAAGTAGCCAATGATATAAATCGGCATTTTTCCTCAATCTGCAACACACTACCACCACTGGACTTGACAACTCTTTGGGCTTATCTTCCAGCACCTACATCTCCGCCCCCTATTCGCGAGAGGGAAGTGTTACGTCGTTTAAAAAGCCTTAACTCTTCTAAGGCACCTCATCCACACGACGTCCCTACTCGCATATTTAAGGAATTTGCGCCCGAAATAGCCACACCTCTTTCCTTGATCTTCAATAAATGCCTGAAGAACGGATATTTTCCCGAGAAGTGGAAGCGTGCATCTGTTACAGCGATCCCCAAGTCTACACGTGTTACAGGTTATGATCAACTTAGACCTATCTCTATCACGTCTGTTCTTTCTAGAGTCTTTGAGAGTTTCCTTGCCGACTGGTTAATGAATGACCTTAAACCCCACATTGATTCATCGCAGTTTGGCAATATAAGAGGGAGTTCTGTTAACCACTATCTTGTTTCTATGCTGGACGTCATCTATAAGAATCTTGAGCAACGTGGATGGTATGCCAACATCTGCACTATTGACTTCACCAAAGCATTTGACCTTGTGAATCATTCGAAGGTCATTGAGAAGTTGATCCAACTTGGAGTTGATCCTTCAATAATACCGATTGTTTGTAGTTTTCTGTCCGACCGTCACCAAGTGGTACGACACCAGGGACAGACATCCAATCCGATGAGCCTGTCATGCGGAGTGCCTCAAGGTACTAAGTTGGGACCGATTCTTTTCCTTGCTCTTGTTAACGATGCTGCCCTATCTACACCATATAGATGGAAGTATGTCGACGACCAGAGTTTGGTAGAGGTATTATCTACGAACCAGCAAAGTAACATCCAGGATCACGTTGACGAACTCGGGGAATGGTGCGCCTTAAATGACGTAACGCCAAAGCCTGAAAAGTGTCAAGTTATGCAGGTGTCTTTCTTGAAGAATCCTCCTCCCATGTTGGATATCACCATCGCAGATGTTCACCTTAAACATGTTGATTCTCTGACACTACTCGGTGTAGCGATTCGTTCGGATCTGAAATGGGACGATCAGGTCCAACAGATGACATCACGGGCTGCGCGGAGACTTTACATTCTGTGTGTTCTAAAGAAATTCGGAATCGACAAGCATGATCTTGTGACCATCTACAAAGCTTACATCCGTCCTCTTGTAGAGTTTGGTGTCCCTGTTTGGGGCTCAGGAATTACGAAGAAGCAGTGTTGCAAATGACCGGATCTAAAAACGTGCGCTCTGTTTCATTGTGTACCCGTCTCCCATCTCATATGCACAACGGCTTGCTCTTTTTAAGTTACTTATGTTGTGTGAGCGCAGGAATGATCTTCTTCTGTGATTTGGACGCGGTCTCCTGAAATCTGATCGCCACCGTGTCATGCTACCGGTCACTCATCAAAGCATCTCTAATCGTAGTTCAGGATTACGAAATGCTCATCTACTCCACTTGCCTCGTTGTAAAACCCAACGATACAAGAACTCTGCGATTCCCTCCTTAACTAGAATGCTAAATTCCAACATGTAGTTTTATGCTATTAATCAGTATATTGTGTTTGCCAAGAATATCCATCTCTGTTTATCTCTAAAAAGTATATAATTGCCTTTGGTGAAATCACACACGTTTTTACCCTCATTTTTTTTTCTTTCATATGCTTAATTGGTATATAAGTTATCACTTGATGTTTTTAACTATTGAAAAAAAAATCCGTATTCATAAACCTTTTTACATTAAAAATCCTACTGCTATCAAACACCGTAAGATAAAATTCTTTAATTCCTGAAGATTTAATTGAATATAATTTTTTTTGGGTTTCACTTGTCATCAATTTGAATAACATCTAACTCAAAAGTAGGCCAATTGGATATGCATGCAATATAAATACTACATTATGTAGTTTATCTTGCTTTTCATGCCTTATGTGTTTGATGATTATGATAACGATATTGATCTCTTTGCAAATGATAACTGTTAAATGGTAATGATTATGATAATATAGCATAATAATACTTGTAGTGACGATATTTTTATATACAGTGACAATAATGATATAATTTATAATAATACAATTTACAGTACTCTGTGCTTCATTTTCCGTATGTCGGATATTTAACATTAGCCTCAAAATTATACCTTGAAAACATAATTCCATTTTTATTTCTCAATGTGAATCTTCCACTTTGCGATTTAATTCTGTATCCCAATCTTAACCTTTTCCACAACTTATAAATTTGTTTATTGAATTTAGTGCATGTATTTCAGTTATCATTACCACATTATATATTTTTTTATAAACATCTTTGGAAATAATTTTGTAACCTGCTCTCATCTAGATTTACCTTGTAAGTGCAATGTACCAACATCAATTAATTAATTGTTACTTTATATTATTTGACTATTTCATTTCACTTATGTAACTATGAAATTTATGTTTACATTGTAACCTTTGTTTGTATCAGTCTCCCAACTGTTTTAACAAGGAAGTATTGTGTACAATAGACCGAAATGAATGAAAAAAAAGTCCACCCAGGAAAATGCTGACTTGAAAAATTAGCATAGTGCTGAAAATTGCATCAAAATTGCATGTAAAATAAGAAAAATATGACATTTTAAAATTTCGCGTATTTAAAAAAAACCCAGTGATATGCACAAATAGGCAGTTAGACTACAGGGGTGGTATTCTGTAACTCTGTCATAACTTTTGTCATAAATTTTGTCATTTCTCTCCGAGATGTGACACCGCTATGATTGTCACAAATCGGTATTCTGAACATTGTCTTTTCCCTGTCATATCTCTCAAAGTTCCCACCCATCTTTTCGGAAGCGAGCCAATCAAAATCATCGTTAGTTCCCAGCTGGAGCCCTTCTAGCCAATAAGAAAGCCCCGTGGCAGGTAGGGCGTATCCCCCAAACAGTTGCTGGCATCGCGCAACTACGCGTATATTGATGCGCTTAATTAAAAAGAGAGACAGGGAGCTGTGAAGAATTTTAGAGGAGAAGTATAAAAGTAAGGAAAACAGAGAAAAAAAGGAGGAATAAATATGTAGGGCCTAACTAATTGTAGCATGAAAAAATAATTTTGAAAATTGTCATGGAAGATGAGTAAAACTAATACCACAATCTAATCTAAATAATATAATTGTTTGCTTGACATTCAGTCGGCAGGGTATCGGGATATTTGGTACTAAAAGATATGACAAAATTTATGACTGCTACCCCCTGTCATAACTTTTGTCATATCTTTTGCTTGTATAAAAGGATTAGGCGCATTTAAAGCCGCGTATTTTTGCTGCGCGCTAAAGAGAAGAGACAAAATTTATGACAATTTTTGTGACAAAAGTTATGACATCCACCAGAATACCAATTTTGTCATATCTCTGAGATAAGATAAAATCTGGAGAAAAGACAATGTTCAGAATACCGCCCCAGGTGCCCATGCTAATGAGCAAAAAGGCCAGATTCATCCAAATCATCTCGTGGCTGAATCCTCCTCGCTGCAAAATCTCGTCATTCGTGATATTTTCGTTCTCTAAGAATTTACCTGGTTTAACCTCAACTTAAATGAAATATGGAACCGTTCGAATTTTCCATTGTGTGGTCTCTTTCACCAGTCAGAGTGCAGTATTCTTGTTTTCAAGCTGCAATATGTACTTGGCAAATGAAAACTGTGATCTTGACCCGATTAAACCAATTCTTATTTGGAAACCTATATCACTTTAAAGCATACATATCCAGATTTATCATGATTCAGAAATTATTTTGGCTCAAACAAAAATAAAGTGTGAAATGAGCAGCTTTTGTCAGGTGAAAATAATAATTTTGTAGCATATTTTAGATCAAAATTTTGACCTATATCAAAAAATCTTTGCATAAATTCAAATACATGACCTAAAAGAATGATCCTTCTTCTTTACAATGATACCAAATTCATGAAATTCGATGCACAATTAGAGCAGCAATGACCGAATGAAAAGAGGTGTTTTGGTCCGCATCAAGCTCATTAAATATGCAAAGCGTCTCAAGTCATGAATATCACTTTGATGAAAGAAGCATCTTTCTTGGGACCTGCCGTCTGACTGTAGGTGAGTCAGTCGATGATGTCAATCTCTCACTATTTCGTTTTGTTTTTTATTGTTTGAATTATAGAATATTTCATTTTTTATAGATTTGACAATGAGGACCAATTTGACTGAACCATATAGTGTTAAACAATATTTCACATGTTCAGGGAGGAATTAATCGTTGTATCACTTGACAATGAGAAGAAAAATAAAATATTTCATATTTCACATAGTAAAATACAAAAATAGTGAGTGGATGACATCATAGTCTCCTCATTTGCATACCAGCTAGAATGTGCATATAACTGCTTTGTGAAATAAAGCAAAACTTTAAGATGTCATAATTTTCTTTATTTTACATCCGATTTTGATGAGATTTTCAGTGTTATGTTTGTTGGATTTGTCTCTTTTTATTCAAATCAACTTTTTGTTGGGGTGGATTTGTCCTTTAATTGGTAGCCAAGGCAACTCTGTGAGGATAGGGGTGATGTGATCATATTTCTTTGTACCAGTTAGCAGGCGAGCAGCAGCATTCTGTACGCCTTGGAGTCTGGTCAGCATAGTGGAAGGAAGAACAGCCAGCAGACTGCTACAGAAATCAATCCTGGGGGTGATTAAGGAATGAATAAGGCTTTCTGCTGCAGAACAAGTGAGTAGTGATCTTATAGCCGATATGTTCCGTAGCTGGTAGTAAGTTGCCTGGCACACCTTGGAAATATGCTTGTCTATCTTCATACCCTGGCCAAAGAAGACACCAAGATTACGAGCATTCTCTGAAAGAGGGACAGCCACACAGCCAACTTGAAGATTTTGTGGAACAATCTTGCTTCGCACATGTGGTGAAGAATTGACTAGATATTCAGTTTTGTCATCATTTAGCTTGACAAAATTTAGTACCATCCATTGCCTGATTTCTGCGAGGCAGGTAGTCAGACGTGAAATAGCATCTGCATCATGGTCTGTCACCCTTGGGTCGAAGGTCAAATTCTACTGTGTATCGTCTGCATAGAAGTGAACTTGCAATCCATGATGACGAGCAATGTCCCCAAGAGATGCAGTGTACAGAGTAAAAAGTAGCGGTCCGAGAACGGAACCTTGCGGAACACCATACTTCACGAGAGAGTCTCCTCTGACAAATTACCTTTGATGACCACCAACTGTCATCTGCAGTGGAGATACGACCGGAACCATGCTAAGGCAGTGGCATTAATCTTAAAGTCAACAAGCAATCTCTGGAGAAGGACGTCATGATCTATCAGGTCTAAGGCTGCTGAAACATCCAAGAGGATGATCAATATTGTTTTCTTGATGTCTACTGCTCTCAATATGTCATCAGATATCCGACGAAGAGCTGTATCGACACTTTGGAGGCGTTTATAGGCAGATTACATGGTCTCGTGAAGGTTGTTGTCTGAAGATGTGCCGTCAGTCTCTTTGCCAAAACTTTTTAACAACTTTAGCAAGGAAAGGTAGGTTTGATATGGGACGGTAACTGCTCATTACCTCCCGATCAAGTGATGGCCTCTTCAGGAAAGGAGTTACATGCGCAAGTTTCAATTCTTCAGGGAACTTTCCTTCCTACAGGGAAGAATTTACAATCCTTGAAAATAGCAGAGCCATCAAGCCATCATTTTCCTTCACAATTGTAGTTGGTATAGGATCGAGAGAGCATGACTTTGAAGGGGACCTCCTTATGATTATCTGTATTTCTAAACGAGATGATGGCGCAAATGCAGATAGATGATCTTCGCGTGAAGAAGGTACATTTCCATCGAACTCTCTCACTGACTCAGACTCTGACTCTGCCTATCAGATGTGACTTTTTGTGACTCTAAGTTACATCATGTAGACTCATTTTTTCCAGTAAAGTACCTTGAGAAGTCCCTAGCAAACTCAGCAACTGAGGAATGATGTGGAAGTGCAGCAGATTAATCGGTCTTGCGATGCATGAGCTTGTTGACTATTACGTAAAGTGCTTTTTGATCATTTCCACACTCGACGATTTGCTCGTTGTACTTTTAATACTTAGCCTTAGCATTCTCAGACAATGTTTTGACCACGTTTCTCTGGTCCTTGAACAATTGTTGTCAACTGTGAGCTCTGTCCGCCTCCATCGTCTTTCAAGCTGTTTTCTGCGTGGCACTAGCGATGCATTCATTGTATCATGGCACTGCAGATTGTTCCACGATGAAGCATGTTCTTTGCGGAGCATGTTAATCCAGTAGTTCCCTAATAACTTCATTATACTGGTGAAATACTTATTCAGTGGAGCTGGAGACATTGGCAAGTAAACTGGACTCTTCAATATCTGATCTTAACTGGGCTGGATCAATTGACTTAACTTTACGGTATGTAATCTTCTTCTTCACTAGCTTTGGTTTCTCTAGTTGAAGAAAGCAAAGGACAGAGCAATATTCTGATATCGAGGAACATTAGTTAAGATTTCAATGTTGACGACACTGCTGTTCTGCTTTGCAGGCGAGACAACAATTTTCACCCAAAGCGAGGAGATTTTCTTTATTAATGGAGAGAGCTTTTAATTTTGTTCATAATCTTTTACTACGTGCAACAACGGTTATGGTGCCTTTGAAAGAAATGGACCATACATTATTATCGAGAGGACATCGCTCCCTTGAACAAGTTAAATTTTGTGCTTGACAGGGCAATATTAATTCAGAAGCATCTTTGTCTTTCAAAGGATTTATAGCTATCATAGCACGATAATATGAATCCCTTGCTTGGGTTGACATTTATGTAGATTATACTTATGAAGATATATTAAATGCTAAAAATAACGTATTAAGAAAAAAATCAAATAAATAAACAAATTGGTAATTGGATTATGACAGCACAATTCGAAAATTATGGCAAAAATACTGAAAAAGATAAAAAGCCATTCCGCTAATTAGCAAGAAGTCTGGTAATCAATATTTTCTCATTTTCTACCATTTAGTGCATACCTTTTTTAACACCTGGCAAAAATGTTTCGTGTTCGCTCAAGCAGGAACAAAACTTATTTTTTAATGACATTTGAAAAAGAAGACTTCGGAGCATCTACAACAGCAAATTGTAGACATCATGATTAAACAAAGGTTGACCGATTTTTCAAAACTGTCCCGTTTTTTTTAATACGCAATGAATTTGGTGAAGCGGTCGAGAAAAAAAATCGTGTCCACCTTTGCCCCCCCCAACAATGCTTTTTTGGCCCCTAGTTTAAAAGTCCCGGGGCCGACACTCGGCTACTTACTCAAACACCAACACTGTACAGTAGATTCGTTGATCCTTTTGAACATTGATCCTTTCGATACCTGATACGTCTTTCCAGTCTATTATACCTGCAAATGTAGATCTTCCCTCTGTAAAAGATGGGAGGTAAATAAAAACTATACTCATCTATTTTTCTATTTACCTTTCGCATAATTGGGGGGGGGGGGGGGGAATTCTTACAAAATCAGAATGAAAAAAGGCCTTTTCTCATAGAGCAGTCTCAAAGCAATCCTTCGCTACATCTCATTGGAGAGCGAGAAACTACATGTACTAAATTCAATTCAATTCATTTTATTTCCACAATTCAATAAAAAATTTAATCAAAATTGCACAAAGTGATTAAAAGACAATGAATAATACAATACATAGACTTACTTGGTACAAAAACAAAAGGATAAACAAGTACGGAACATTAACAGAATAATAAAAAGTAGATGGACGAACAAAGGCCTGGGGCCTATCAAAGGCTTGTCCCCAACATATAAAGATAACATATGACTGATCATAAACAAACAAGCAAATAAACAAACATAAAAAGCAATAAAGTTATTCAAAAACTAAAAATAGAAGTAAAATCAGGGAGTATAAGAATTAATTAGATTATTTATGTACATCTTCTTAAACCTAGACAGTGTACGGCAACTCTTCATATCAGAATCTAAACAGTTCCATAGCTTTGGACCAGTGAAAATTATTGTGGACCGAGAAAACTCATATTTTAATTTAGGAACACGGATGTGATTTGACTGTCTGGTTGTGTAAGGAACAGTTAAATTATTCTCTTGAAAACAATCATTTAAAAATTTAGGTAGTATATTGTGTAAATAAGAAAACATAAAGATTGCAACTTGTAATTTATGAATATCCTGAATTTTCAGTTGTCTGAATGTCAAAAATAAAGGATTGGTATGTGAAAGGGAGCTGAGTTTGTAATGACGCGTATTACCCGTTTCTGCAACAAAAAGAGTCTATTGAGATGTGTTGAAGAACATCCTCCCCACACAATATTACAATATATCAAATGAGATCCTATTAGAGATTGATAAATGGACAATAGAATGTTATGAGGTAAGACCTTCTTCAATCTACTTATTGCACCAATAACCCTTGATATTTTGTTAGAAATGTAACTAATATGATTTTTTCCAGGTTAATTTATCATCAATAACGACGCCCAGGAAATGAGTGGAATGTACTAATGGAATACGAAAATTGTCAATAAATAATTCGATATCAGAAAAATTGATTTGTTTATTCTTTGGTTTAAAGAGCATACAACATGTCTTAGAGATGTTGATTTTTAACTTGTTAGATGCAAACTATTCAGAAAACTTTACTAATTCGGAATTAGCTGTGTTACACAAAAAAATCACTTTTATCCCCAGACAAAAAAAGATTGGTATCATCGGCATAAATAATAGCATGAAACATTTTGCTTACAAATTGGATGTCGTTGATATACAAAAGAAAAAGTAAAGGCCCCAGGACAGACCCCTGGGGGACACCTATATTAATATTACGCATAGTTGAAGATGTATTGTTCATATAAACATACTGCAAGCGATTAGACAAATAACTTGAAAACCAATCTAAAACTGTACCTCGAATACCATAATGTTCCATTTTCTTTATAAGGATTTGGTGATCAACACAGTCAAAGGCTTTAGATAAATCTAAGAAAATACCAATGACAGAATTTTTATTTTCATATGCTTTAGAAATATTATTTGTAAGTTCAAGCAAAGCCATATACGAAGAATAACCTTCTCTGAATCCGAATTGTTTTGAATAAAGAATATTATGTTTAAGTAAAAAAGTAACTAAACGATTATACATGAGTTTTTCAAAGATTTTTATAAAATACTGATAAAATTAAAAATAACTCCCCCTATCTGGCTGGTTCCAGGGACAAGCAATCAAGTATTTAAACACAAAATTAATCAATAATTATAATATCATAGGATTACATACTTATCTGGATTTGCTAATGCACAATATATATGTTGACTTTTGTTCTACATACACACATGTATTTCAGTATGTCTGCGTGTATGTCCTGCAGATTGCTTGTCTCTTTTAACATATTTTCTTCCTTGTTTAATACATTTTCCTTGTTTGTTCTTGTTAATATATGTATGTATTTGTTACTTGTATGCAGTATCCCCAAGAAAAACAGTGTTAGTCCACTGATGGGGTTACCCTGGGTAAACAAAACGAAATGAATATATATAAATACTACAATTTGAAAAAAAAATACATTGGAAATGTGTATATTCTTAAAATCGTAAACCGATCAAACTGGGTCAAAAGTTTAAAATATTGTAATAAAATACAAAAAAAATGTACATGCTTTGAATTAAAGCGTTGGAAATCAGGGGCGTTGGAACTGCAGGTTGGGCAGAGGGCTCTCGCAATCCTAAAAAAAAATCCAGAAGGAAAAAAAAACGGTTTGTTGACATAACGATCTAGATAATGGTTCTTTAGAACAAGCCGGAGACCTGGTATAATTAAATCCATAACAACAACCAATGTTATTCTACAGGGGCTTATTTCGAAAGGGTGGGTGCTGTCGCGTTAGGGTGCGTCAACGCGAACGCGAAGATTCGTCCAAAGCCCCCCCGGTATGGCCGAAAGGGTGCGTTGGGAGCGCCACGTCGCGTCGCGTTCACTGGAACGCGCCCTTTCGTCCAAAGCCCCCCCCCCCCGGTTTGGACGAAAGGGTGTGTTTAATAATAATGAATAAATAAATACAAATATTTCTAAGAAAGCTGAACAAACAAAAAAGACGAGTGAAATGTGAAATTTGCATAGGAACATAAATCATCATATGGCACAAACATTCTTTTTAAGGTAAAAAAAAAACAATGACGGCATGCTGCATGAGGATTTTTCGGTGGAAATGTTTTATGGTGTAATATTGATACATGTAAAAATTATGACTGATTTCAAGGTTCTTTCAAATAAAAAAATTAACTTACCTTCAATTTTATACTTTGCAGGTGTGTATTTATTACAAAGGAAAACATTCGTATACCTGGAGATATTTGGTGTCCCCCAAATTATAAAACTTACGGCAGATGTGTCCTGGAAGGGCAAGGCCAAAATTGATGTCGGGTCAGCATTCACAACGTTTAACTCTTCAGACCCAACCTTACTATATTTTACACTTGAGACCCTGCTTCAGTATATTTTGTGAGATGTATCTGTTGTGTATGTGTGCGTGTTGTGTGTATAGTAATAATAATAATATGTGCGTATTGTTTGATTAATAAAAATAATAACAACAATAATAATAATAATACTTATAATAATGATAATAATAATAATTTTCACCCCAAAGAGTGAATTTATGGAAATGAATTTGGAGTGAAAAATTGGCACCAAGTGGCTTATTGCAAGGGTGGGTATCTGATTTTATTATCATTATTATCATCATTAATATTATCATTATTATTATTATTATTATCATTATTATTCTTAGTTGAACTTTTCTTTCTTTTCCTCAAATTGTCAATGCTTTAAATGATTGAAAATCCACTATTTTACGTGCAAATTGGCAATGTTTGACAAAATACCTTATATTCAGCTTTCTTATAAATATTTGTATTTATTTATTCATTATTATTAAACACACCCTTTCGTCCAAACCGGGGGGGGGGGGGCTTTGGACGAAAGGGCGCGTTCCAGTGAACGCGATGCGACGTGGCGCTCCCAACGCACCCTTTCGGCCATACCGGGGGGGGGGGGCTGTTGCACCCACAAATGTAATAACGCCCACAAATGTAATAACACTTTACCCACAAATGTAATAACGCCCACAAATGTAATAACACTTTACCCACAAATGTAATAATTTTTGATCGCCCACAAATGTAATAATGACTTTACCCACAAATGTAATAAATTTGAAGTGCTTTTGGCGAATTCGTTCTAAACTAAAATCCTATAGTAATGCGTTCATATAGCACAAAAGTGCAAAGTATTTTTTTCAGACCGGGTTAATAAAACATCAAAGTACAAGTCCAAAGTCTTTTTTCCAGAACCGGTTGTTTCAAAAATTATTATATAAATCCAAAGTCTTTTTTCCAGACCCAGTTGTTTAAAAAATATAATAAAAGTCCAAAGTCTTTTTTTCCAGACCCGGTTGTTTCGAAAATTGTGATATAAGTCCAAAGTCTTTTTTCCAGACCCGGTTGTTTCAAGAATTTTAATAAGTCCAAAGTCTTTTTCCAGACCCAGTTATTTCAAAATGTATAATATAAGTCCAAACTAAGATACGATAATGATATTCCTGTGGAAAAAATGGGAATCGAGCTTAGTCTTTTCTCCAGACCCAGTTAATTAAAACTGGTGGAATTAATGTCTTTGTTGTTGTTTCAACATATACGGTGTATATTGTGAATATGTGCACTAAGAGTAAATTGAGAATCAAGCGTAGTCTTTTCTCCAGACCCGGTTGCCTGTTATTTAAACATTATGAATAACAGTTTAAAAACAGTATAAAGACCCCATAATCTTATTAATGCTGGATATAGCGTAGTCTTTAGGCCCGACCATTTTTTTCTTAAAAAAAACCCTAATAGTAAGAATTAAAAAAAATCAAAGTCTAAGACCAAACAAACCTTCAACCTAAGAACCTGTTTAAAAAGAGGTTTAGAGTGTTGTCTTTATTCCAGACCTAAAACAGTAACGACAAAAAAATCTTCTAACATAAGACCTTATATTCTTATTCTCGTGGAATAACACGAGTTTTAAAACATACTCTTTCCTCCAGACCCGGCTATTAAAAAAAGTAACTGAAAAACTTCAAATCTAAGACCAAATTTCCAAAGTTTCACCCAGTAAAAATATGTCCTTTTTTTAATAATACTACTACCCCTACAAAACATTGTAATAACGCGTGGGTAAAGCAGACGTCCTTTCTCCAGACTTGGTTACTATTTGAAAAATAAAATAGTTTTTACAAATATTCTAAAACGAATACCCAATAATCTAATTACTGTGGAACAACATGAAGACCGATTGTCGAAGATCGACACCAGACACAATTATTTCAGGAATAAAAAATCAATAAAACTCAACCCCCAACAACGAATCTAAGAACCAACAATCCTCCAAATTAAGACCATGCATGTAGAAAAGCACATGTTTAGAGCGTTGTCTTTATTCCAGATCCGGTGATTTAAAAGTGATCTAAACAATCCTAAAAACAAAAGACTCATATTCTTATTCTTGTGGAATAACACGAGTATTATGCTTAGTCTTTCGTCTGGACACGGTTATTTAAAAGATAAAGAAATATTGACAAAAAATGACAGCTGAGACCAATCTTCAAAATTAAACCCACTTAAAATGCTTGGGCTTAGAGTGTTGTCTTTACCCCTCACCGACGTATATTATAACTTTTGAAACGACCGGGTCTGAAAAAAAGACTTTGGACTTGCATTATAATTTTTGAATTAACCGGGTCTGGAAAAAAGACTTTGGACGTATATTATAATTTTGAAACAACCGGGTCTGGTAAAAAGACTTTGGACGTATATTATAATTTTGAAAAACCGGGTCTGGAAAAAGACTTGGACTTGTACTGTAATATTTCATTAACCGGGTCTGGAAGAAAGACTTTGAACTTTTGTGATATATGAACGCATTACTATAGGATATTAGTTTAGAACGAATTCGCCAAAAATCACTTCAAATTTATTACATTTGTAGGTAAAGTGCATTATTACATTTGTGGGTAAAGTGTTATTACATTTGTGGGCGTTATTACATTTGTGGGTAAAGTGTTATTACATTTGTGGGCGATCAAAAATTATTACATTTGTGGGTAAAGTGTTATTACATTTGTGGGCGTTATTACATTTGTGGGTAAAGTGTTATTACATTTGTGGGCGATCAAAAATTATTACATTTGTGGGTAAAGTGTTATTACATTTGTGGGCGTTATTACATTTGTGGGTAAAGTGTTATTACATTTGTGGGCGTTATTACATTTGTGGGCGATTATTACATTTGTGGGTGTAACAGGGGCTTTGGACGAATTTTCACGTTCGCGTTGACGCACCCTAACGCGACAGCACCCACCCTTTCGACATTAGCCTTCTACAGGGATGAGATGACGACGTGTAAATTAACCGAGACTACACTCTAATCCAACCCTTTCATCTGTATGACAAAAAAAGAGAAAATGCATATTTTTTTTCTTAATGAACGCCTTTAAACGTAAACAATAATGCTTTAATGGGTCTTAATTTAGAAGATTGGTCTTATTTTATTTTATTTTGTGTTGTTTTCCATTGTTTTTTATTTAAATACTAAATATAAAGTCCTGGTCAAAAGTTTGGCGCCATCCCAAGATTCGATTTTTAAAAAAATCAGCCGAAACACAGCTAGGCAGAATGTACTGTCTTGTATAATTTTCTATTCAATCTGAGGGTGGTCCAAACTTTGGGCTAGTATTGGATAAATTAAATGAATCTAAAGTAAAGACAGAACTCTAAACCCACGTTTTATCACAGGGTCTTAGTTTTGAAGATGGCTGGGTCCCTCAATTTTAAGTGTTTGTTTCTTTATTTGTGTGTTTGTGTTTTTTCGTTTAAAAAGTAAGGTCTAAAGCAAAGAATACACTCAACCCTCATACCAAAAATAACGACGACAGCGAGATAATAATGCCACATTAGTACAAATGATAGGGTCTTGTGATTATTTTTGGAAAAATGAAGGTGTCCGGAATAAAAACAAATTTCGAAACAGTTATTTTTTCATACGGGGTTTTATTTTATTTGATCGGTTGTTTTTTTAGGATTGATTGGCCTAGGAATTCTTTTTCTGGTGGTGCGTTATTTATTGTTGTTAGCTTTAAGTAACCGGGTCTGGGAAAGGACTACACTTGATTTCCAATTGACCCTTAGCGCAAATATTCACAATATGCGCCGTATAAAGTTAAAACAAGTGGAATGCCTCTGGCTGTCTCATCTGCATCACGCGATTCAACATAGCAGCAGTGCTGACTTTGAAAACTACTATTACTCACACAAGATGTTCAGTGATACTTTTACTCTTATTTCCACGTTTTATGAATTAGACCAATACACTTACAGAGATAGGATGGTAATTCAACAAATACCCCCAATGCGGCCAAAGTTCATTGATCTCACATGACCTTTGACCTTGATTATGTGACCTGAAACTTGCACAGGATATTCGGCGATACCTGATTACTCTTATGTCCAAGTTTCAAAAGTCAGATCAATAAACTTGCAAAGTTATGATGGTAATTCAACAGATACCCCAATATGGCCAAAGTTCATTGACCTTTGAACCTGGTCATGTGACCTAAAATGCGCACAGGATGTTCAGTGATACTTGATTACTCTTATGTCCAAGGTTTATGATCTAGACTAACATACTTTCAAAGTAATGATGGTAATTCAACAAATATCCCCAATTCGGCCAAAATGATCTTTGACCTTGATCATGTGACCTGAAACTTACACAGGATGTTTAGTGATACTTGATTACTATTATGTCCAAGTTTCATGAATCAGATCCAAAACTTTTAAAGTTTTGATTGTAATTCAACAAATACCCCCAAATCGGCCAAAGTTCATTGACCCTAAATGACCTTTGACCTTGGTCATGTGACGTGAAACTCATGCAGGATGTTTGGTGATACTTTAAACCTTATGTCCAAGTTTAATGAACTAGGTCCATATATTTTCTAAGTTATGATAACATTTCAAAAACTTAACCTCAGGTTAAGATTTTGATGTTGATTCCCCCAACATGGTCTAAGTTCATTGACCCTAAATGACCTTTGACCTTGGTCATGTGACATGAAACTCTAGTAGGATCTTGAGTAATACTTGATTAACCTTATGGCCAAGTTTCATTAGCTAGTCCTATATACTTCCTAAGTTATGATGCCATTTCAAAAACTTAACCTCAGATTAAGATTTGATGTTGACGGCGCCGCCGCCGTCAGAAAAGCGGCGCCTATAGTCACACTCTGCTATGCAGGTGAGACAACAACAACAAAGACATTTATTTCACCATTTTTAATTAACTGGGTCTGGAAAAAAACACTGGACTTATATCGTGATTTTCGAAATATTTGGGTTTGGAAAAAAGACTTTGCACTTTTGTGCTATATGAACGCATTACTATAGGGTTTTAGTTTAAGTTTTAAGTAACCGGGTCTGGAGAAAATATTACGCTTGATTGTCTTGATTACTCTAAGCGCATATATTCACAATACAAGCCGTAATAGTTAAAACAACCACAAAGAAATTTATTCCACCAGATTTAATTAACTGGGTCTGGAAAAAAGACAAAGCTCGATTTTCATTTCTATTCCACTGGAATATCATAGTATCTTAGTTTGGTTTTAAAATATATTTTTTAACAACCAGGTCTGGGAAAAAAGACTTTGGACTTAAATTATATAACTTTTTAATCAACCGGGTCTGGAAAAAAAGACTTTGTACTTTTGTGCAATATAAAGCATTACCATAGGGTTTTGGTCTTTAGTTTTAAGTAACCGGGTCTAGAGAAAACACTACGCTGGACTCTCTATTTACTCTATCGCATATATTCACAATACGCGCCGCATATAAAGTTAAAACAACAACAGAGACATAAATTCCAACCGTTTAAATTGACTTGCTCTGGAGACTTGATTCTCATTTTTATTCCACTGGAATATCATTATCGCATCTTAGTTTGGACTTATATCATAATTTTTTTTTTAAACCGGCTCTGGAAAAACATTTGGACTTATATTTTCAGTTTTTTTTAACAACTTGGTCTGGAAAACTACTTTGGACTTATATTATATTTTTTTCATTAACCGGGTCTGGAAGAAAGACTTTGCACTTTTTATCTACACGAACACATTACTATAGGACTTTACTTTAGAACAGATTCGCCAAAAATCCCTTTAAATTTATTACATTTGAGGGTATACATTTGTTGGCGATCAAAAATTAGTACATTTGTGGGTAAAGTGCATTATTACATTTGTTGGCGTTATTACATTTGTGGGTAAAGTGTTATTACATTTCGGAGCGTTATGCGTTATTACATTTGTGGGCGATTATTACATATTGTGTGTGTAATATGGTGCAAACCCATTTCAGAGAAAATCGACTTCAAAGCTTACTATAATTCTCACACTTAAAAGACCGGCCAAACGTCAAAAGGGGCTCTACATGTAGATAAGGATTCGACGGCAAAATTTGCTAATGCTTGGCATCCCAGCTAAAACTCTTGCAAAAATACCGAGGAATAGCGTACGGCCGGATGCCAAGCGCACTTATGCGTGAAAATGCCATTTATAGCGTAAAATCTCGAAAGAATGTCGAAAATCAACATTTATATATTTTAACGGATTATCATTAGATTTTTTATTATCTTTGATATGCAATTATTTTTGGGGTGGATGCCAAGCATTACCAAGCATCAACAAATTTTGCTGTCCAAAGTATAAAAATCGTTTTGGTCGGTCTACCTAATATTCATTGCCAAAAGAAAACGCTGTTAGCTAAAATTGCGCTAACACTACGCTAATGGCACTGCTACAATCGGTAATGTCGCCGTAATGGCTATGTCAAAGTAATGCATTATTTACATTTGGAATTAACGTTTGACATCACAATCTGTATATCATTATTCATTAACAAATCAGCTACCAGCAACTTAGGTACAATGACCGCTCAGAAGGCACAGAAAGCACTGTTAGGGCGCCGCTAGGCGCGAGTGTTGTTAGGGAATTTGAGTTTGGCAAAATCTATAATTCATGCGTATAACGATCGAGATTTAACATAAGATTTAGTTATGATTATGTGCACATCCTACACGTTTAAAATCTTGTCTACGAAAGGGTAATGGAAAATAATTCCTTATTATACAGTGCGTCCCACAAAACACGAAACCGATATTTATCGATTTATCATAACTTAATGATTTATATGATTTATCATCACAAATACAATAGACAGAATATTCTCTTTCATCTGAAATTACTGAAATTATTTCTTATTCACGCATGAGTGAGCAAAAACATATTGAAGAGGGGATACCAAAAAGTATTTTTTTTCTGGGCCGCACTGTATAGGCCTAACTAGAATTTCCTTACTATTACATTTGAAACATAACATGACAGCAAGTAGTAAGTATACAGTTCCGGCCGCGGGAAACGTCACATTAGGCACCTTTCGCAATTCTCTACAACGCGAGATTAGAGTCGGGTAACTCAAAAGTTAACGATTAATCATAGACTCGAATTTCTAGATTGATTATATATTACAGTCAATACAATCAAACGTACAAAACTGTTTTACAATCATTGCCAAGCTTTGTGTTACAGGCCCTATAGATCTTGCTTTTCGTGTGCAAATCTCTTTCATACGACACCAGCATGCCATGCCATGCCATTTGCCTGCCGAAGCTCGCGGCGGGAATGTTCCTGTATCATGGCTATGACTCCAGCTGGCTGGAGACATGCGAAATGTAGATTATGACATGGATAAGAAAGTGGTTTTTCAAACAAATCGAGTACATATTGAGTAAGGAAAAACTTACCGAATTAAGGTTTAGATATAGATCATTACAGTCCATCGAATCGATATTGCATTTAATGTGCATTATTTGTGGATCACTGGCAATTGATTCCATGATGGGTCAGATCACCTCTCAAGCCGAATCATTTCCCATGCGTTGACATGTACACATCATGCAACAGGCCATAAACCGTCTAAATTTGCGGAGTTTTTTTTCTTTTGCCTGCACCTCCTACATAAACGATATGCCTCTAGCACACAATGTAATGGGCAGTATGTTTTACTTTCCCGCAGAAATGGAGGGTTTGCCGGGGGGTACACTTCCATTGATGAAAAGCACCCTAAACAAGGGAAGGTCTTTTCCAGATTATGAAAATGCATCTCTCAACAAGTTGTGACACCCTACAAGTAGTGGAAATATATCCCTTTTCAGTATTTTAATCATTGTTTCCCATACCCTCATAACGCTACATAGGCCTATACATAACGTACTTACCCACTCTTTCCCTTTTACGTGTGGTCGCGCCTGGCATCCACCATTCAATGGAAGTGGGTCCCCCGGGCGGCCTCTCGAGCTCTGGGAGGAACCAAATTTGGATTTGGAAAGTCGTCCTAAATCAGATATGTCGCTGTTTACCATAGTAGCAACCAGAATTTTGCACACGAAACGCAGATTGAATGTTTCCGTTCCAGATGCGAAACGAAAAAAATCTCATGTCACACAATTTGCATTACAGGGCGGAGTTTTACGACCATGACGACGGGCCCAAAAGTCTTCCAAAATGAACTACAGTTCTAAATAAGCGTACTCGTCCTCGAACGAAAGGTCGGGATTGCCCCTAGGGCAAACGCGGTAGCCCGTAGCGGGCATTTGAGGGGAGCGGACGCGGGAAGACGCCCGCGTCCGCTCTCCTAGGACATGAGCGCCCGCAGTTAGCGCCCGCGTCTATCCTAGGGTGTTTTCTCTTGGATATTCGGCAGTGCATTCTTGGTGGAAACAAGAAGTCTGATTTGACACATTCATTCAAGACTGCATGTGATCTTTTTCTCATACCAAGCATAAGTTTTCGATCATTTATCGTGGATAAAACCTGTTATGAAAATTACATTACTAAGTTTTGGGCTGATAACTGGGATTTTAGGCTTTTCCCCAAATGACTTATTGTGTTGGATTACACACTGGCACCAGCATAAATGGTCATTTGCTATGAATATTCTCCCCGTGGTGTCCGTTATTTCATTCATTGATATAATGAGTTTCTGACAAAGGAGCCGGCATTTGTCGATGTTGAACCTACATTCCGGAGGTCCTCCTCGAACTATTTACTCTATTCTTTCCCTGCATGGCCATCTTTTTTTTTTATATACCCTGTTATGCCTTTCAGGCGCGGATCTACGAGATGCAGATAAAAGGGAAAAGAAGAAAGCCAAATTGAAAGAAAAAGCCGAAAAGGAAGGGATGGATTGAAGACGAGAAGGAAAGAGATAAGAGAAATAGAAAACTGAGAGCCCGGACTGCATGAGAGAAGGGGAAAGGGGAGAAAGAGAATAGAGGGGGGGGGGGGGGCGAAAAGGAGAAAGAGGGAACGGGGGGGGGGGAGGCAAAGAAAAGAAATAGCAAAAGGTAAAATGGAGAATGGATAAGGAAGAGGAAATTAAAACAAGAAGGAGAGAGAGAAAACAGAGGTGATGAAAAAAGCGAAGGTGAGATAGAAAGAAAAGAGGGAAGGTGGAAGGCAAACAAAAAAGAAGGATAAAGAGAAGGAATAAGGGGTGAGAAATTAAAAAGGAAGGGAAAATTGAGAAAGATGAAATAGCGGGGATAAAAGTTACTGAAGGGGAGAGAGAGAGAGGGAAAGGGACTAAGAAAAGAAACAAGGAAAAGGAAAGAAAAGGATACGACTATTCTTATCAAAATACTGGAACCCCTCTCTAATTTTCATCATTTTTTATCCCCTTCCTGATTTACCTTTATCTATCTCAACCACTAGCTCTCATCTTTTCCCGATGTTTATCTGTGGACATCATTTTTATATGCACCTCTCATCATCAAATTTATTTTCATTTATCGTTTAGTTCTTTCTCAATCCCTCTCTCAAACTATTCTTTCTCTCTTCCCAACATATAATGCTATGTTAAATTAAGCTACTTGTACATTTCTATAGAATACAAGAAACTGTTGTTTCACAATATAACGGAGAGAGTATTACAAAAGAAGGGGAAGGGAAAGCAAGAGAAAATAAAGGGGAGAAACAAATCAAGGAGTGAAAGGGGGCACAGAAAAGGAAGAGGGGAAAAGGGAAAAGAGAAGGGATAAAGGAAAGGGAAAAAAGAAGGAAAGGGAAAAAATATATAGAGGGACAGCAGAAGGAGGGAAAGAGAGAAAAAGGTGAAGGGGAGAAAGAAGGAAAAGAGTGAATAAATGGGGGATAAAAAGGAGGGGAAAGGGAGAGAAAGAGAAAATATAGCGGGGGATATCGAGCGTGATGATTAAAGGGGTTTTCGACTATATTATATAGAGGTGAACCGGGACGGGCTTTTATTCTTCAACTTGGCTCGACTAACTCCTTTGTTCCCCGAAAAGAATAGTTAGGTTTGATAGTTAGCGTTTGCGTGAGCACCCGCTAAAATTCTTAATAAAAGAAAAGAATGGTTTGTATAGCTCCATTCTTGCTTTGTCGGCAAGTGATAATTAACTCGTTAAGTACCCATTCCATACAATACGTCATAGTAGCTTTCGAAAACATACTTTTGCTTGGGTTTAAGCATTTAAGCTAAATGCGTTAGGAAAGTTTTTAATAGTTACCTCTATGCTAATAGTTTTTGTTCTGCTCTGAAGCGCATTGAGCATCTAATCAAGATGGAAAGTGCGCTTTACAAATCTCATGTATTATTTTTATCTTCCATATAATACTGAATTATGTATTGTACCAAGCTGTGGTTTGGTTTTGTGATTTGGTTTTATCATTTCCAATTCATATAACAAAATATATTCGAAGGAAAATCTTGTTTTACTGAAATGAAATAATTGAAAAAATGTCTAGACCCTCAATGATATCCAACTAATCTATCAATATAAAACCGCAGTTCGTAAAAAGGATAGGTTAATCTTTACTTCGACGATCATCATATAAGTGTATCAAGGATATTAATATTCGTTTTAAACCCATCTATAATTTTGTATGAAATTGCGCGTAATAAATGCGTTGGACAAGTAATCTTTACTTTGATTATGTTACTTACTATTATCTTCCCAATCCGAATATCTACCGATGTAACTAACACCGCAATCGAGAGCAGATAATGTAATCAGATCTTTTAGCAAAAAGACAAACTTGTTAAATCTGCAACATTGGGGTAAATTTATACTTTTTACAGGGTGGGGGTTTTAGAGACCCGATTTGAACCGAATTGAAAAGAATATCCTTATTCATTGTTGTTGACGCATCAGATAATTAATACCCCCCCCCCCCTTTCTAAGAACATCCTGTCATAAATTGGTAAGCGGATGTGATCAAAGGAGAGGGGTCGGTGTGGACGGGGAGCAAGACTCTCACAGACTATTGACAATAACAAAAGAACCAAATAAAAAAAAATCGATGAGCACAACCTGTTTTGCTAGTGTTCGCTTTTTGCGCGTCTACTTTTTATGATGTGAGAAAGAACAATTTTCCCCGATATACAAATGCATTAGCATGATTAGAGAAATGAATTAAGATGATTAAAGGCAAAGAAAATGAAGGTAGAAAGGAATGAGCCAAACTCTAAATTGGAAAATAAAGAAAGGGACAAGATAACACTACACTAAAAGGGAAAACAGAAATTAAAGAATGAAAGAAAGGATGAAAGAAAAGAAAACAAATAACATCTTAAATCAAAAATTCAACCTACAATAGATCCCGATCACGCTAGTTTAAAAACATAATGGTCTATCACAAGATAATCGAAGTACATGCACATGTAAACATAATGCAATGTACGTACCCTAGGATTTCCTAGGGTAAGTGCGGGCACAGCCAATTTTTACATAGCACGCAGGAAACCGCGGGCCCGTCTAAACGCCCTAGTCTGCTCCATTTGAATACCCTCGGTTAGACGCAAAAGCCCCCTAGGGTGTTTGCGTGCTCGGGCGTGACATTTCCTGCGGCCGGCACTGTACATTTACTAATATAATTTTGAAAAATATCGAATGAGCTTTTAAAAGATAACGAAAATTAATGATGTTACGATGGAGATATTGTGGCCCCAAAATGCAATCCCACTTTTCATCAGTTTCTTCTGTTTGAAAATGCTCTTTACAGACTTCACTCATCCTACATTATTTGCCAATAATGATTATCATGCGATACATTTAATCAGCTATTGTTCTTTCTAATGTAGGGTCTATTCTTAAAAATGTCTTCAAAACTTAACAAAATATATATCTTTGAAGAAAAAAATACAGATGAAAATGATATCTTGGCACTGATCAACACCCCTACAATATACTCATTATTAAAGGTGTACTCCAGGCTGAGGAAATTAATAAAGTTTGAACATTAAAGTGAGAGAAACAAAACAATGACAAATTGATAAAAATTGGGAATGAATACAAACAAATATGGCATCCTAAAATTTTGCATTAGGCTCTAGTATCCCTAAATAAGACACAGATTCTTACAGGAAGATCAAATAAAATAAATTAAGCATCGAGAATTCATATTCACCTTTAAAATTCAAGGACAAAGATCAATGTCCTTTTTAACCTTACATAATGATAATGGATTTCTGAGATAAAACACCGCAGGTTCGTGCACGATCTTGGTGCCAAAATTCAAAGATTATATGTAATCTGTATGACATAAAAAATAACAAAACATTTATCCTATGTGTTTATATTTATTTATGATAATGTAAATAAAGATGGCTAATTTGTAATGAAAACATGGAGGTTTCATAATTTCAGTCTGAAGTAATGAAGGTCATGGGTTAGAGGTCAATTAACTCTTTCCAAAATATCAGTGGAAATTAAGTTTAAAAAAAGTTGATAAACAAATAACACTTCTTCATATACTGCGATGCATTGCCAAAAGCAATGAAAAAAAATGAAATTGAGTTTACCAAATTATTTTATCTTAAGTAGCAGCATTTGATGCATCATATCTATATCAAAGTTGTCATGTCTTTTTCTCTCCAGCGATAGTCCACTCACCTCATTAGCTTAATATTCTGAAAATGGATAGGATAGGTCTTACTCTCATGTCACAGCTAGCATCATCTGAGAGCATTTCCAAACAGCAGAGGGATGACGATGAAGATGAAGGCCATCATTAGAGCTGCAGATTTTGTCATAGTAAATGGCATATATCTCAACTTCAACAACGATTAATTCCCGTATTATTATTAATTACCTCTCATTGCGAGTTGCCAGCTAATGCTGCATGACAAAACTTCATATCTGCTCTCTATCTGCCGTACGTCACCCATAATGTTATTTTTACTAGGTATCATTTTGTACAATGATCATGTATTTGGTCCAGAATGACTTTTATCATGCACAAATTAGGCATATAATAATGAAATTCAAAAGGAGATAATAGCTTACAGTAGACATCCATCGACCTAACAAAACTACTACAGCACCATTTTCAGTTCTTAAGGATCAAGCTGTGCAGCATATCAGTATCTATCCTGGTCTGATATCCCTTGACAGAACATTAGGCTTTCATTGAATGGACCAGATCAAAGTCCTGAAAATGTCAGTAAGTTTTCAAAAGTTCGATTACTCTTTGCTGAAATTGAGACACTTATCTTTATTTACTATGACAAAAGCTGCAGCTCTAATGATTGCCTTATTCTAATTCTTCATCATTGTCCCTAGCTATATGGAAATGTTCTTGAATAATGTCTATCCTTTCCCTTTACATATTAAGTCATAGTATATAGTATTGTTTGTAGAATTTGAGGTAAGTGACCATTGCTACAGAGAAGTTAGTATCTTGATTTAGATATATAAAATGCATACCTAAATGCTGCTACTTTAGACAACTTCACCATTTCAAATTATATCAAACATGATTTTTTTTTACACTTTTGGCAATGCGTTTACCACAATATATATTAAAAAGTGCTTTTTGATCTCAATTCACCTCGAACTTGTATTTCGACATCATCATTGGTCAAGGGATCAACTATTAAATTGCTGTTTATTTTCCACGGGGGTCAGTTTTTTTCCCATCAGAATCACCATATACCTACATGCCACAATCAAGTTTTCGACATATTTACTTAAAATCCCCGCCGTTCTTGACATAGTTGATTGACCTCTAACCCCTAAATATATTTTCATGGCCATTATCTATCCTTTTTTTCAGAGTGAAACTATTAAACATCCAAGTTTTCATTACAAATAGCATTTTTTGTGTCTATTATTCACAAGGAAATGTGAAAAAATGGATTAATTGCTTTTGGGGAATCGTGAATGGAGGTATAAATATTTATTAACTTTTGACCGTTGACTTTGGATATCAAAAGTGAAGGATAATTCTTTATTATTATTTGTGCCTTTTATCTTATTGCAAAAATTGCTTTTTGGTACCCAAATCTCCAACATGCAGCTTTTATCTCAGAGATACCATTATACGATATTAAGCCTATGTAAAAAGGTCATTGACCCTTGACCTTGAACTTTATGGAATAATATACATTCTGGGTACTTAATTCAATTTAATTTGATCTTCTTTTAAGAAGACCTTTGAAAGGCTTTGACCTTGAACTTTATCGTTGAATGCGCATTTTGGGTACTGAATTTTATTTTGTTATATATTCTGGTAAGAATTTAGGCATTTTGACACAATTATCACCAGCCTGCGCCTTTCCATCTCAGAGATACCATTATACAGTATATATGAAAAGGTCATTGACATTTGACCTTGAAAAAAAACACTTTCTCCAACCCGTATTCCTCCTATTTTTGGGGGGAAATGTTGACACCCATACTTACTCAATCAGTCAAAAAACAATTTCCAATAATTTTATTCCAGATGGTTCTAATTACGGGATACTACCCATTTCTTTAAAATTTATTTTCATGTCTTTAGTAATTTACAATGGGGGTCTGTTCTATCATACAAAATTAGGTTGATTTAAATTTTGTCAACCCAGAATATTGTTTCAAAGATCATCATTTTGTTACTCGAGCGAAAAAACACATTTGAGACAATCACGAGTTCATTTCAATCAAATCAGAAAAAGGGGAAAGAGCTAGGAAATAGGACCATCGTTCCATTTATTGCATATTCATGGTCACATGCTACTCGGTAATATCATTTGCAAAATACAGTGTTTAATATTTAATATTCAAGAATTTTGTTATTCTTTATGTAATTTTACTCCATTCATTTTGTCTAGTTGTGTGGGCCCGGAATTATACCCCTTTAATTCGTTCGAGACCTATTCTAAATAACTTAGTATAAGAAAGAGAGACAAGTTTTAAAGGGAGAAAACTATTCACTAACATCGTCAATATTGGTGCCCTTGACACTATTCATGATTTGTATTAACATTAGCGCCACTGTTATCTTCTGCTGGACCTTTTTATTGTAAGATTATTAGAAATTCGGCTAAGTTTTTTGTAATAGTATTTATTAAAATCATTCAGTTCAAAATCATACAAGTAATAGTATATTAACAAAACACTGTTCACAAATTCAAATGAATAATTATTCATAATACAAAAAAAGATTGAACACAAAAATACAGAACATAACATTCACCTAAAACAAAGTAAATACTTTCCATTATGTAGAAAGAAAAAATACAGATATAGTAAAAAAGAATGTATAGCGACGCAATTGAACTGAATGAGTAATAGAAGTAAAACACCCTCCCATCCCATCTCCCCCCCTCACATCCCATCCAAGCCCAGGAAGCGCGACCTGCTTCCCTCCCCTCAACCCTAGCCACCCTCCATTTTAATTTTCCTTCTGAGCTGCAAACATTATCTAACTTGTGCACCTGAATCTTCACTCCAAATGCCAAAGAGCCAGAGAGAGATAAGAGACTAGTCACTGCAGACATGCCAAAAGCGGGATCCATATCCCCGAGAGCGCGCAATAGCTCCCTCCGGAGCGAACAGCGCATATCTATTATATATATATATATATTTTTTTTCACTCCAGAAGGAACCACAATGCATCCGAAAGATACAAAGCCCACCCCAAAATGACTGCCCCGAACCTCTCCAAGAGAAGTGCGACAATAGGGACCAGACCATTTCCCTCGCATTTAGAGTGTTTAATAACTGTATATACTTGAACTTTCTTAGCCCCAGTATCCCAAGAAAATAAACTTATCCCATTTTCTGAAATGGTTAGTTAATAGATCTCTCTCTTCAGCTACATGTAGCTTTCTTTCTTCTTGTCTTTCTTCTTGTATTTTTCCTTAATATGGTTAAGGGTGGGTGGATCTTTTGTTTCTACTATTCTTTAAAATCATATATTAGGAATATTATGTGATTTAATAATTGAGCCTCTCCTTTAGCTGAACCTTCCACGCCAACGTGTACATCTTTTTTAAATCTATATTTGTAATGATAGGGAGTTGAAGCATGTTTCCACATTCTTTCCCTTTAGTTTTTATCTTATCACATGAAAACATATGCTCATACGTTTCTTCTACTTTTGTGCAGAATGAACATAAGTCACTTGCTGTCATTTTAAATAAATATAAATATTTTTGTGTATAGAATATTGTGTAATAATTTATATTGAAATTCTCTGAGTCTACTCTTCAGAATATATTTTCGTGGTCTTAGAACAATATCAGATATTTTTTTTTGTAATGTTATATTTTTGCTCAAGCTTTTTAAATGCTCGGGGTATATGTTCGATTTCATACTTGGTATCATATATTTTTTTTTGATGTGATGTCTTGCAAGTCAAAAATCTTGCCTTTCAATTGAAAATCCAAAATTAACTCACTATCTATGGAACTTTGACCCTCTTTTTCAGCGAGTCCTTCCACAAGTATGGAATGTTATTAAACATATCGAGTATCTTTTTTTCAATTCAATTCAATTCAATTTTATTTATTTGACTTCCATCAAACAAAAACAAATTGTATACCATATATATAAAAATAAGTATTTGTATCCAATGCAAAGAAACAAAAATAATAATACATATGTTGTGGAAAAAACTTACACGATTTGGGCAACACATTGGAGGTTTTAACTATTTTTCAATAGAAATTAAATTAAGATGGAAATGGAGGGACCCACTAAAAAGCAATGCTTGTACAATGTGGGCCCCTCAAAAATAGATAACAAAACCATTAACAGAGTACAAATGCAGACATGTAATCAAATGAGAAAAAAAAATAATAAATGAGAGAGAAATAATACTTACAAAATATAAAATACGAAGATATCAAAAAATATAGTTTGTATAGGACAAAACAAACCGTCCTGAAATATATCCAAAAATATATCCACCCTTCCCACCCCCCCCCAAAAAAAAAAGAAAAGAGAAAGGGGAGAATGCCCTGAGAAGATGGATGGGTGCTGCTAAACGTAGGTAGAACATATGCCATCGTGGACTCAAGCAAACTGGATTCAATGTGTATAAAAGGAGAAAAAAATATAAAAAATAAAAAAACATTTTCTATTTCAAAACGATTCAAACCCATTTTTGCAAAAGTCGAGATAGAGTTCATCTTCCCAACTTTATCCACAATATGATGGAATTCATAGATTTTATTCAAAACAGCTTTTCATTATATGTTTTTCCTTTCAAATGGATGAACCTATTATTGAAAATGATCTTATTTCTTTTATTCTTCTCTTCTTTAAGTAAAAACATTTTTCCCCATTCATGTATTTGACATTACTTCTCCCTCTGTATACTTATCTTTTTGTATCCCCTTTCCAGTATTATACATTAGTATACTTTGTTGTTATTTTTTTTACTGTTTCGCTTGTTTGTTAATACTAAAATTTTACTATGTACAAATTCATGTAATTCAGCCTTTGGCTGCTAATTGAATTTTTATCACAATAAATACCATTTATCTATCTATCTAACTATATAATTTCTTATTAAACCATACATCTAACATTTCTGTATACAATTCCAGCAGTTCAAATCCTACCAAATTCATTGTGAGGTTACTAAAAAAAATACCCATATCATTTTGGCCCTCCAATTATCTCTTTTTAGCCACATAATTCCTTGTGTCTTAATGAATAACTGAAAATCTGTCATTTTTAGACCAGCATAATCATAATCTAAATAAACAATGTCTCTTTTAATTTTATCTCTACCACCCCATGAAAATCCAAATATCAGTGTATTAAGGTCCTCTATTTCCCACGTCGGGACAATGGTAAGAAAATAAATGTATATCAATTTAGATAGCACAAATATTTTAATTAACTTAATTTTGCCAATTAATGTCAAATTCCTTTGCTTCCACCACATCTAAATTTTCTTTATTCTACTAAGTATTTCTTTGTAACTTATTCTTACTTGACTTTCTAATGAAAAATATATACCTGAGATCCTAACCATCTGCTCCACTTTACCAAAAGGTAAAATTTGATCTATTTGTTAATGGTGTCCTAGTAACATAATAAAGGTTTTATTTTTATTTATCCTCAAACCTGACGTATCGGCAAAACATTCCATCAGCATATCTAACTTTTTAATGGACTGAGTGTCTTTTGCAAAAATGGTCATGTCATCTGCATATAGAACTTGCTTCAATTCTGTATTTCCAAACTAAACTTCAGGAACGTGCGGACAGGAATAAGAAGGCAAGAGGAGTGATTCAGGAACGTGTGGATCCAATGCTAATATGTATGGAACGAGTACACAAGTAGCAAAAGCCATCTGTGGCTAGTGCGCTAGATGGGGCAATGGGGATGGGGATAGTACAAGACAAGCAACGAAGCACGGGGTAAAGGGGCCTAATTAGTATATTACTAAACAATCCTGAGGAATTAAAATTTCAAGCAGTGTTTTAAACATATTACGCGAGCGCGAAGCACGTGCTGATTTTTTTTTTTTTTTTTGGGGGGGGGGGGGTTTACAGACTTTGCAAACTTGAAAGAGGAACATTTCAAGCATTTTCTACTGATCCGAAAAGTGGGCTTTTCAAATATTTTTTGCAATAGTTAAGCTGGCAATAATGCGAGCAGATTATTTCGTTCTGTACTGAACATACGTTTCATGCAACGTTTGATTATGAACTAGCGTATTTTAATGTATCCGACTGAAAAAAGGACTGTATAGGCAGCGCTAGACTTTACGAACAGGTCAAATATTATAACAAAATTAAAAATACAGGCATAGATTTCAAAGTGAAATTAAATTTTATATTCCTATTGCATTTTAAGCACTTTGTTTGATCGTAAATGTGATGTTATTAATAAGATATAATAATAATAAATGATAGCAAGTTAATAAATATCGCTTTTCTCAGAACGGCTCAAAAGGATTTACAGCATATTATTACCCAAGGATTCATTTCAATTCGGCATGAAAAGTGCACAATTTCCACACAATGGGAAGCATTCCTTGCATTCATCGTAGCCTCGAAATGGCTCTTGCAAATTGAAACATACAATAACTTTCGCATCCGGACGGGTTCCCATTTAGCACCTGGGTCGAGAGTGGCAAGGTGTGCAATACGTCTTGCCAAAGGACGGTATATAAAGACCGCGGTGGGAATCGAACACACGACTCTCCGTTTACAAGACGGGCGTCAAAATCACTATACACCACGACTCTTAAAAAAAAAGTCGTGCACAGAACATGTTTCCCATAAACATAAATATGAGTGCGAAGCGCGAACTTCTTTCAAACATCAAGGACGAAAAATAAAAGATCTAAATATTTGTCGCAAAAAATGAACAGCGTGCATTAAAGAAATTAAACCATTAATTTTTACAAATTGACCTAACTGAAACGCTGATATTCTCCCCGTTTGTCAATTCCTTCACTCTTCTTCCTCTTTTCTCCTCTTTGGTTATTCCATTTTTCTTTTTTTACGCATCCAATAGGGCCTAGCGATCGTATTCGGTCTCCTCGAATTGCCCATTTACATTTTCTTTCTTAGTCTATATTTTAATTGGTACAAGAGGAGGCAAAGGCGATTTAATAGACACTAAATTTACAATTTCGTCCAAAAATTCAAATCCAATTTGCATCCTAACTTCCCGTTCTCTTCCTCTTTTGTAATATATGTATTAATTTGTGGAAAAATTATTAGAAAGTAATGTTATAAAGGGAGACTGTACTTTGCTATGAACGTATGGAATATTTTTAAAGTTACCTTAGATCCGAAATAATTTATTGTCATGTACAAAAATGTGCAAAATCTGCTTTTAAAAAGTGAATACTACATTACACCGACAATCACAATTGTTTTTAGCCTACTTATTTCAACAATCAAATAATGTGAGCGCGAATGGCTAGCTGAATATTTTTTACATTCTTGCCTAAATATTTTTTGTCGAGAGATGAAACTTGTCGATATTCCGTTCTGAAAAAAACCGGACAATGATTATTAGGAAATCATGAAAATATTGCCATCTTATTTAATGTAATAAGCCCAATGAGGGCGCGAAATTGATATCAAGGTCAGAAAACTGGACATTTTGTTATCATGAATAGGATGCATGGGTTAATATACTTTTAACAAAAATAATGTGAGCGCAAATTGCGAGCCGAAAATGTTGATAAACTGTTATGAAAGAGGAATTTAAAATAATTTCCTACATTTGATATAGGTATACATAATTCCCCAATCAACATGCAACTGCGCAGCTTTAGCTGATACTATTCAGAATCAGACCAGCCTAAAAGGGATATTTTTCAAAGAAATTATGGTATACACAAAGAGAATAGTTACTTGACGAATCAAATAATGCTAGTGCGCACCGGGAGAGAAAATGTTAATATTTAGACATAAAATATAGTCATTTTACATGAAACTATAAAATCTATTTGTAAATCAAACAAATTGGAAACTCAGTGTCCGAGAAATATTTTCTATATTTACTTCAAAACTTTATATTTTAAGCTCAATGTAAGCCAATTGAGTAAGTTATGAATCTCAATGCGAGCACAAAGCGAGCGAAAATTTAAAATTATGACATGAACCCCCCCCCCCTCATCTTATTTTATTCACTCGTCTTTCCCTCTTCATTTCCTCTTCTCTTTTCTCTTATTCCCTTCTTTCCATTTTTTCTTGTTTGCTCGTTCCCAAAATGGGGGGGGGGGGAGATTTGATATCAAATGTCCCCCCCTTTCAAAAAGTGAGGGGACGCGTACCCCTGTCCCCAGGGATTTCCACCAATGTATGCAATTTGATTTGAAATAAAAGAAAATCCTACATAATCTTTGTAGTAAAAAAATGCTTTAGAATAGCGTACTTTCATGCCGAATTACTTCATTCTCACCTGCTCCTAAATCGGGTTTCATAACAAAATCAAGATTTCTGCTAAAAAAAGACACCCAAACCCTAAATAACACCCATAAATTCATTAAGAAAAAACATATGAACGATAATTCTCTTGAGGCATTCGGAAGTTGTCCGAAAATTATCCTGATTGTCCTCGTCCTTGTATTTACCACTCGTGACGTTGTCCTTAATGTCTCCGGTTCTGTCCTCATATGATCTGCATGCTGTCCGCGCCGAACGCCGACAGATTTATTTAGATAATCTTGTACCAGGACAGTCCAAGGAATGTCCTACGACAATATGCAGACAGTCCTGGTCGTGTCCTAGGACAAGATCATTTGCATAATCTTTTACGGAATTTGTTTGCGGACAGCATGCCGAAATGACCGAAGTTGCTTCCGCAACCCTTCCTGGTCTTGTCCGCGCCCTAGTGGAAAAACGCCTTTAGATAGATTTAGTCTAAGATAGCTAAACATTCACCTTCCGTACATTCCCCTTCACATGATTTCATCGATTTGTCTGATAATTACGATACATCGGAGAAAAAATCATTAAGGATTTTATCATCTCACTTTGCACATAACATGCTATAAAAATTCCTTCTTTTTTATTTCCTTTTCATCAAGAGTTATTCTAACTCTTATTGATAATTTACGTATATTTGTTTTCTTTTCGTTTGATTCCATTAACTCAGTAAAGTAACTGGTATCCCTTAATTTCCCCACTTTCATAAAAAGAAGCTCTCGATCTGATTTTAAGACTTTCGCTCACATAATAAAAACATGCCTTTAATTTGTTTTTTATTCTCTGATACATAAATTGCTTTTTTATTTATATTAGTAGTTAATCTCGTTTGAATTCATCAATTTCTTTTTTTCTAAATCTTTAATTTTCTCTCTTCGTTTTTTGCCTTTTCCTTGAATATTTCCGAGAAAAAGTGCTGATTTTCATTTTCAAGAAATCCCCCTAAATTGTTTTATCTTTGATTTCTTTCAAAAAAGTTTCTTTCAAATTGATAATTTTGTCTTTTATTTGTCGAGTGAAATCACCGTCTGTACACAGACTATTGTTAAATTTCCCATAAATGACTTTAGATATTTGAATTGGCTGAGAGGGTTTATTAAAGAGTTGATATACAACCGCCGAGTGATCTGGCGCTACAGACGGTATTATATCACATGTTACAACAAATTCTCTAAAATTTTCTGTAATAAACATGCAACGTTGTGGCCAAGTGGATTAGTCTTTGGACTTTGAAACAGAGGGTCGTGGGTTCGAATCCCAACCATGGCGTAATTTCCTTCAGCATGAAACTGATCCACAGTGTGCTGCACTCAACCCAGGTGAGGTAAATGGGTAACGGTAGGAAGTAATTCCTTAAAAAGCTGTGTGCGCTATGAAAGCCTAGCTTAGCCGGGTAATAAAGGAGCGCTTTGAGCACCTAACAGGGTCGATATGTGCTCAGTATAAATACCCTATATCATTATTATTAAACAAGTAATCTAACCTGCTTTGCATAAAGGGGTTAATTTGTCTAAAAGTATACTGTCTCTTTACGCCATTAATTTCCCGCCATATATCAACTAAATTTAAATAACACACAAAGTTATTCTTATCAATAGAAATTTCTTCTGAAAAGAAATCTGAAACTGTCTTGTATTATTTCTCATGAAGTCTTAATCAATATTCCTTACTAAATTAAAATCCCCCCATAATGAGAGAAATACCTCGATAATGTTTTTCTTTTAAAAATGTATTCAAATTGTGTAAGACTGTGTTTCGCTCCATGTTATGACCTTGAATAGGGAAGTACACATTAACTAAAGCTAGCTTTATATCTTGTAATATACATTCCATAACTATAAATCTTCCGTTTTCGTCAGTCTTTGTGTCCAGAATCTGAATATCTAACTTGGAGTTGATCAGTACTACAGTATACATTTCCATTCCGGCCAGAACCCTACACTTCTTCGATTTCCCTTGTACTAAAAGTTTCCTGCAAGAAAACTACGTCTGCTTTCTTACCCTTCAACCAAGTAAAAATTCTTTCAAAGAAAATAAAATGCAATTAACAGTTAAATGGTCGAAATCCATTATGGAAAAAAGAATGAATGACAGATTATATACCTCAAAATATTCTAGAGATGCTGAGACGAAGCTTGTTTCGAAAAGAGCCCTTTGAGCATTAAATAAGGCGAAAAGTTATTTTTTTACGCTCATAAAACAAAACAAAAAATCAAAACTATCCGTCAAGAATATTCATTGAGAAAACAACACAAGGCATGTCCGCCGAACTATTTTGTAACCTGACTTCATTTAAGAAGTAAAGCCCTTCGAATAACAAACTTTTCCGTTCTTGTCTTTTATGAAATCATCAATAAAATCATATCATAATGCATATATCTATCTTTAAAGAGCAAATCATTTCCTATGTTGGTCTAATATGACTATTATTACAAAAACACTGTTTATACAAAAATACACTATCAAAACATATCCCTTGAAACTTTTTAATTGCCTTAAAAAGTAAAATGTTACCATACCCAAAACCCAGCATTTGCTTTTAATGCAACGAGTAAAAAAAGTATCCATGGAGCTTTAGCGGTCAAAACCATTAAGTGACAAACAGAGTGAAATACCTTCTTTAAGCACCATGCATCATTATTGCTCCAATATTTTTTTCCTTTAAGATCTTTGAAATCAAATTGTGACCTTTGTACAGTGGCTTGCTCATTATCATTCCTATGCCCTCTTCTGTGAGTTTATCGATACCGACAGGCCTACTGTTAGTGCTTGCTGAGTGAAAACAATGCGTCTAGGCGGTAATCGTCCGTGAAACAGGCGACTGGCCCTACGTGTACTCTTAGCGTTCTGTTAGGCTAACAAAACTTCTGTGCGGTCACCACAGGAAAATTGCTTAGCATTGGTATCTTTATATTAACACAAAGCTAAGGATCCAAGAAAATTTGGAAACAGAGCTACATGCTTGTAATTTCGGTTTGAGTAGCTTACATTTCCCCTGTACAAAAACCCCATTGGGGAAAAGACGATAAGACGTTTTGACTGACCGCGACTTCATTTGCGCGATCAGTCAAAATGTCGTATCGCTTTTCCTATACAAAGTCAATGCAGTGGGATTTGCAATATTTTAAGAAAATGTAAGACATCGCCGTGAAAATCCTTTCACATCTCTGAAAACAAAATAAATTGCTGCCTTCAAATTTAATAGAGTAGGACTTTCAGGAATTGTACTTTCATTTTCTGCAAAATCTCAATATCGATTTTTTTTTTGTTTGCTTCAAAATTGACTGACTCGAAGGGTTGAATGACCGCCGACGATATTTTGCAGTGGTTTTCTTCATTTACTTAAAAACGCATATACATGTAAAAAATGTTGGAAAAACTTAAAAACTTTGTAACGTTCACATACTTTTTTTTCGTTGCAGTGGTAAAAGAAAAATAATTTGCAGTAGATTTCTACATAAAGAAGTGGAGCATGTTTTTTTCCATTGGAGCATATCACAGGCGCTCCTTTGTGCGATTGATCCTATACATGCATCCGGTGCGTTGGTGCATAAATGGAGCCAACAAACACATAGTGCGCGCTCGCACAGGACACATTTTCAATAAGATAGGGAGCGAGTTACTATACAGTGCGTATCATAAGAAAGCCTTCTCTTTGAAAAAGCCCTGGGAATTAAAAATATACATGTAGGAAATTTGTTCACATATAGTCTTGGGTTTGGGTGTCAACTATCCAATGAAAGAAAAAGTTTTAACAGAATGTTACACTTGAGTGAGCACTGTCCATTTTTGTAAAGCTCGCAGAAATCTCTTTGCGCAGAAATGCTCGTTTTAATTCTGTGTCTAGGGGAAAGGGCAAAATCAAACTTACCCTAAGAAACATTTTTCAAATATTTCCCTTGCGCTTTAAGTCAATTGAAATAAAATGGATACATTCAAGCATTTCGTAATAATTTTGCCACCCAAATTGAAATTTCAACATTTAGTAAGCACAACCTTTACCCTTTTTGTGCCAGCTGAGGATATAAATGAATCTGAAAAAAGTTTATATCAGACATCTCCAAAATCTTTTCACTAAGTTTTTATCATTTAAAGTGGGTTTACAATACATTTTTTTATTTAATACTTGTTTCTCCACACTTTTCGCAAGCTTGACAATGATGAACACAATGAAAATCAAGCCTAAGCCATTTCATGTAAATCACAGCTCAGTGTAAAGCAAATATCGTCTCGATGGCCTCGGTGTGTGGGGGAGTGGGGTGGGGCGCAATGCACTCTTGAAGTGTTTAAGGCAAGGAAATAAGTTTAATAAGGTAAAATATCTTCAAATCAATTTTACCGTAGCTAAATTCGACGTGTTCTTCATGATTAAGATCTACATTTACTTGCATAACTATGTAAACGTTCTTCGCAAATCATTTTTCACTATTAGTTTTTTCACAAAAAAGGGGAAAGATCGCGACCGTTAGGAAAAGATGCATTTACCCCTTATAAATGATGATTCTTATGCATGGTTGTAGACTAAAACTTTATTTATTTATTTCATTTTATTTATTTTTTTTTTGGGGGGGCTTGATAATTATTTACAATCCTGCCTCCAAAATCCAGAAAGAAAACAGTAATAGTCCGGGGGCTCGGGGAGTTCATTCACCTGATCGGGGACATGAGGTTTGATGGTCCCAACATGTTGGCATGATATCAGTGATCAAGTAAATGTGTTTCTGACGGGTGGCGCGTTTCCGTTTTACACCCTGGCGAAGGCAATCTCCGCAAAAGTAGCTAATAAGCGACTAGTGAAGAGTCTACGCTTGTGTAAAAGTCCAAACCGAATCTGCAGAGCATGTGCAAAATGCATGTTCAACACGAATGTTTGCCTTTGCCGAATTGCTGGTATTAAGGAAATTTGCCCTCTCACTGTCATGGAAGAAGAATAACATATCCTGTAACCGTTGTTGGTATGACATTGCATTCTTATATGAGTAGGATGGGGTAGGATGTAAAATAGAACTTTTTATTTTTAGATGAAAGAAAAGCAATCAGAGTATTATATATAAGCAAAATATCATAACCATTATAGAATAAAAATCTGAGAAAATGGAGATATCCGCGAAAAGCAGTGCTTTTTATCAGGAACACCTGATAACCCTGTTGTCAGGTCCGTCTGCCTTACCTTAAATGTTACTGCAATAACAGTGATTGGATCTGTTACCACAGTGAATCTTTTTTAAAGTTTTATTAGGTTTTCATAATTTTGTATAACAAATCACATATAATTATTGAAAGTATTTTAAAGTGTAACAGAATAAATAAGAGAAGAAAACAAGGCAGCATACACATTATTAGTTTACATTAGAAAAAATGTATTGTTATATGATTATGAATTGCTTAGTTTGTTCTCAATATTATCATGATCACTATTTTTATTATCACTATCATTTATTATCATCATTATCATTATTTTTATCATTATTATTATTATTAGCGTCATCGTTATGAATAGTATTAGTAGTCGTAGTAGAGTAGTAATAGTAGTATAGTAGTAGTAGTAGCAGTAGTATAGTAAAATTGTACATGTAAGTTATTTATATAATTCCGACTTTCTTCTTCAGCTTTCTTCTTATGATTATTATCATTTACTTATAAGATTACTAATATTATTATTATCGTCATTATCATTATTATTAGTAGTATTAGTATTAGTAGAGTAGTAGTAGTAGTAGTAGTATAGTACAGTAGTAGTAGTAGAATTATAGTAGTAGCAGAAGTAGTAGGCCTATATTTTAATTCATCGTTTAGAATCATTTTGAAACACTGGACTTCTCCTTCGTTTTGTACTATTGTTATTATTCTTGTCTTTTCACTATCATTACTGCTTACTAAATTAATTTAGGATATCAATTACCCGAATTGTGGATTTTTCACATCCTTGTGTATCGGGATACAAACGCCACTGCAAAATATGTCCAGATTTAATTCATATGACTGCTCTCTGTACATGAAATGTAACTGTGTGCTATCACAGTGGCTGTGCAGATTGCATGCGGTGCAGTTGTACTGTTATGACTTGCATATCTGTCCAGCGACGTGTGTAGACTCTTCACTAGTCGCTTTATAGCTATTTTTTACGGAGATTGCCTTCGCCAGGGTGTAAAACGGAAACGCGCTGCCGGCTGATATCCTGTACGGAAGCCCCAGAGGACCCCATTTTTGTCGGCCATCTTAGATTTTTCATGAAAATCAATTATTTTCATATTTTTGCACAAACAATGGAAAAATATTAAATAAATACGCATTCCACGATGATTTGGATAGTATAAATCTATTGCAATCGTTCTCTGGACAGTCCGATTAATATTTTTTCTATTTAAGAATTTATCCCAATATTTCCCTGTTTTTAGGCGAAAAATTGCATGTGCATAGATATCTTTCTGTTTTGTCATCAATATCAACGATTAATGCACATTATCTGCATTCTACACGAAAGAGGATATATTAACGAGAACTGTTATATGCTTCATAACAATATTAAAGTCTTAACTTGTTAAAAAAATAGGGAAAAAACCTTCAAATATATTCCCCGATATTGCAATAAAATGACACCAAAAAGCAACCTCCGTCACTTGACACCCTAGTGATACCGACTAAAATGCGCTCGCTGGCATGCCTTCCAAAAGAGTGCAATAGACTCAATCGGTCTTGCCTCGCCTTTGTTGGTTTGACTAGCACGCATAAATGCATGTTATGAGCGTTGCGATAGAAAAGTGGTCATTAGATGGGTCAACTTACGACCAAAAATAGCCTTACCCGGAACAAATTGCAACAAATTATTTTCAACGTTATTTTGTACTATATGACCTCAGGAATAACATACTAAAAATCTACCAAAATTAGCATCCAGGAAAGTGGTAATTTCCAAGGTGGCGTCCAAGATGGCCACCATTCACTGAAAATTGATACAACTGACACGTTATCCACTCTAGAATCCTATTTTGGTTCATATTCCATGGTCTGGGGGTAAAAAAAAAATGATTTAGGGTAGAATGAATTATAAGCCCTTCAGTGTACCAGGCAAATCCAAGATGGCTGCCGTAGGCTGAAAATACACAATTCATCTAAATTTGTTCTTCATTCAATGGTTTTAAGGGTGAAATAGTACATTGAAACAAATTAGAAGCACAGCCAGTGGTCTGGTGTGTCCAAAAATACAAGATGGCTTTTAAAATTGAGTTTAAAATGGCTGTTGATAATTAAAATGGACATAGTTCATTTCATATCCGCCTGGGACATAATGATTTTTTTTGTCAAGACCGTGATTTCATTGGTGAAATAAGACACTGGGACAAGTTACAAGGACCGTCAGTGGTAGAGTATGTTCAAAAATCCAAGATGGCTTCCAAAAATGGAGTCGAAAATTGCGGTTCCTACTTAAAAAAACAGACATAGTTTGCTCAATGTCCAGAAATATGATTTGTGTGTCTATACCATGTTTAAATGGTTCAAATAATACATCGGGACAAGTTACAAGGAAAGTCGGTGGTCTGGTATGATCAAATATCCAATACGGCTTACAAAACTTGATTCTTAAATGGCTGTTGATACTTAAAGCGGACATAGTCCATTTCATTTTGGCCTGGACTATGTGACTTTGATGTCTAAACTACTGGTTTTAAAGGCCAAATAATATATTGGGATAATGTACAAGGACAGTCAATGGTCTGGTGTAACAAAAAATCGAATGTGGCGTCCAAAAATTGATCTTAAAAAATGGGCTGATGATATTTAAAACGGACATAGCTAATTTTGTATCGTCCTGGGAGATGTGATTTTGGTGTCTAAACCACTTGTTTCAAGGATCAATCAATACATTAGGGCGAGTTACAAGGAGATTCAGTGGCCTGGTCTGTCAAAAAAAATCGAAGTCGGCTTCCAAAAATAGATTCTAAATCGACTGCTGCTACTTAAGGCGGAAAGAGCTTATTTCATATCTGTCGAGGAATATAGGTTTGGTGTTAAAACCATAGTTATAAAGGGTAAAGTAATACACCAGGGTAAGTTGCAAGACCAGTCAGTTGTCTGTATGTTAAAAAATCCAAGATTACTTAAAAAAGAGTGGGGTGTAAATTGAATGTTCCTACTTAAAAGTATGCATAGTGTATTATAAAAACACCTTGGAGGTATGATTTTGCTGTCTATACTAGAGTTTGCAGGGTCAAGTAATACGTTGGGTTAAGTTGAAAGGACAGTCAGGTGTCAGGCATGTACAAAATCGGTACGCTAGTGTTAAAAAAATATAGAAAAGTTTTATAAAACAGAAACAAAAGGGATCGGCATCAGGGCGAGGATGAAATGGATCGAAGGAGAAAAGAATGCGAAATACTTTTTAAGCCTTGAGAAAAACAATGCTCAGAAAATAGAAATAAAACAACTAAAATCTAAAAATGGAAAAAGAGTTTTAAAATTGCATGATGAAATTATAAAAGAGGTCAGAAGATATTATGCACAATTGTATACAAAAGACCTGATTGATGTTAAAGAGATGAATAAGTATATTTCTTCACGAAATGTAAGTCAATTGAGTGAAGAAGAGAAATAATCATATGATGGGTTATTAAATACAGCAGAGTGCAAACGTGCTGTCTTTGGAATGAAAAAGAATAAAGCCCCAGGTACGGACGGAATTATAATAAAATTCCACCAGATGTTCTGGGAACAAATAAAATATATACTTGTAAAAGCACTGAACGACTGTTACAAAAATGGTTCAATGTCAAATACACAAAGAAAAGGCATAATCACTCTCATTTTCAAAAAAAGGAGATTTGAAAGATCTAAGTAATTGGAGGCCAATTACCGCATGCAATGTTCGGCTCACTAAAGATGTTATTCAGTATTTATCGAACTGCAATGCCACAGGTTCAATAATGCTTGTAGATTTTACTAAAGCATTCGATGTTCTTAATACTGATTTTCTTAATTTGTGCTTAAACAGGTATAATTTCGGAAATTCATTCCGAAGTTGGATCAAAGTACTCTACAATGATATATCAAGTTCAGTTCTGGTAAACGGATGGATATCCGAAGGGTTTCCAGTAGAAAGGGGAATAAGACAAGGATGTCCCTTGTCTGCACTGTTATTTGTTTTATCAGTCGAATTTATGGCAAATAAGATTATGAATAGCCATGCAATCAAACCTATACAAATCGATAATTAGAATGTTAGATTAAATTTATTACAATATGCGGACGACACATTATTTTTCGTGCAAGATGAGTTGTCCTTAAAAGAAATTCTAAAGGAATTGAATACTTTTGGTAAACTAAAACCGTAAAGATGTGGATAGGCGACACCAGTAAACGCTGGAATATTAAACCTTACAATCTGCATTGGAGCGAAAATACCTGCAAAATATTATTATATACTTTATTCATTCAGACAATAATCTAGCTCTTAACACCGAATGGGATAACAAACTAAATAAATTGGAGAAAACACTTTCTAGTTGGAAGAAAAGAAATTTAACTATATTCGGTAAAGTTACAGTACTGAAGTCACTGGCTCTCAGCCAAATGATTAATTCCACCATTGTAGACTGCATCCCTAAGATGTTTTTAAAAAGACTAAATAAAATTGTGTATAACTTCATTTAGAATTCTGTTGTAGAAAAAGTGAAAAGAGATACTCTAGCAAATGATTACTCAGATGGGGGAATAAGAATGGTAAATATTCAAAGGCCAGAATTTAGTTTTAGATTGAAATGGTTAAATGGAAATGGACAATGACAATATCGTATCACATGTTAGAAAGAATCGTGTACCGCTATTTACGGACAAATTTTACAAGCCTGGTTGAGAATCAGGTCAAGTACTACTCTAAAGGAAATATATGCAACGGGAAGTAACAAGCTGAAACAAATTCTTTGGTATAACGAAAATATTACATTCAACAAAAACACTCTATTTTTTAGAGGATGGCATGAAAGTGGTCTAACCTTTCTAAAGGATGTAATTTGTAATGGAAATTTTCTCTCCACAGAAAACATTGCTTTAAGGCTTAAAACTAGAAAAGAAATAGGTAATGTAATGTATGACTACTCTAAATTAAGGAAATCGACACCCAAAATCTGGAACGTTTCGATTCCCTTTACTCAGCCAAAGCAATTAGCTCCACATTTACAAATACCACTTTTGATCATTGGAGATAAAGAAAAACATATCAGTGAATGTAGCAGCAAATTCTTATATAAACTGCTTTGTCCCGATCACATACACACCAATACTTGTTGTATTTACTGGGAAATAAGATAGGAACTTATTTCGATTGGGAAGTTATTTTTAAACGTAATCTTAATCAAGTACAAGAGTGCAAGTTACGCAAATTTAATTTTAAACTTCTTTATAACCTATTACCTGTGAGAGAAAACCAAAACAAATGGGGTTTAGTGAATGACAATCTATGTTTGCATTGTGGAACGGAGGAAGATATCCACCACGCTTTCATTTCTTGTGATTTGAATAAATCATTTTTTGAATATTTGAAAGAACTGACTAAAAAATTATTTCATGAAGATTTAGAAATCAATTACAAAATTCTGTTTAAACATGAAGTAGACACAAATTTGGTTTTACTTCTGACCAATGCACTTTGGTGCATTCACAAAGTCATTGTTTCAAGAAACATATCCGGAAAAGAACAGAGAGACAATCTGAAATTTATATTCTTAAGAGAAATAGAAAGTAGAGTAGAAATGAAAGCTCGGTACAGAAAAGGATATGTTTATTTACAAAGAGAAATTAACAAATACGTATGAAACTCAGTAAATCTCTTGTTTTCACTGATGTGTCCAATAAATTATGGATGATTGCACAACTATGTAATTGTTTTGTATCAATATGATTTCTTTAAATGTCATGTCATCACATGTGTGTTTCATTTTTTAATGTGTTATGTTGCGATGGTGTAAATAAATCCTCTAATTGGAGGCAAAAAATGTACAAAAATCGAAGATGGCTTTAAAAATGGGGGTATTAAATGACTGCTGTTTAAAAGTCGATGTACAATATTAGGAATGCACCTTGGGAATTTTATTTTGGTGTCTATACACTAGGGTTTAAAGGGTCAAATAAAACTTTGGGACCGGTTACCATGATATGCAGCTACACATTTCGCCTTAAAATCCGAGTTGGCTTAAAAAATGGGTTCTAAAGTGACTGCTGTTGCACACAATATCTACTTGTTAGAAATAACATTGGTGCCTATACTTAAATGCATGGGGACATGAATTGGTAACAGCACCCATTTTGATGAAATTTTCGAATCCATCATGGATTTCTTGACAAAATGGAATACTAACCATCCTTGTTCCTTGTCCGAATATATTATTTGACCCTTCATACCATAGTTTGGACACCAACATTATTTCTTACAGATGAATATTGTAGAACTCTGACCACTATTGAATAATATGAGACGTTTTAGATGCCGTTTTAAAAGCCCTCTTGTATTTTAGGCAAACTGGACAACTGCATATCAATGTAACCAGTCTAGACGTAAACCAAAATCATATATCCTTGTTCGATTTTAAATGAACTATTCCATTTTTATAATATTAGCAGTCATTTCAGACTCCGATTTCTGGAAATTTTCTTAGATTTTCGACATAATGGACCAATGACTGTCCTTGTAACTAATTTTCTGCTTTTTGAAACCATGTTTAGGGCAACAAAATCATATGCCCTTGAAGAATATAACATGAACTATATTTTTAATACTAATTGATACTATTTTTAAGCTGTCCTTGTAACTTGTCCTAATATATTATTTTACCATTGAAACCATGGTCTAGACACCAAAATCATATCTCTCAGGTGATTATGATATAAGCTGTCCATTTTAAGTATTAACGGTCATTTAAACTCAATTTTTGGAAGCCATCTGGGATTTTTGGACACACAAGGCCACTGGCTGTGCTTGTTAATTGTATCAATGTACTACTTCACCATTTAAACAATCGAATGAAAACCAAGTTAAAGCCACGTAAGTAATAGATGAATTGTGGATTTTTTTTTAGCATACGGCAGCAACTTTGGGCGAGATCTTTGTTTTTCCTGGCACTCTGGAGGCCTTATCCGAAGCTTGACTATTAAAATACCTTGCCTTTTTAAGCCCTCAATGTGGCAAAATGATGCTTCGGATAGGTAAAATACAAATTTATTTTCTTGAAATCACGAGGAGGCGAAAGAGTAGGCTTTTCTCTATGAGCTTCATTTAAAGAAGTGAAACATTTCATGAAAAATAGCTTTAATATTGATAAAAAAATTGATTTGCACACATCCCGTCGTCATGTTTCTAGATGCCGTTGATAAATATTGACAGATTTGCACATTTCCCAGCGTGGCATTTGCACAAATACCGTTGCTTGCACAAATCCCGGCGAAATTTTGCACAAACAGCGTTATTTGCACGTATCCCAGCGTTTGCACATAACACGGCTCCTCAGGGATATTTGACATTGTGTCCCCCTACTATTTTGGGTAGAGCGGACACCGCCTAGATTTGCGCCCATGTTAATTTAGGAAGAAATCTAATTACTCACCATTTTCCTAATTTACAAAACATAAATATAGAGTGTCCTGTTTTAGGTCTGAAATCTCAATTTAGTTTCCATCCGCTTCGCGCTTGCATCAATTGTATAGTTATATACCTCTCCTGTTCGTGACTACAAAAGTGCTAAGAATGCCCAGGATTTAGGTCGAAAAGTGTTCAGCTCGCTCTTCGCGCTTGCGTCATTTGATTGATATGTGAATCGTATTCATAGGTAACTGCAATTAGTCCTTATAACACGTCCCTTTCGATCAGACCAGAGCGTATATAAAATCATCTGCTCGCGCTGATGGCGCTCTGTTATATACGCATCTTGTTCAGGACCACAATCATCGCTCAAAGTGTTCAATTTTCAGAAAAAAATACATGAACTATCCAAATAAATTAGCTCGCGCTTCGCGTTCAAATTATCTAATTATATATCTTTGTTCTTTTATGAAAATAAAGCTAAGAAGTGAATGTCAGATATATATATGTATATAATCCGAGGTAGGTTGGTTAAATCAACACGGCTACTGCCAGTTTCATGCTTAAGAAGCAATCATCAGGCCGTCGATGAAGAAGCAGAAAATAACGTTGAATTTAATAATATCAAAACTTACAATTACAACAGTTACTACCAGGGGTACTACGCGTCAGCTTGGGAACGATTAAACATTTTTTTAAGGATGTTTTATTATATTCTCTCAAATCAAAATACACAATCACATTCTATAAACAATTTGTACAAACTATTTGAAACATAATTATAAATTATACAATGAATCCATTACAATATAATTATACAAATTATACATCAAACTTCAAAAATACTAGAAATTAATACTAATGCGTTTCAGCAATTACAAAATGAAGTATTAACAAAATATATGACATGATAAGAGAGAAAAATAAGATAAAAAATGTTGTTCCACCTCCCACCCCCCTCCCCTCCGTCCCCAGGTTAGGAGCATTCTCCCCTCTATGCCTATACTCTACATGGAAGGGACTCTAACTCTCCGTATTGTTTTTTTTCTGTGTTTTTATTTATTTTGTTTTGTGGCTTTGTCTCTCGTATGTATACCTTTGTTTTACTCTCCCTACTTATTCTTTTAATTAAGATTTTCCCATTTCCTTGAATGAAGAGACATCTTGCCTCTACCAAACGCCAGCCTTCTTTCTTCCCATTCTTCTTCTTTAAATTCCCTTTTAATTTCATCCATGGTTATAGGTGCACCCTTTTCCCTCCCTTTGAAGATTAAAAATTTAACAAAGATTAAAAAGTGATTGATTAAGCGTTCTTTTCCTTCGTCCTTTAATTCTACCCCTACAAGAATTTCCTCCCAGCTTAAATTACCCGTAGTAATAAAACCAAACATCTCCTTACAATTATCTCAAACCAGACAAGCATATTCACATTCCAAAAAAAAGGTGGCGATATGTTTCCTCCTCTTTTTTTACAATAACAACAAAGGATATTTTGTGAGATTTTAAAACGGAACAAGTGATGTTTTGTATAAGCAATGCCGTGCAACAAACTGAAATTGTTTTGGTCTCATAAAAATGTGTTCAATCTTTTCATAAGAGAAACTATATTTGTTTTTTAACCTTTCGAAAACATCAGGTATTGAGAAGTTGCATTTCATAAAATTTGCATAAACGTTTTTAGATACTAACTCCTCCATTGACAAAATTCTTTTTCCAGATATAAATGATATTTCTTCCCTAAGAGAAGCCTCTTTGCTATCTTTTTTCATATTTCGTTTCCAGCTGACTGGAAAAGTTTTATAAATTGACTTTATCAAATGAAAATCATTTATGTTTAAACCCTGTCTTTGGGAGTACGAAAATGGCCTTAAGTTTCTATCATAATCCATAATATGTTCAATCTGTAAATATTTTTTCATGTATATTTTTGGTTAAATATGCATTTCCCTTCAATTCGTACAAATTTATTGTTAAAAAAATCTCATTTCCTTTAAATGTTTCAGATTTTAAACGAAAATCCTTCGTCTCGATCAATTCTTCTAACAAATCTATATAAAATTGCGGCAATGCTATCTCCAACAATCCAAGCAAGTAATATCACATGAAAATATAAAATTTCCTCCCAGATGTTTTGTGGCTAATTGAAATATTGTTTCAATTTCATTGCATTATTTTATTTTAGTCTTTTAATCCACATAACTCTCTGTGCCTTTATTTACCATTGACAATTCATAATTTTCAAGCCACCTTGATGGCAATCTAAATACATCGTTCTTTTGTTAATCTTATTTCTGCCACCCCACAAAAAAGTAAAAGTCAACTGATCAAGCTCAACATAAACCCATTCTGGAATTGGTGTAAGAGATGCCACATATATGGATTTTGAAAAGATAAACTGCTTTAATAGTTGTATTCTGCCCATCAAAGTCAAATCTCTTTGCTTCCACCAGTTTAACAACTTCTTTATTTTATTTAAAATTTCTTTATAATTCAATCTTTCTTTTACTTATACATCTAAAGAAAAAAATACACCGAGAATCTTTATATAATCCACCTTTTGGCCAAAAGATAAATCATATGATTTTCCTTTGGAGGAACCTAATGATAAAAACTTCGTCTTATCGTTATTAACTTTGGGTCCCGACACTTTTCTGAATTTTTCTAAAATTTCTATTACTGTTTTTTACTGAATCTAGATCTCGGACAAATATAGACATATCATTTGCATACATAACCTGTTTTACTTCTTCCTTTCCAAAGGAAATTCCTTTAACAGAATTATTATATCTTATATTATGCGCTAATACTTCTATGCATAAAATGAAAAGATATGGTGAAAGCGGATCTCCCTGCCTTACCCCTCTTTTATCATGTAAATAGCTTGTAGAATCTCCCTCATCAAAAATACAACTTTGGCTATTTGTATATAATATTTTACCCATTTGCGAAATTGCTGGCCAAGACAGAATGAACCTAATGTTTGATGTAAAAATTTGGGGACATCGAATCAAAGGCTTTTTCTTAATCAATTGCTTTAATATGCCCAGGGATATTATTATATAACGTATGAAAAAGCATATCATCAATTAATCTGATAGCTTCTCCTATATTCCTGTTTTTAATGAATCCTATTTGATCTGCTAACACAACGCTCTCCAAAACCTCTTTAAATCATTTTGCTAAAACTTTGGATATGATCTTATAATCTGTATTGAATAACGAAATGGGTTTATTATTCTTTACGTAATGTGGGTCGTTCCCTTCTTTAGCTAAAAAAATAATAATTGCTTGTTTTTGTGATGCAGAAAGTTCTCCAAAAACAAAAGCTTCATTGAATGCCCCAATCAATACTTCCTTTATTTCAGCCCAAAATATACAATAAAATTCAACTGTTAACCCATCGTTTCCAGGAGATTTATTTGCTTCATTTCTTTCAGTACAGAAATAGACTCCTCTTTTAGTATATCCCCTTCACAGCTTTCAGAATCTTCAGGAGATAACGTTGGTACATTTTCAAAGAAATCCCTAAAATCTTCCGTGTATTCCCTTGCATAAAAGTGGGTATAAAGTGATTTAATGTCATTTAAAACTTCTTTCTCATTTTCAGTAATCTCTCCGTTAACCTTAACTAATTTTGTTATAGTACTTTTCTTTTTGTTAGATTGTAATAGTCGACTTAAGTACCTTGTATCCCTTTCTCCACTTTCGTACCATGTCGCACGAGACCAAATTTTAATACCTTCATTAATGTAATCGTAACTGTCTGCAAGTTCTTCCCTTTTCTTTTCTATCTATTTAATTAATTCTTAATCTACTGAATTTACGCAACTACTTTCTAAACATTCCAATTCATTTTCGAGAGATTCTTTTTTTCCTTAGGCAGTTTTTTCGAAAAAGTTCCTGATAAAGACATTATTTTCATTTTCAAATATTCCATACACCTCTTCTCTCTTTAACTTCTGTTTTTATTTTCTCCTTTAATTTAAGTATTTCTATTTTCATTTTTTCACACATTCTACATTACCACAAAGGCTATTATTAAATTTCCAATAAGAACCATTCTTTTTACGCATTTCCTTATCAGGTTTATCATACAAGAACATAAATATAGCTGAATGGTCAGGAGCTATAGACGGTAAAATTTTGCACCTAATAACAACATTTACCAAATCATCTGATATTAGCCAATGATCTAATCTGCTTTGAATAAGTGGATTATTTTTAGTGAAGGTAAATTGTCTTTTCAATGGATTTCTCTCCCTCCATATGTCTATCAATTGTAGTTCCTCCATAAAACTTTCTACTTCTTTACTAACCTTGCCATGTAATTTTTGTTTCACTGTTCCATTACAATCTAATTCAGAATTCATAATAATATTAAAATCTCCTCCCATTAAAACAGGTTTGTTACAAGTATTAATTCTTTTTAATTCTATAATCATATCCCTTGAAAATTGTATTTGATGATTTTCTTTATCCCTCGTCGGTAAGTATACATTACAAAGGACTATTCTATGTCCTTGGATTTCACAATCAATGTGTATGTATCGCCCTTCGTCATCTTGTTTTATATTTATAAGTTTAAAGTCTAGCGAAATTTTGATAAGAATGAGTACTCCTTTGCTGTGATTTGTTCCATGACTATAATAACATGACCCATCCCACCCAGAACTCCATCTATCCTCTACTTCTTTTGTACTATACGTCTCCTGTAAAAAAATTACATCCCCTTTTTCTTTGCACCATGAAAATATTCGTCCCCTTTTCGCGCATTCTCTTATTCCTCTAACATTTAAGGAAACAAAATTACAATTTAAACATCTATTCATTAAAAAAATCTAAAAAGATCATTCCACCATTTTTTTGTATAAAAACTAAGTTTTTCACTATGCTATTTATAGGCAGAGTGAGGATTACATTTCCTAGTGTAACTGCAGTACATAATCGAATGATAAATTATAATTGAATGTCGATCAATTCGAGTATTGTTATCCCTTCCATGTAGAACATTATCTCTAAGAATCCTGAATAAGTTGCTCGTTATTCCTGCAGGTAAAAAAAGAAGGGAAGGAATCCCATCTATACGACCCTCTCCAAAGCAGCACTCCCTCACAGCTCACCCTACTTTACAGGTTGCTGTAGTATTTCCAATAGTAAAAATCTACCCCTTCTTGAATTTTTTTCTTTGTCTTATTAGATATAGAGAAATAGCTGTAAATAAAATTAAGCATGGAAAAAATGGCATTCAATCAGCATATCCCACATTAATAAGTTTAATTTTAAACTTATGTCTTGCATGTTCCTAAATTTATGTCTGTACACTTCTAGTACCAACTCTTATGCATTGAGAATTGTTTCTTTCACTGTAGCATAGTCACATGATTGCATTTCAGAGAGTGAAGAATAGACTTTTGCAGCCTTTCCAACAAAAACACTTTGGAGGAGAAGAGTCCAGTATTCCTCGGGCCAATTCAGTCTCTTGGCCACTTTTTCAAATGACACAAAAAATGTATTAACTCCCTCTTCATCAAATTTTTGCACAAGGCGAATGTTCTTCGCCACATCAAAACCTTGGGGAGATTTATCTTTAACATAGTTAGTATTAGTACTTGCATGAGCTAACTCCATTTCTTTCAACTTTAACTGGTACTCCAATCTCATCTTCTCCATTTCAATGTTTTCTCTGATTCTTTCCTTTTCAAGTTTTTCTTTGATTTTTTCCCTTTCAAGGTTTTCTTTGATTCTTTCCTTTTCAACGTTGATTTTCTCTTTTTCCAATTCTATGTTTGCCAGTTGGATCTGAGCATCCTCTGACATATTGATAGAAGTTTCAGACTCCTCTGTAAGCTTCATGTGACTAGCTAACAAGTCAATTATCTCTGCCTTCTTTAAACCTGGGGCTAGAGATACACCCAAATGATCACAAACTGTTATCAATTCATCTTTCTTCAGTGACTTCAAATTATCATATGACAATTCTGTCATTGCAAGAAATTCTTCAACATCAAATGTAGCCATAGTGGAATATACACAAATACAAGCAAGTAATAACACAGTACAGTATATTCTAGAACTTTCCAAAAATTTCAAAAATGTTTTCAATTCAAATTGGGTTTTGTTTCAAACTGACTTTCGTCTGAAATTGGCTTTAGTTTTCAAATTGGGGTTCGATTTCAAATTGGCTTTTGGTGCAAATTGACTTTCGTTTCCGGAAAGCTGGTTTTAGTTTCAAAGTGGCTTGTACACATTTGGTTTTCGTTTCGCGGACAAACCCCCAAAATTATTTGTTACGATACTGCAACAAATAACAAGTAAAATTTAATTTTAATTTCCTCTTTTTTATTACAGGAAATAATTAAGTTTACACAAACAAATCATAAATAATAATAGTCTTACGTCTCTTGAAATCAGTTCTGGTGTTATTCCAAATTTATGGTCCAAATGATAAAATCCCAGTTGGCTGGCGAAAATTCACAATGATGGCGATGATGAAACTGATGTTGAAGCACGATGAATAACAAGAGTCACTGTAACGAGTTGAAATGTCCGTGAAGACAATGTTGACGATGATTAACAGTCAATTTCAGCAATCCATGGGTTGAAGAGTGTTCATTGAACAGGTTGATGATGTTGATGATCTCAATGAGAACTGAAAATTCCTCTCTTAAAATAACTGTAAACAGTTCATTGATGGTGTGCAAATAATTCCACATAATAGATAAGATAATTATTCCAGGTGGAAATCAATACCGCTCTGACATAAAGTCTGGCATGAAACTCTGAGTTCTAATCTGATATGATGAAGTGATCTGATATGATGTGATGTGATGAAGTCCTTGAAGAATCTGCCAGCTTTATATACTAATTACAAGTATTCTAGATCCTTCTAGTATTCACTATTCTAGAGGCTTCTAGTATTCACTACTATGGAAGCTTTTAGTAGGCCTATTGTCTTTTAAAAGAACATTCTCCTTCTTTTTGAGCAATCACACTGGACGACTCTTGAATGACCTCATTGAAATTAACAACATAGCTAATTCTATTGTTTGACAGTCTCTATTACAAATAACAATAATCCTTGGCCTTTAAATAGGCATAGGCCTGCTTAACAAAAGCTTTTACAAACTTGTTGTGGAATGTTCTTGATCATTCCAAAATATTCTTAAAGGGGGAAATTACTAAATAAATGAATGTCATTGCTTTTACAATTCTTCTTATATGTAACAAAACCTATTAAGCCAGAATATTTTTCCTGTTGATAAGAACTTATATGATAGAAACAAGGGGACTAGGAACGCCTCGGGACCTTGCTCGGCCGCACCAACCCAAACACTCACCACTACCCCACCAGCATTGCTTCCGCCGTGGATACACAGGCTATATCCCCGACAAAAACAACACAAGTAAACAATGACACGTGCTCAATTGAAACATAGCCAAACAAGGCCCCAAAGCACTCCCAACCCCCCTGTCTCTATAGTTAAAAAAATCACACAGTCCTGAGATTCACCTTTCGGTAACTAAATGCCCAATCCCTATATAACAATGTACAAAAGTCCTGATATTGGATTCCATATTAGCATATTAAAGGTGTTATACTTAAAAGAAAAAAACACACTAGTTTCCATCATTAATACCAGGAATAAAGGACAAAATACTAATGTGGCAATAAATTCCACTGCTGGTAATGTACCTAAATATTGGTTCAAAACAACAAACCATGCAGTTTGGGACATTGTACCGAGGATATCCTCCTTTTGAATACATAGTTCCATCTTACATAAAGGAACACCTTGTATTTTTTTTCTTCCTTAAAAACTAAGCAAACACCTGGAGCATACACGCGCCAAAAATATGAAAAAGCAAACTATTTCAATAATAGGCCCGTTCCACATCTTGAAATTGTTATACATTCTCTAAACTTTTCCTTTTTAAATGTATGAATGCTCTATACAAAATGTCTGAATTGCGGTATTCAACATGCTGCTCTTTTGTGAGAAACTCAAGACTTACGTCCCTTTCTTCTTGTGAATGTGAGAAAAAAGTCAATATTGCTCGTTGATATAATTTTACCAAATTGTATACACATTTTAGTTTACTTAATTAATGCAAGGGTGAAAATGAAATACAATCTTGCTCAACTCACCAATAATGCTTTCATGTATTGTTGTTTATACCCCTACAAATCAATCATACCATTGCCATCATAAACACAAAAGCAACCATCGTGTCCCTCTTTTCAATATTACACAACAATCCTCTTATTGGTGAGCATATATCATGGCATTGCCCTTTGATTGTTTCAGATTCAACCCTGCATTAATAAGAAAATCTTTATTGTTCCCTTTTGAAATCTAAACAAGTAAGCACTTGTAATATACAATAAGTTTTCAAGTAGCATTATCACAAGACAAATTTCAAACCTATGGTTGTTGACCATCGTCAGAAATATAATATTTCTAATTCCAGTATGCTCAATATATATATATCATTGCAGAGTTGCAGTAATGTTGCAAATGTTGTTGTTTCTAAGAAACTCTAAAGAATTGTGATTGTTTTTTCCATATTGCTGAAAAAAACCCAGAGATCCAAACTGTTACTTGTTTGTTTGAATTCACTTTGGTTTACCCAACTGATGCAAGAATGAACAAGAGATACGACCAAGCGCAACTCCTAACGCAAGTCACCATACCTCAATCAATGCCTCTTGTTCCTAATAATGAACACAAAAAAACTTCAGTGTCTCTCCTTTGGTATTTGTGCAACATTCATAAGGCCTGTGAGTATGCTGATGGCCATTTTCCTAATTCTATTGGACTAGTTTGTGTAATGAATAACAGAAATGCTTGCGTATAGCAAGCAAGACAATACTTTGTGTTCCTAATCAATGCTTCAAGACAATAAACTTGCATTTCTAAATACATTTCAGGCTACTCTTTTATTTCAAATTCATCCTTGCATCAATTGGGGAAGAAGAAAAGGAAACACTTTGTTGTTCCTTTTTAATAACCAAACATACAGACACTTAAGCATACATACTCCTGCTATTCAATTATCTATTAAACACATTACAACAGGAAAGCTTTCCATTTTAAGAATTTCCAGTCCTTTTCAAAATTCCCCTTTTTTTAAATTCCACTGTACCATAGTACAAGAATGACTGGACTGCATTACTCTGGCTTTGCTTATTTTTTGTAAGATACTCTCAAGAGTTATTTCTTTTCACCTACTGAATGTAATAACGCATTGAAAATTCAAGGTGTTATTTGTTTCTATATAGTGTCACTTTGGTAATTCATAGAGGATGAAACGAGAAGCGATCATGTGCAACTCGCCATAAAATAATTTTAGTCAAGTTAATGCAATTATTTTGTACCCAATCAATGCCTCGAACTCTCCAAATTCCATCTTATGGTTCTACTTATAAACAAAAACTTCGTATGAGCAACATTCCCCGGACAAGCAATATTAATAGTGTTGCTCCTGTATAAAAAGGCACTCAAATTCTATAGGCCTTATGGAGAAAGAAATGCTTATCTAACATTAAATACTTCTAACAATCAATACGATGTTTTACGTTCCTAATAATCCGTTCTTCAAAACAATAAACTTTGCATTTCTTGGGAAAGATATTTCAGGATATCCCCCATTCAGATGTTCCAAATTCATCATTGCATTGATTGGGGAAAAGGAAAAGGATACACTGTTATTCCTTCTGATTTTGAAATCTACCAAATAGGCACTTGCAACTATTCAACAAACATAATAGGTTTACATTTACAACAAAAATGTTTGCCATTCTTGAGGATTTCCAACATTTTTCAAACTTCTCTCTCTTATTTTTAAATGCTACTATATGCCTGATACAAAATGGCCGGATTGTGTGATTTCTTTTTACAAATAATCTCGAAATATATGCCCTTCTATTCTACTGGCTTTGAAAATAAGCATACAAATGTCAAAAGAGTTGCTCATTTGAATCAATTCACTGTAGTCTACTCAGTTAATGCAAGGATGAAAAGGATGTGCAATCATGGGCCACTCCCTATCGCAAGTCACTATAATGCATGCGATGTTCATTCAATACCTGAAACATTCGCCATTTCGCCCTTTAAACAAAACTTCGTTGCATACAACAGACCTCTAACCCGATATCGAAATAGGCCTATTGACAATTTTATTCTTCATTTCGGTTTTTATTTGTTCAAGCAAGGATGAACAACGACATACAAGCGAAGGTTATATGTATATATATATTCAAAATGATACCCAATATTGCAATGAACACATTCATTTCTAAAGAGACAAAGTAATACCTTCTGATACTAGTTACCTCAAAAATATGCAATTTTTCTCCGAAAAGTATAATTTCTACTAAAACACTATAATTATCCATTTCCGTAATCCTTGCCTGAACCAGGCAAAGGGACGCCTTAAATTTCTCTTTGGGATTTTAAAACAAATTGCGCAACGATATGAAAAACATTTTATATCTCACAATAAAAACAAATGACTTGAGTACTGTATACTTAGCAAGCAAATGAAAAAAAAATATTGTACAGCTATCAAACAACAGCACTTCCCTTTCTGTACAATCCTTTTTTCTCTTTTTTTGATGTTTCTACAGTTTACCAGGACTTCCAATCCCAATAAACATCAGTTTCATGCAGGCGCGGATCCAGGATATTGTAGGGGGGGGGGGGCCCAAATTCGACCGGATTTTGGCGCCCCTGTGTACTTTACGGAAAAATGGCAGCCCTTCCCTCCCCCAGGCAATCATAAGTGCCTTAAATGCATGTTAAATTATCTTATTTCATAGACACATGAAGAAGAGGCAATTGAATAATGGTTTTATAATGATGTGTTCATGAATAAATGTAATATCACTTTAAAAAAGAATCAATGCAAGCGCGATTTCTATTTTAACCATTTGATGCTTTCAATCTCGTTTAACTTCTCTTTTCTACTTTTTGTTTCAGAGCTTGAAAAATCTAATGGGGATGACGCCCCTGTATCGCCGCGTATGAACACTGGTTGTGCAATAACTAAATTGCATATTCTGCATGTAAGAAAATTAATGTTTTATTTTGGGTAATATATTCTTGAAAAGATATACATGCTTTTTATTAGAGTTGAGGTATACTCAGTAGTCAGCACTTACTAATTGTGAGTGCTCTGCCTACTCAGGTCTGTAAGTGTTTGGATATATTGTATAATCTTTTGTTATTCGCTTGAAATCCATTCAAAACAGTGAGCTGTCTTGTCAATCCTATTCAACAAACATTGGCTCTTCCGCTCTTGCAACAATCATATCAAAGGGTTATGTATCTTATTATCTTGCTCAAATTGTATATACTCTAAATAGATTTTAAAAAGAAACAGAATGCGTGTAAACGGGTAAAATAAAACAAATATAATATAGATACGAAAGATAAATATGCTGTAAAAATATACTTTATTGACAATGTCTATATAAATGTGAAAACAGTGCTCTTAAGTTCGCATCATTTTGAACGATAAGTTCTTATCTCTCTCTTTCATACAATACAAGTGAAACATGAATTCCAAGGTCCCATGTATCTTATACATCAACTATTTCAAGATGTAACAATAAATGTAAATGATAGCAATGCAGTTTAGGCCTGAGTATAAAATCCAAGTAATAGTTTCAGTGGAATTACCACGTGATTTCTCACTGTAGGTTGGAAACGAAAGATGTATCATGTCTAGCTGTCTTTTACGCAAAATATAGGAACGATATAAACCATAGAGTTATTTCAGTTATTTCAGTATTTGACGATTCGCCAAAAAAAAAACGCATCCGAAACTTTCACCATTACAATTAAGTTTCATTTATTCTCTTACATATTGCAAGTAAACTTCAACATTTCTGTAAATTATATATGTATACTAATATATCCATACACAATTTAGTTCTCATTGTGATATACTCGCATCGTATTTCAGAATATGATATGCGTTGTGGTATGAATGTCTACCCACCTAGAGCATGCAAAACGTTTACTAGTAACTAGTGACTACCAGTTCGTAGTTACTTCATGGGCAATTTTGGTCAAATGACCTTTCATTTCTTTCATCATGATAGGCAGATTTCAAAGCAAGATATTACGTAAGCTTGCCTTACATAGCAGGATGAAGAAATTGAATAGACCAGGTGACTAGAATAGCACACCAATGAACACTTAATGAAGGTATTTGTTGCATTCCTACTTTGAATGCATATCTTAGCATGTTGCACAATGTACTTGACAAACTGAAATACCAGTCGTTCGTGGAAGCATTGCTGTTTTTTGTGGATGTATATGAAAACGACAATTCAAAAGAATATATGAATAATGAAGACAGCAAAGTTGGTGCTTATCTCAGTAGATTTTAAAGCACCATGTCACTTTAGTGGAAATGACCTTCTGATCATGCGTAGAATCTTTTGATAATGCGCAGAAAGGAACTACGAACTGGCTTATTATACTACTAGACCGATTTTTTACTCAAACAAGAGCGACTTTTTGTTAGGAATAGAGTTATGGAGTGCTCAGCTCGTGAAGCTCACGAATTTCTCCTTAAAATATTGACAAATTTCCTACGTGCCCTTTCTAAAAAATGTTACAAAAGCCGCTAGGACAGAACATAATTTTTGTCTCGCCTACATAGCAGAGCGAGACAATTATAATTGGCGCCTCTTTGTGACGATGGGGATGGCGTCAACTTTGAAATCTTAGCCAAAGTTAAGGTTTTGAAATGTCATAGTTCATGAAACTGGAAACAAGGGTAATAAAGTATAGCGGAATATCCTGACTACCTTTGTGTAAGGTAACATGACCAAGGTCAAGGGTAATTCAGGGGTGGATCCAGCCTTCGCCAATATAGGGCCCCGGAATTTTTTTCAGCCATATTTTCCCCGATCGGCCGCTCGAAGATGATTTTTGTTTGTTTCTTTGAAGGGGGTAGTCTACTAAGTCACTTCTTAACTGTATTCTTTAGATCAACATAAATATATAATATCATAATCTTTATTTCATAATGCGAGCGTGTAGCGCGAGCAAAACTTTTTAAAATTGTATGTATTTTTTCCTAAAATTTGAACATCCTGAAAAAAGATGGGCCTGCAATATTTACCACGAACGCGAAGCGCGAACAGTAATATTTGATACACGTTTTGAAATGATCGGAAAGGTAGACCTACCCGTTAAAGACTGCTTGCAGTTAGTCATGAAGACGTTACATATTTCAACAATCAAATAATGCGAGCGCGAAGTGCGAGCGGAAAATTCGAGATTTAGACCTAGAACGGGACACTTTATTCATGTTTTGTAAATCATGAAAGGGATGAGAAGGGGGGGGGGGGAATTTTCCTACATTAATAATTCGCCGGGGCGGAAATCTCTCTAAAAAGGTAGGGGGACACAGGGGCGGATCCAGCCTTTCCCCAATAGGGGGGGGGGGCGGAAATTTGTTTCAGCCATATTTTCCCCGATCGGCAGCTCGAAGATGATTTTTGTTTGTTTCTTTGTAGGGGTAGTCCTCATTAGTCACTTCTTAGCTTTATTCTTATAAATTAATACAAAATATCGTAATCCTTATGATGAGAGCACGGAGCGCGAGCTAATTTTTTGGAAATTTTATGTATTTTTTCCTAAAATGTGAAAATTCTGGGCAATGTTTGTTATCCTGAAAAAAATGTGTATGCAACTCAATAAATACTACGAACGCAAAGCGCGAGCAGAAATAAACTGATGGAAAAGATACATGTTAAATACTGAGTGCAGTTAGCATTTAATAATTAAATAATGCGAGCACGAAGCGCGAGCTGAATTTTTTGACATTTTCACCTTAAGAATGGAAATTCTAAGCACTTTTTGTAACTCAAGCAGAAAAGGTATAATAAGTAGACAATTAATGCGAGCGCGAAGCGCGAGCGGAAAATTTCGAGATTTAGTCCTAAGATATTTACTGAAAGACACTATTCATGTTAAGTAAATCATGAAAAGGATGAGTATTAACAATGCAAGCGCAAATCGCAAGCAGAAAATTTTTATATACGTTTAGAACTGGTACCTGTTGAAAAGGTACCTGTTAAGGACTGATTGCACTTAGTCATGAATGCGTTACATATTTCAACAATCAAAAAATGCGGGCGCGAAGCGCGAGCTGAAAAAAAATTAAAATTTCTAAGGAAACAATGGAAAATTTTAATCAATTTTTGTAATCGTGAAAAGGATAGCTATACAATGCGTATTAAAAAAAGTTTACACTTAGAATAAAACCCTGTAAAATTATATATTTGTAATATCCGGAAGATTTCACATTTTAACATTGGTACAGATCCATTTAAGCAAATGAGGATATAACTGTCAAAACATGTTTCCGCTTGAGTGAGCACCATTTACTTTTGAAAAGTTAGTGAAAAATGATTTGCGCAGAACTTTGAAATAGTTATGAGAATAAAAGTAGACCTTAATCATGAAGAACACGTAGAATTTGCTTGTAAATTGATTTGAAGCCATCTCTTACCTTTTTAAAACTTGTTTCCTTGCCCAAAACAGTTCGAAGAGTGCATTGCGCCCCATCCCAATCCCACATACACTGAGGCCATCGTGACGATATTGCTTTACACTGAGCTGTGATTTACATGAAATGGCTTAGGCTTGATTTTCATTTTGCTAATCATTCTCAAGCTTGGGGAGGAACAAGCATCTAGTGAAAAATGAAATGGAAACCCACTTTAAATGATAAAAGCAAAAAACTTAGTGAAAAAATGCTGGACATGTCTGATATAAACTTTTGTTCAGATTCAGTTATGTTCTCAGATCCAGCTTGCACCAAAGGGGTAAAGGTTGTGCTTACTAAGTGTTGAAATTTCAATTTGGGTCGCAAAATTGTTACAAAATGCTTGAATGTATCCGTTTTATTTAAATTGTCTAAAAGTGCAAGGGAATTGTATGAGAAATGTTTCGGTGGGTCAGTTTGATTTTGCCCTTACCCTTTGACACAGCGTGAAAACAAGCATTTCTGCGCAAACAGATTCTGTCAAAACTTTTATTTTCATTGGATAGATGAGACCCAAACCCAAGATTATATGTGAAAAAATTACCCACAAGTTGTATAATTTTTAATTCCTAGGGCTTTTTTCCAAGTTTTGATACGCACTGTATAATTCAACAATTGATGCGAGAACGAAGCGCGAGCAGAAAAAAATCAAGTTATAGAACTAAAAATGGGCCACTCTGTTCATGTTTTGTAAATCATGAAAAGGATGAGTAATTGGGAGTCTTCCTACATTAATAATGCGAGCATAAAGCGCGAGCAGAACATTTTTGATATTGTGATCTGAAACTGGATATTGATTTCAATAGAGAACAAGTTGCGCATCTGAATAAACATGCGGGCGCGTTTCAAACTTAGACCTAGAATCTACGCATTCTAAATACATCTTGATGAAAATCAAAGCGATCGCGAAGCGCACCCTTAAAATATTTAATAATTCGATCTGAAAAAAAGAGTTAATTACAGCATTATATTTGAAGCACTTTTTAGGAAAATTGTGAGGTAGATAGATTTCACACGGTAAAAACCCAAACAGTTACAAAGTCTGATTTACATTGGGGCCGTGCCATTAATAAAATGTTCAAAGTAAAAGGCAAACGTACATTAATAAATACATATTCATGTATTGATATTGGATTGATCGTATTTTAAAAAACAGCAAAAATTTTTATTGTTAATACTTTGAGTTTTGACATAGGACCTGGACATCCTTACGACATGTCATGAAAATGATGACTATCTTTCTATTCCTCTTGCTAAGCGCGAGATGAAACAAAAGGGACAATTTGATTATTAAATTGATATCATATTTATTAATGTCTATTGGGGGCGCGAAATATGATGATATTATGGCATAAAAACTGGACATTTCACTTTTGTAATTATGAATAGGATGCATCAATTAATATATTTTTAACCATTAATGCGAGCGCAAATCGCGAGCTAAAATTTTTGATAAACTGTCATGATAATGGGATTTTAAGTAGTTTGTTGTATAATCAATATTGAAACCTATATAACTCGCCAATCAAATGCCAGCGTGCAGAGCACTTTTATAAATCAATTTGTAAATCACACAAAATAACGAAAGTTCGATTTCCGAGGTGAAATATGTTTTGTATATTGACTTCCAAACTTGATATTTGAGCTCCATATCGAACAAGATATGTAAATCACCTAACAGGCAATGCGGGCGCGAAGCACGAGCGAAAATTTTATATAGTGGCACGAAAGATTCTGTTTTTTTTCCAAGTCTTCCCCTCATCTTATTTTATGCACTCGTCGTCCTTCTCTTCTTTTTCTCCTCTCTTTTCCCTTCTTTTCCCCCTTTCCTTCTTTCTTTCCTTTTTCAATTTTTTTTTGCTCCGCCGATAAGGAAAATAAGAAAAGGTTGGGAGAATTAACATCGAAATCTTACCAAAATTTGCTGGCCATGGTACTTGAGAACTTTGTAGTTGGGCGTGGTCGCCTGGGCGCCATGAGTTGCAGACTGGCGAGTTTGAATTCGCGCCTTGCCCGCTTTCCAGACCATAATGCGCATGCTCGTAACTTCGAGAATTTCTCGGAAGTCTCTTTGGGACGGAAGTATGAATGCGGAAATAATAACACAAATTCTTAAGGCCTGAACAAGTTCTTGTAATGTGATCGAGGCGGTCTGAATATACGGTTATTATAAATTTCCACTTTCCAAATAACTATGGAGCGCAAGTTATCCCGACCTACAACTAGCTACACGGCGGGTCATTGCTTGCTTGTTACTGGTGTTGAACGTGACGATGTAAACATGTGCTTTGTAACCTATGCAATTATAGGTATATTGTATAAAAAGAATGCAACTTATATAACTTATACTAGTCGCATTCTTTTTAAGCCATACCCATACACAATTTCAGCGTCCCTTAATTCTAACATCAATTTGGCGCCCCCTCATTCGAACATTAATTTGGCGCCCCAATTTTGAATAACAATTCGGCGCTCCTACGTGTAGGTTGATCGTCAATTCGCCCCCCAGTTCTAACATCATTTTGGCATCCCTTCGAACTCAATTTGCCTTCCCTAGTTCGAATATCATTTCGCCCCCCCCCCTTAGCTCGAATATCAATTTGGCGCCCCCCCCCCTAGTTTGAACATCAATTTGGCGCCCTCCTAGTTTGTGTATCAATTTGGCGCCCCCCTAGCTCGAACATCGATTCGGCCCCACCCCTGTTCGAGTATCAATTTGGCGCCCCCAGTTCGAACATCACTTCAACATCCCTTCGAACATCATTTCGGCGCCCTCCTAGTTCGAATATCAATTTGGCGCCCCTACATGTAGGTCCAACATCAATTTGGCGCCCCCAGTTCGAACATCATTTCTTCGCCCTCCTAGTTCTAATATCGATTTGGCGCCCCTACATGTAGGTTCAACATCAATCTGGCGCCCCCAGTTCGAACATAATTTCGGCACCCTCCTACTTCGAATATCAGTTCGGCGCCTCTACGTGTAGGTTGATCGTCAATTCGCCCCCCAGTTCGAACATCATTTGTCATCCCTTCGAACTCAATTTGCCTTCCCTAGTTCGAATATCCTTTGCCCCCCCCCCCCTTGCTCGAATATTAATTTGGCGCCCCCCCCCTAGTTCGTACATCAATTTGGCGCCCCCCTAGTTTGTGTATCAACTTGGCGCCCCCCTAGCTCGAACATCAATTTGGCGCCCTCCTAGTTTGTGTATCAATTTGGCGCCCCCAGTTCGAACATTATTTGAACATCCCTTCGAACATCATTTCGGCGCCCTCCTAGTTCGAATATCAATTCGGCGCCACTACATGTAGGTCGATCGTCAATTCGGCCCCCAGTTGAACATCATTTAGGCATCCCTTCGAACTCAATTTGCCTTCCCTAGTTCGAATATCATTTAGCCCCCCTCCCCCTAGCTCGAGTTTTAATTGGGCGCCCTCTAGTTCGAACATCAATTCGGCGCCCCTTAGTTTGAGTATCAATTTGGCGCCCTCATTTGGAACATCATTTCGGCGCCCTCCTAGTTCGAATATCAATTCGGCGCCCCTACATGTAGGTCGATCGTCAATTCGGCCCCCCCCCCCCGTTCGAACATCATTTTGGTATCCCTTCGAACTCAATTTGCCTTCCCTAGTTCGAATATAATTTGAACATCCCCCTCCCGCTAGCTCGAGTATCAATTTGGCGCCCCCTAGTTCGAACATCATTTCTGCGCCCTCCTAGTTCGAATATCAATTCGGCGCCACTACATGTAGGTCGATCGTCAATTCGGCCCCCAGTTTGGACATCATTTTGACATCCCTTCGAACTCAATTTGCCTTCCCTAGTTCGAATATCATTTGCCCCCCCCCCTCCCGCTAGCTAGAGTATCAATTTGGCGCCCCCTAGTTCGAACATCAATTTGGCGCCCCCTAGTTCGAATATCAGTTCGGCGCCCCTACATGTAGGTCGATCGTCAATTCGGCCCCCAGTTCGAACATTATTTTGGCATCCCTTCGGACTCAATTTGCCTTCCCTTGTTCGAATATCATTTCGCCCCCTAGCTCGAGTATCAATTTGGCGCCCCCTAGTTCGAACATCAATTCGGCGCCCCCCCCCCTTGGTTTGAGTATCAATTTGGCGCCCCCAGTTCGAACATCATTTTGGCATCCCTTCGAACTCAATTTGCCTTTTTTCTTTCCTCCTCTTCCTCTTTTTTTCTTCTCGTCCTTCCCCCTCTTCCTCTCCCCTTTTCTCCCTCCCATCTTCTCTGTCTCTTTTTTCTTCTCTTCTTTCTCCCCTCTTTCTCTCTCTCCTTTCCCTTTTCTTCTTTCCCCTCTTCCTCTTTTTTCTCTTTATTTCCCCTTTTCTTCCCCCTTCTCTCTTTTTTCCTCTTTTTTCTTCCCCCTCCCCCTTCCCTTTTTCTTCTCTTCCATCCCCCTCTTCCTCTTTTTTCTATTTCTTTCCCCCTCTTCTTCTCCTTTTTTCTTCTCTTCTTTCCTCCCTCTTCCTCTCTCTCCCTATTCTCCTTTTCTTTTCCCCTCTTTATCTTTTTTCTCCTTCTCTTTCCTCTTTTTCCTCTCTCTTTTTTTTCTCTTTTTCCTTTCCCTCTCTGTTTCCTTCTCTTTCTTTCCCCTTTCCTCTCCCTTCCCTTCCTCCCCCCTCTTCCCATTTTCTTCTTTTCTTTCCCCCTTTCCTCTCTTTTTTCTCCTCTTCCTTCCCCCTCTTCCTCTCTCTTTCCCCTCTTCTTTCCCCTTTCTCTCTCTTCTCTTCTTTCCCTCCTTCTTCCTTTTTAACTTCCCTTCTTCCCCCTCTTCCTTTCTTCTTTTCTTTCCCTCTTCCCTTTTTTCTCTTTCTTTCCCTCTCTTCTTTTTTTTAGCCGAAGGGGGGGGGGGGGGACAAGACCCCCTCGGCCCCCCATGGATCCGCGCATGGTTTCATGTATAGTTTAATACAGGATATCATATCTAACATCAAATCTCCCTTTTTCCTAGATTTACCTATATAAGACTTTGCAAAGAAATCGTTCTTTCTATCTACGTTTCCAAGCACTTTCTTTCTCCCGCAATTTCCCACAAACTCTTAACGTTCTTATTAAATAAGTTTCTTTTCTCTGTCCACCATACTGACCCCAAAAAAAGTTTTAAACATTTGGTCTCATTATCCATGGTATCTAAATCCATACTAACCATCCTGACCAATACTCAAACAGATATGAATAAATGTCTATTCCTCTCAAATAAAATATATATCTCACATCTTGAAGCAAGTTTCCTTTTGCTACTGTGTGTCGAAATAAACAAACTTCACTTACAATGTTTCAGCATCTCTGTCTTCACAGTTTATTTCCAACGATGTATTTCCCAAGTGCCCCAGGAGACCAAATAATCTGATGGAGTTGAAGATAATTTCACAGGATTTTCCTCTTGAATTTTAATATTTTTTATCGCTTTTTTTGGCATAATCTAATTTTCCTTTCACGCTCCCCTCGTTATTACAGCAAGGACAACTAAAAAATAATTACTGGTTTGCTGCTTCAATCACATCATTTCCGCGTGCTCCTTGATCGACCACCATGGGTATTCCTCTCCGTTGCACTACCTGATCCTTCCTTATCTCCATTCTCCTTCCTAGCTTTTTGATGAATCTCGGTTGGTCTTTCTTCGGAATCCAAACGTGGCCGACTATCAACTTCCCCGCTCCTCTCGCTGCCTTTAACGCCTCGACCTGGCTCCTCCTTTCCATTCTCACCCTCCGAGATCATCCGTTATACATGTTATATACATCCTCGTATTTTTCAAGAGATTCGCCCTCTGCTGAATAGACACCTTATCCGCATAACGTAGATATCTTACTTTGATTGGCCTTGGTGACGTTCCGGCTTGGACACGGTGTATACGTTGGTACTCGATACCTTCCACCTCCTGCTCTGTGAACTGTAGTTTATATATCATAAACTCTTTCATTGTTTCTTCATCATTTTCCTTTCCTCCTTCTCTTGTTACCTTTTCAGATACCGGTACATTAAGGAATACCAAGTTCTCTCTTGCTACATAGGTTTCCATTTTGTCGAGCTCCTCTTTATTTTCTTTTTCGGCGATAGCCATTTCTTCTTTTAGCTTTTCCATTTCCTGTTTCATTTCCTTTCAGCTCTATGGAATGATGTTCAACGGTGGCAACCACCTCAGCGCATTGTTCACGTATCAGCTTAATTTCTTGGAAAATTTGGTGTTCGAAAACCGGAAAACGATTTTCAAATTTAGTTGACTGTCCATTTAACATAAGCTGAATAGCCGGTAAAATTGCCGCCTCAGAAGGAAGAGGGCTGGTTGGTGTTTTAGCAGGGCACGGCCGCTTCCCCCTTCCAGATTCCATAGTTCTCGCTCTTTCACTCGTGTTGCCGCGTGTTCCTCACAAGATTTTTCTTATTCAAATTACACGTGGGTGAGCTGTTTGGAGCCGCTGCAAGGTTGCGTCTTCACTCGGCGAAGGTCATGATGCGAGATCCTATGCATATGTATTTACATCGCTTATACATTGGGAAATCGATTATAAAACAATTCAAATACAGCCATTTTAATCAAATCGATTACAAAACATTTTAATCAGAGTAACAGAGCAAGTGTTCGAATTTATTAACGATGACAGAACCAGAAAATGAAGACTGGACATATCATGAGCAGATCCGGGAACAAGCAGAATCTATCTTTTAGGGCGGTTGTTGTAGTATTTTAACTTGTATTTGTTTTTATGCCTGCAAGTGGAGACCAACTCGGATCTCTTGTTGAGTGACTTGGTAGGGTCTGCACATGCAATGTACAGCTTCTCAGTGAGACAAAGTTGACATTTCTATGATCGACTGCTGTATGGATGTGCCTGCTTGATAATGCTCCATTGATGGCGTAGTTGGTGTTACTGCCCTTAAGGTCCCAGATGCATTTGGATAGTTGTGTGGCATTGGCATTGTGTCTATGGCTGAAAGAGTGTTTTTGGTTGGCGAATCTGGATTTGAAAGTTCCTTCTGTAAGGCCGATGTATTCCATTTGATTTTCTGCTCTAGTGACGGTTGCTTTGTAGATGAGAGACTGTGAGAGACATTTGCCATCGAGGGGGCATTCTTGTTTTCGGCGGCAGTTGCATTCTCTGTCGGGTTTAGCGGGGGTGGGTGCGAGGATTTTCTTGTTGTGTTGCGAGATTATATGTCCAATGTTAGGCATGCATGCATAAGTAGCTGAGCTTGACGGTGTTTCGGCTGAATATCTTGTGAAGAGGTGAGCGCCTGTGGAAGTGGTTGTTGAGTAGGTGAGAAAGGTGTGGCCAATGTTGGTGGTGATGTTTTTACTGAAGGGTGGGTTGAACCAGATGTTATTCCTGTGTCTTCTGCGTTTGGGTTTTCCTGGGTTTCTATGTATGAGAATTGAGGTATGTGTCCACTAGCGGTGAGGGTGTCTTCATATTCTGGGTAGGATGATTTGAATGTTGTTCTTGAGTCGGAGAGTTCATTGATGCGTTTGTTGATTGCTGCAGGCAGGTGCTTTATAATTGATGGGGGATGGTTGGAGCCGGAGTTGATGTATATTGGTGAGTCGTTGGGTTTTCTGAATGGCCGGAATGATCTTTCTAAGAGAGATAGAGTAGTGTCAATAAAGTGGACTACCTTTAGGTTGGCTTATGCTATTATGTCGAGTTGGAACTTTTCTTTGAAGACTTTGCGGAGGTCCTTGCAGATCCTCTCTAAGTTTGAAGCTGGTGTATTGTGGAAAGCGGCTAGTCCGTCGTCTCTGTAGGGGCCAAAGTTGTCGGACTGAAGGTTTGCAGGGAGGTTGTTTAGGATGTATGTGCCAACCAGCTCACACACTTCGGCGCCGTCTAAGCTGCCCATAGGAACACCTAATAAGTCGTTGGTGGCAGACTTCTTTTGCCATGCTTCACTTTGGTCGAATAGTAGGACTTTGTGGAGGGCATGATGATTTTGATCCCTTGACGGGTGATGGGTGTGTAGGCCTGGGCGAATTCTAGGGCATTGTTGAGGAGGCGTTGAGTTATAGATGGATAGAAGTTGACAATGTCGAATTGAGGAATGAGCAATGAGGTTTGTCGCGCAATCTTGCGAACCATGAGATGACAGATTCAGTGTTCTTCCATGGGTTGACGTGGGTTTTGGTGTATAGCTCGCTGTTTACCATGTCGAGTATGCGTTTGCTCACAGACCCGATTTCGGTTTTTGTTGGGTTGAGTAGTCTACATGTGGGTTTGTTTCGTATACGTATATTATATAAATAGTGTACAATCTATTGTACAATATACTGGATTATATGTACGACAAATATAAAATTATCCCGAGTGCAGGTTTATTTCACCGAGGCCGAAGGCCGAGGTGAAATAGGCTTGCACGAGGGATAATTTTATATTTGGAGTTCATATAGTCCAGTAATATTGTATGATAGAACGTTCACTATTTATTATAGTAAATAGATTCCTTAATCTAAGCCCCCCATCATGGATTTTGCCATCCAAAAATCGAAAGTTATATTGTACATATGTACAATATAACTTTTTGAAGGGAGGTCACGTGGTACAAATCCAGCCAATCACAGCTCGTATTTTACTACCACTATTTACTATATGTGTATATATACAGTGCGTCCCACAAAAAACGAAACCGAGATTTATCGATGATTTATCATAACTTAATCACAAACACAATAGACAAATGACCTACCATTGTAAAGCTTAGAATCTCTTCTTTTATCTGGATATACTTAAATTATTTTCTCGTTCACGCATGAGTGAGCAAAAACAATTTGAAAAGGGGGTTCCAAAAAGTCACTTGGCGGGCCGTATCTGGGTTTTAAAAACAAAACCACATTTTCACTAACTTCAATATCTGGGGTGGTATTCTGAGATCCATTTTATCTCAGATAAAATAAAATATTTTATCTCCGTTAAAATCAGTGAGATAAAATGCCCTTAAAATCTCTCCAAATTGGTATTCTGAGAACCATTTTATCTTCATTTTATCTCTGTAAGACACACCTACTTTTTAATCAATATCCAATTAGAAACGCGCTTTTATAGCTCTTTCGTGTCAGTCAACCAATGGAAATCCATTCCACAAGGAGGTGTGGCAAAGGAGTGAGATTGCTGTAATTTTTTACTTCAAATACGCTTGCACTATACGCTCGCGCGTCTTTACAGAGATTTCTTTTTAACAAAAAGGACAATGCTCTCATCTTTTTTCGAGGTCTGTATCGCATCTTTTCAAGCATCATTTCAAAGACAATATTAGTAAAGACAAGTCTTATGAAATACTTTCTTATTGTACAGGAATAACGTTAAGGTGTTATTCTAAATAAATATATAATTTTTCTTCATTTTAATGTCAACATTTGGGGTTAATTCACCTAGAAATATTGGTGAAATCAACGTCGCGGAGATAAAATAGCCCCTACCCTCTTTTAAGTTTATTTTATTTTTTTCTTCAAACTATCTTGGGCGCAAGCACATCATCTGCGTTGCAATACCCAGATACGCGATGCCTTTGTCTACGCAGGCACTGTTTTGTTGCGTATCATTAAAAGTTACGCAAGATAAAATTTATACGCAAGATAAAATTGTAAATTTTATCTGAGAGATAAAATGTCATCTCAGAATACCAATTTCATTTTAAGAGATAAAATAAAATATTTTAAAGATAAAATGACCTCAGAATACCACCCCTGCTCTTTAATTTGATTCCTCAATTACAGAAAATGGTCAAGGAATAACAAAGTTCTGGTTATTTGAAATACCACTTGAATTTCAAATAACCAGAACTTTGTTATTCCTTGACCATAAAATGAAACTCACTCGACGCTCCGTTTTGTTGACGATCAGCCATGCATTAACTCTTTTGTTACCGCGCGATAGCTCCTGTTGGGAAACTCGTGAAAACACGTTTATTTGATGAAATTGTGGAAATACAAGCATTGTTTCGAGGGATCATAACTTTTTTAAATTCTTGACCTTTTTTGTTATTAAGGTATCAAATAAAAGAGCATATATTGAACTTTTAGTCATGTGACTTTCTTTTTTAAATTTAGATACACCCCGCCCAATGAGTTTTTGGCATCCTTTTGTTAATTGTTTTTGCTCACTAATGCGTGAATGAGGGATAATCTAAGTAATAACAGATGGAAGAGGAGATTATTAGCTTTGCGTTGGTAGGTATTTTGTCTATTTTATTTATGATTAAGTTATAAAAATCATCACTAAATCTCGGTTTCGTTTTTTTTCTGGGACGCACTGTATATATGCAGAGCTTAATTCCAAAAGGCGCTAAATCCACTTAGGGTCATTTTGAATTATTTGAAGTTTTTCGCAGGACCATTTTCGCTTTGTTTATATCTTAAGAACTTCTCACATATTGAAGTACTATCATCATACTTAATAAAAATGACATTAAAAAAAATCCTGCTATTTTATTTCTTTCTTTTAATTCAATTACAATTCCTCGATTCAATGGATATACAGTGCCGGCCGCGGGAAACGTCACAGTGCCCCCTAGGGCGGACACGGTAGCCCGTAGCGGGCATTTGAGGGGAGCGGACGCGGGAAGACGCCCGCGTCCACTCCCCTAGAAAATTAGTGCCCTAGGGAACCGCCCGCGTCTATCCCCGGGGTACTGTGACGTTTCCCGCGACCGGCACTGTAACACTAAAACTTTTCGAAAACTATCTTTCAAATCGGAAGCAAAAGGTAATAAGAGGCTGATAAAAGAAATAGAAAACTGGGAGCCCGGACTGAGAGAAGGGGAAAGGGGAGAAAGAGAATAGAGGGGGGTGAAGAAGAGAAAGAGGGAAAAGGTAAAATTGAGAAGGGATAAGGAAGGGGGAAATTAAAACAAGAAGAAGAACCTAGAGAGAAAGAAAACAGAGGTGATGAAAAAAAGCGAAGGTGAGATAGAAAGAAAAGAGGGAAGGTCGAAGGCAAATAAAAGAAAGAAGGATAAAGAGAAGGAATAAGGGGTGAGAAATTAAAAAGGAAGGGAAAATTGAGAAAGATGAAATAGCGGGGATAAAAGTTACTGAAGGCGAGAAAGAGAGAGGGAAAGGGACTAAGAAAAGAAACAAGGAAAGGGAAAGAAAAGGATACGACTATTCTTATCAAAATACTGGAACCCCTCTCTAATTTTCATCATTTTTTATCCCCTTCCTGATTTACCTTTATCTATCTCAACCACTAGCTCTCATCTTTTCCCGATGTTTATCTGTGGACATCATTTTCATATGCACCTCTCATCATAAAATTTATTTTCATTTATCGTTTAGTTCTTTCTCAATCCCTCTCTAAAACTACTCTTTCTCTCTTCCCAACATATAATGCTATGTTAAATTAAGCTTCTTATACATTTCTATAGAATACAAGAAACTGTTGTTTCGCAATATAACGGAGGGGGTATTACAAAAGAAGGGGAAGGGAAAGCAATAGAAAATAAAGGGGAGAAACAAATCAAGGAGTGAAAGGGGGCACAGAAAAGGAAGGGGGGAAAGGGAACAGAAGGGATAAAGGAAAGGGAAAAAATATATAGAGGGACAGCAGAAGGAGGGAAAAGAGAAAAATATGAAGGGGAGCAAGAAGGAAAAGAGTGAATAAATGGGGGGGGGGGGGGGGGGGGGGGGAAAGGGAGAGAAAAAGAAAATATAGCGGGGGATATCCAGCGTGATGATTAAAGGGATTTTCGACTATATCGTATAGAGGTGAACCCGGACGGGCTTTTATTCTTCAACTTTGCTCGACTAACTCCTTTGTTCCCCGAAAAGAAGTTAGGTTTGATAGTTAGCGTTTGCGTGAGCACCCGCTAAAATTCTTAATAAAAGAAAAGAAGGGTTTGTATAGCACCATTCTTGCTTTGTCGGCAAGTGATAATTAACTCGCTAAGTACCCATTCCATACAAACGTCATAGTAGCTTTCAAAAACATACTTTTGCTTGGGTTTAAGCATTTAAGCTAAATGCGTTAGGAAAGTTTTTCATAGTTACATATATGCAAATAGTTTTGTTGTTCTGCTCTGGAGCACATTGAGCATCTAATCAAGATGGAAAGTGCGATTTACAAATCTCATGTATTATTATTTTTATCTTCCATATAACACTTAATTATGTATTGTACCAAGCTGTGGTTTGGTTTTGTGATTTCCTTTCATCATTTCCAATTCATATAACAAAATATATTCGAAGGAAAATATTGTTTCACTGAAATGAAATAATTGAAACAATGTCTAGACCCTAAATGATATCTAACTAATCTATCAATATAAAACTGCAGTTCGTAAAAATGATAGGTTAATCTTTACTTCGACGATCATCATATAAGTGTATCAAGGATATTAATATTCGTTTTAAACCCATCTATAACTTTTTTATAAAATTGCGCGTAATAAATGCGTTGGACAAGTAATCTTTACTTTATGTTAATTATTATTATCTTCCCAATCCGAATATCTACCGATGTAACTAACACCGCAATCAAGAGCAGATAATGTAATCAGATGTTTTAGCAAAAAGACAAACTTGTTAAATCTGCAACATTGGGGTAAATTTATACTTTTTACAGGGTGGGGGTTTTAAAGACCCGATTTGAACCGAATTGAAAAGAATATCCTTATTCATTGTTGTTGACGCATCAGATAATTAATACCCCCCCCCCATTTCTAAGAACATCCTGTCATAAATTGGGAAGCGGATGTGATCAAAGGAGAGGGGTCGGCGTGGACGGGGAGCAAGACTCTCCCAGACTGCACAATAACAAAAGAACCAAATAAAAAAAAATCGATGAGCACAACCAGTTTTGCTGGGGTTCGCTTTTTGCGCGTCTACTTTTTATGATGTGAGAAAGAACAATTTTCCCCGATATGAGAGGGGTTTTTTTGCTCCCCCCCCCCGGCCCCCTATATACCCCGCTTATTATGATAAAGGTTTATAAAATATCAATACCGAAATGAGATAAAATGACAATAAGTGGGGCTCTTGCCTTCCGTGCATGATGTGATGTCGAAAGAACACACCAACGTCGGATCGTAATCGACAACCCCCTTTAAAGAAATCAAAAAAAGATCGTGGCACAAAAAGGAGGCGGTGAAATATCATGAGTCGACCTCGCGCATGACCGATGTCATAAACACGTCGTAACGTTGTATCGTAATCAACGATCATTGTGACTATTCCAGCGAAAGGAAATGATAAATGAGCACTGAAAAATGTCAAGACTCGGGGAAGGCCTTCGTCCGAGAGTATATGCATGTATCTATATGTCGAAAAGTTTAGATTCATTGCGATAATAGCTTCGACGTTCCAGCCGAGGTGACCAGATTTCACAAAATTAAATACGGGACAATTGGCAAAGCACTACATAGGATCGACCGAGCCAGGCCAAAAAATCAACAAAAAAAAGCCACACAATGTTAGACTTGTTAACAAAATATATCAAGAAAGGGAAGGGAGGGTTAGTGGAAGAAAGAAGGAAGCAAGAAATGAATTGAGAGGAAAGAAAGAAAGAACAAATTAAGGAAAATTCAAAGGAAAAAGTATGATTAAAACGTTGAAAGAAAGAATAAAGGACAGACAACGGTTTCTGTCATTACTTGAAATGAATAAAGAAAGAAATAATTAAAATAAAGGAAGGGAAGATGAATGAATGTGTGAAAGAAAAAATATATTGAGAGAAAAGAGAAAAAGTAAGAAAAAAGAGAAAGAAAGAAGGGAAGAACGAAAGAAAAATAATTCCTTCATTATTTGAAAGAAACAAAGAAAAAAACCGGAAAGGAAACAGGGAAGGAAAGAAGGGAAAGAAATAATAAGGGAAAAGAATTAAAAGGGAAACAGAAATTAAAGAATAAAAGAAAAGAAAACAAATAACATCTTAAATCAAAAATTCAACCTACAATAGATCCCGATCACGCAAGTTTAAAAACATAATGGTCTATCACAAGATAATCGAAGTACATGTACATGTAAACATAGTGCAATGTACGTACCCTAGGATTTCCGAGGGTAAGTGCGGGCACGGCCAATATTATATAGCACGCGGGAAACCGCGGGCCCGTCTAAACGCCCTAGACTGCTCCCCTTGAATACCCTCGGTTAGACGCGAAAGCCCCCTAGGCTGTTTGCGTGCTCGGGCGTGACGTTTCCCGCGGCCGGCACTGTAGCGCCTTTTGGAACTAAACAAGGATTTAGCGCCTTTTCGTATTAAAATTTTGATCAATCACATGGATAAAAATTGTGAGATCACTATTATAAGTATGAATATGTAGCTCCTACAATATTTTACAAGTCCTACTACTGCAATCAATATTCAGGCTATATCACATAGTATTCTTGTCATGTAATATAATAAATTCTGCTTAAGTTGAATTCACAGAAGTTACATCGCCTATTAAGGTCGAAGGCCTATTCCAAGTCCACCACTCTCTCTAATCTATTGCTTTGACCCCTCATACAGTAGGTTGAAGTCTTTTCTTTAGTCCAGATTGATCTTAGGGTTGACTGTACTTCAGTCTTGATATTTCACTCAATGCATTAATACTTCAGTCACTCAGTTTCTTTCAAACTTTTCACCTCAGACCATGGACGTGTATTGACTTAGGAAATTGCAAATCTCAAAAGCTTCCATACACTTGTAAGCAAACAATAATTAAGGTAAAGAATGTAAAATGAAATATAATTATCATACATATTTGATTTATCACACTTGTCAAAAGGGTGCGCACATACAAAAACATGAACATTCTTGCAATATCAGATTTAAATTTTTGTTTCCAGTGAACACGTTTTGCCAGATAAGTTATCTTGACTGAATAAATGTAAAAGAAGTGAATGTATATTGTAAAACATTCAATATCCATGTGATCACAAGTATAATTGTACGCACGACGTACATGTATGTTCGACATAACTTCAGTTCAGTTCAGTTGTGTTCACTTGTAACAATAGGCAGCTGAAACTCTCCTTTACCTATCAAAACTTGTAGTGTGACCAACCCTTCAAGTGAAGAATTTTGAACTTGCGACCATTTGGACGATCCCTGAGATAATTGCACGCGAACAGAGGTAAATAGTTTTTACTTCATGCTCACGTGTGGTAACTTGTCGCAACTCTCAGTAACCTACACTGTAATTCTTACTGTAACAAATCCTTATAACTAAGTACTACTTAATTATTCATTGTTCCTAATTTAACATTTTCAGAAAGAAAAAAATGTAATGCACGAAGCTTAATCAACATGACACAATGCATTCAAATTTCCATCTGTTAATACGATGGAAACTTACATGCATTGTGTCATATTGATTAAGCTTCATTCCATTTTCTTTCTTACTCAAACATTGGATTGCAAACAGGAAAAGAACTCATCTAGTTGCAAAGTGAACATATCTCAAATATGATAGAACATGAATAAGGATTAAAGATAGATCGTAAATTCTTTGCTCTTTGAAATGAATGAGTGGATAAAATAATGTTGCACTTCAGTCCATAGTAATTATAGAATGTAGGTTTAAAGAAATATTGCAATTATTTGAATTGATAATTTACCATTTTGTTTAGCTTACAAACCATGAAACATAACTGCAAACAAAACCTTCATACAAATAAAAGATATTCATTTTGGTGGCTTTCATGGGTGGCGGAAACTTGAGACGGAAAATGAAGTTGGGGGGGGGGGGCACACACGATTTTTTACAAACAATGTGTGCCCCCCCCCGTTACACCCACAAATGTAATAATCGCCCACAAATGTAATAACGCCCACAAATGTATTAACACTTTACCCACAAATGTAATAACGCCCACAAATGTAATAACACTTTACCCCAAAATGTAATAATTTTTGATCGCCCACAAATGTAATAACACTTTACCCACGAATGTAATAACGCCCACAAATGTAATAACACTTTACCCACAAATATAATAATGCACTTTACCCACAAATGTAATAATGACTTTACCCACAAATGTAATAGATTTGAAGTGATTTTTGGCGAATTCGTTCTAAACTAATATCCTATAGTAATGCGTTCATATAGCACAAAAGTTCAAAGTCTTTTTTCCAGACCCGGTTAATGAAATATTACAGTGAAAGTCCAAGTCTTTTTTCAGACCCGGTTTTCAAAATTATAATATACGTCCAAAGTCTTTTACCAGACCCGGTTGTTTCAAAATTATAATACACGTCCAAAGTCTTTTTTCCAGACCCGGTTAATTAAAAAATTATAATGCAAGTCCAAAGTCTTTTTTTCAGACCCGGTCGTTTCAAAAGTTATAATATACGTCGGTGAGGGGTAAAGACAACACTCTAAGCCCAAGCATTTTAAGTGGGTTTAATTATGAAGATTGGTCTCAGCTGTGATTTTTTTCAATATTTCTTTATCTTTTAAATAACCGGGTCCAGACAAAAGACTAAGCATAATACTCGTGTTATTCCACAAGAATAAGAATATGAGTCTTTTGTTTTTAGGATTGTTTAAATCATTTTTAAATCACCGGGTCTGGAATAAAGACAACGCTCTAAACATGTGCTTTTCTACATGCATGGTCTTAATTTGGAGGATTGTTGGTTCTTAGATTCGTTGTTGGGGGTTGAGTTTTATTGATTTTTTTATTCCTGAAATAATTGTGTCTGGAGGAAAGTCGATCTTCGACAATCGGTCTTCATGTTGTTCCACAGTAATTAGATTATTGGGTATTCGTTTTAGAATATTTGTAAAAACTATTTTATTTTTCAAATAGTAACCAAGTCTGGAGAAAGGATGTCTGCTTTACCCACGCGTTATTACAATGTTTTGTAGGGTTAGTAGTATTATTTTAAAAAAGACATATTTTTACTGGGTGAAACTTTGGAAATTTGGTCTTAGATTTTGAGTTTTTTCAGTTACTTTTTTTAATAGCCGGGTCTCGGGGAACGAGTACGTTTTGAAACTCGTGTTATTCCACGAAAATAAGAATATAAGGTCTTTTATGTTAGATTTTTTTTTCGTAACTTTTTTAGGTCTGGAATAAAGACAACACTCTAAACCTCTTTTAAAACAGGTTCTTAGGTCGAAGGTTTGTTTGGTCTTAGACTTTGATTTTTTTAATTCTTACTATTAGTGTTTTTTTTTGAAGGAAAAAATGGTCGGGCTGAAAGACTACGCTATATCCAGCATTAATATTTATGAGGTCTTTATACTGTTTTTAAACTGTTATTCATGATGTTTAAATAACAGGAAACCGGGTCTAGAGAAAAGACTACGCTTGATTCTCAATTTACTCTTAGTGCATATATTCACAAAATACACCGTATAAGTTGAAACAACAACAAAGACGTTAATTCCACCAGTTTTAATTAATTGGAGAAAAGACTAAGCTCGATTCCCATTTTTTCCACAGGAATATCATTATCGTATCTTAGTTTGGACTTATATTATAAATTTTCAAATAACTGGGTCTGGAAAAAGACTTTGGAGTTATTAAAATTCTTGAAACAACCGGGTGTGAAAAAAAGACTTTGGATTTATATTATAATTTTTGAAACAACCGGGTCTGGAAAAAAAGGACTTTGGACTAATATCACAATTTTTGAAACAACCGGGTCTGGAAAAAAAGACTGGATTTATATTATAAGTTTTGAAACAACCGGGTCTGGATAAAAGACTTTGGACTTGTACTTTGATGTTTTATTAACCCTGTCTGAAAAGAAGACTTTGCACTTTTGTGCTATATGAACGCTTTACTATAGGATTTTAGTTTAGAAGGGATTCGCCAAAAATCTCTTCAAATTTAATTCATTTGTGGGTAAAGTCATTATTACATTTGTGGGCGATCGAAAATTATTACATTTGTGGGTAAAGTGTTATTACATTTGTGGGCGTTATTACATTTGTGGGCTGCAACACCCCCCCCCCCCCTTCATTGTCCGCGCCTCGCGTTCTGCCGCCCATGGTGACTTTCTTGCCGCTCCTTGTTTGGTGGCTTTCTTGCCGCTCCTTGTTTGAGTCTCTGTAGCAGTCCTTAAACATATCTCCCACGTCTCCTTCACTGAACTGAGCTGCCTTGCAGAAGCTGTGAGGCAAATGCCGACATCCAATCTTTGGCTGTTTCCCTATTGACAAACAAAGAGAAAAATGACAAGTTTTTATTATTTGCTACCCTCTTAAAACAAATCAGTCAAATTGACTAGACCAGTAGTCAGCTGGGAGCAACTGATATGGCAATCACTGATATTCACATTTCTGACATATATTCTAGTAAGAAATAACTCTGTTCTAGTAAAATATGACTAGGAAATAGTGAAATATGACTAGAATAATAGTTGCTCCCAGCTGAACCTATTAACCAGTCATTTTTGACTGATTTGTTTTTAGAGTGTAAATGGGGTAAAAAAGATGTAGACTTATATCACTTATTTTCATTCCTGATTGTGACATATCTACAGAGGTGTGGCTGTAAACACTTCTTTTTTTAAGTTGCGATTTTGTTATTTTTATTTGCATGTACATACAAGTATAGGCGGTGCTGCACCATCCCGAGTTTGCTCAATCTCGAGATTTTAGCCCGATCAGCCCTCTTCGCGATTAATCTCGAGATTCAAGAAACCCCGTCTCCACCATCGCACGAACAGCGATTCTTGCTCGAGCGAGGCAACAAGCCCGATATTCCGAGCATGCGCACTTTCGATCTTGGAGTTTCAACGGCCCGCGCTTTTGAATAACTTCCCGCGATATGCAATCAAGTCCATGTACTCTTTCGCCGAAATCGACCGTTGTTATGCAACAATCCTCTCAGCTCAGCCGCGCTATAATTATAAGCGAGTGAAGTTTTCTTCGTATAATATGATGGCGGACTCCGAGGCAACGACAGAGGGGGAGAGAGAGAGAGGGGAGGAAAGAAATGCTATTTGCTCACATTTTGCGAAGGAATAAGACGACAATGCTGTCAGTATTGTTATTGACTATGACCATCGTCGATAATGAGCGCCTCCCCCATCGGTCTGGTCTCTCCCAAAATCCATTCACGGGGGGCTTGACACCATCGTTGCTGATTGGGGAATTGATGAACGCTATGATAAAGTTGACTTTCGCATGCGTTCGGTATAATCGCTGTTTATGTTTTTACCAAGGCGGAAATGGAACGCGAATTGCATTATGGACTGAAGGTCATGAATAAATTAACCCGAGTCCAAACCCGAGTGCGTCTGCACCTACGAATTAGCGCGATAATTCGTAAATAGCGCGCTATTTTGCAAATAAACCCGAGTTGACTTGGGATTGCAATCTCGAGATTAATCCTACGAACTAGCGCGATAATTGCGTCTGCATTACAAACAATCTCGAGATTTTTCAGATCGGGATAATTTGCCGGATCAGAAATAGCGCGCTAATTTGAAAACTCGGGATGGTGCAGACGGCCTTAATATGATGTGTCGGCAACAAATATAATGCATGTGTATCAGCATATGGGCACTACAAAAAATATAATTGAAAAAATAATAAATTATAACCCATTATTAGAGGGGCTTACTGTGTAATGCCCACATGAATGTTATCAGGAGTACCTCTGGCAGAAGTTTACCGCTTGATCAATTTTGCAATGAGCCTACGACGACGGAATAAAGCAAGTGGCTGGTGCATGCAGTCCGGCGGCCCCCACGTTGTATTGGCTCATTTCCACTTCTTGTGCTTTGCCACTCTGGTCTTGGTAGGTCCCACAGGCAGTGTGTGGCGAGATTAAATTAACTGAGATTGTTTGGCTGGAAATAAGCACTGTGCAATTGAATTGACGGGTGATTTTCTCCGGGTCCCACATTTACAGTTTTGGCAGTGAAAAGTACCTTTTCCATGCTAGAAATCATGACTTTAATTAATGCTGGCTAGATATCGGCTAGATTAAGTGCAATAAAATTCACCCCAAAAAAGCCCCCAGTTTAAAATATCATCACTTACAGTCATGATATCGGGACCGCACCTTGATTACTTCAATTTCAACTTGACCCGTGCTCGTGTACATTTTTTGGGTCATGTATGCGCTGGCTGTATTGACCACGTCCATTTGGTTCTCGGTCCTCCGCCCTTGAATGATCAGACTGGTCAATACAGCCAGTGCATACACGACCCAGAAAATGTTCACGAGCATGGGTCAAGTTGAAATCAAGTCATCAAAATTTGGCCTCGAGATCGTGACTGAAACTGATAATTTTTGGTATTTTGAAATGTGGTAAAATATTAATGTTATTTGGTAAATTCCATCGCACATTCATGTAGTTAAGCCAACATCCAGCATAAAGGTATGATAGTTAGCATTAAATAACTTAGGAAAAGGTGCATTTTAGCACTAAATCTGTAACTTGGTGAGACATGGGGAAAATCACCCTGCCCATTGAATAGCACAGGGCTGATTTCCAGCGGAACGATCTCAGTTAACCTCACCGTGCACCATGCACATCCACTACATATGTGGTCCATAATATTCTATATGAACCATATACGACAAATTGTTATGTTTGGGATCAGGCAGTGATAGGGAATTTTCTTGCTCCTTTTCAAAATGACAAAAGTGAACCCTTGACCAAATTATTTTCTTAAATTGTCATTTTTGCCTTTTGATTCATGATATTTACTACCAAATTTAAATTAAATGATGTTATCATTGAGAAAATACTTGCTTTTATTAATATTATGATCATATTCTAAAAAGGTGACATTTTGAGGAAAAAATTGGAAGTCAGGCTGTAAGGAGGCAATTATTATTACATTAGCGGAGATGGTGATGTTCCTATGTGTGCCGTGCGCCGCCTTTTGGCCTTATGTACCTATAGTGCAGAGGCGAAGTACAACAAGTACTTAAAAGGAGCCAATGCAGTCAGGAAAGATGAACGAATATTGCATTAATTCCGTCTTGGTAAATGCAGATTAAATTATTATAATTATATAATGACAAAACACGATACAGGACTTTGTAATAATTGTCAAACTCATGAAACCATAGAGCATTTCATGTTATTATGTCCTTTATATGCCAGACAAAGGGATCGACTTTATCGCAAATTGAAAGTTACGAACCCGAACCTAACGACGTTATTCGCCAAAGAAGAAAATTTCCCGGCCATTTTAGCCTTTATAAAAGGCAGCGGAAAATACAACCAACTCTAGAGAATATATAAACATACATATATGTACATGTACTAATACATGTGAATACCTATATATGAGGCTGTTTATTATTTTGTTGTGTGTATATATTCAGGCTTATTTTTTAGGCTGACTTTAAAGTAGTATGTCGCATAATAATGTATAAATGTATATATGTAAATAGAGAGGAGGTGGAAAAAAAAGAGAATTAAAAAAAGACAACAAAACATTTATATCTGGAGATTCTATTGGGAATTCCATATAGATACCATTTTCTTTCTTCTGTTTCTCTCAGATTTTTAATAAACCAAAGGTACGGCAGTACAGCGCTTATAAATGCTTTTGAAAGACACTTTATTAAAACCAATAAACTAACACCCACATCCATGAAAGGAAAACACAAGCACGAGTACTAACTGTTAAATCTAACAAACGATGTTTAAACAAAATACTCATAAGATTTGAATACTACACAACGCCTTTCCTCGGTGAATCTATATCTCACACACAGTGCAATATAACAAAATCGAATGTCGAGAGCTGTACAGGGGAGGGTGAAATCCCTCTCGTTTAGCCTGGCGGAAATCATCGGATATCGATGGATAGCGCCACCTCTACATTAAACTCAACCAACCAAACAATGACAGTATGGCCTGGGTCCCCTGACTAGAGTGCATGCACAGCTCAGCACGATTGTGCGCGTGACTGCGTGCTTTGTTTCATCGTGCTTTGGCCCGTATGCAGCGAAACATCAACAGCGACAATTTTTTTATGGCATAATCATAGATTCAGTGCATTCTACTACAAATGTTTCCTGTAAATGTCATCTGTGATATCAATTCCATTTACACTATCAATTTCAGTTAGATTTTTGGCCTAGCTAGTTAATGCAGATAAATTAAAGTTTTCGTTTTACACCGCCGGCCAAATCCTCAAGGCTTCAAGCCTAGATCTAAGGCTTAAAGGAAACCAAAACCCAAGAAGAGAAGTAATCTTATTGGAAAGAGTAAAATGAGAGGAACAATTTTTAAAAAAGTTTCATCAAAATCGGTTATGAAATAAGCAAGTTATGGGAGTTTGAAAACTCTTGTTGTACTTCCTATGGGCATCCTCAAATTGGCAAACGTGCTTCAAAATGGCTGATTTTGTGGACAACTCTCCATTTGTTTTGTACACAAATTTTCAGATTTTCCTCATTATCTTTCAAATTGCATCTTGCCTCCTTCTGAGCACAACATATGTCATGAGAAAATATAATCCACACCATATATGTCAAGGTCAGGAGGAGATAATGTGAAATATGTCAAATAAAGGGGAAAATCTGAAAATATGTGTACAAAACAAATGGAGAGTTGTCCACAAAATCAGCCATTTTGAAACACGTTTGCCAATTTGAGGATCCACATAGAAAGTACAAGACTTTTTAATCGTCCATAACTTGCTTATTTCATAACCGATTTTGGTGAAACTTTTTTTAAATTGTTCCTCTCTTTTTCCTCTTTCCAAAAAATTGCCTTTCTTCTTGGGTTTTGGTTTCCTTTAAGTGGTAAGCCTTTGCTTTGGTTTAATGTCATTGACATTGAGTGTGATATTGATTTTGAAGAAATAGAGCACACACTCACGGTTGCACACTATTGAACCTGAAATTTCATAATAAACAGTACAACATTTTGCATGACGCTCAGGCAGTTTAGCTGCCTTTATTAAGGGAAAACTGTGACTGCATGACTCCGATCTGAGCCGTGTAAGAATATATATTGTGATCACACACACACCCCCAATGTGAATGCATGGGACTATAAATCTCGAAAGAACGGCAACTTACCATTACTGCTGTTTCGTTGCTCCTTTGCCTTGTTTTTACTCCACTCATTTTCATTACATTTCCTCTTCCGAGGATTGTTGATTATGTCAGCTAGCTCTCCACTCCCATCCATCATTTCAGTGCCAAAGAAGGATCGAATAGTCGCTTTTTCATAACTCGATGAAGAACAGTCTAAATCGCACAGAACAGCAGAAAGCTTAACAACCACGATATGCACTATGGGTAATATAGGTTAGAGGCCAAGCTACTCTCTTCTCTGATTGGTCAAAACATGCCAAGCCTCTCGCGATGGATTTAGCGCCTTTTGGAATTAAACGAGATTGGATTTAGCGCCTTTTGGAAACAAACAAAATATTTTGACCCATATTTTGAAATCTTCCTGAAATAATTTTGCGAAGCGATATTGCTATTTCAATGCACATATGGAATGAGTACCTACTTATGCAAAAATCTTGATTTCGGTAAAAAATGGATTTAGCGCCTTTTGGAAATAAGCTCTTCATATATATATATATATATATATATATATATATATATATATATATATATATATATATATATATATATATGTATATATATATATATATATTGTAAAGAAATGGATGAAGAGAACAATGATAGGCGTAGCTTAAATCAAGGTTCCCCAGAGCTATCTAGCCTTTGGAAAAATTGGTGATGCCGAATAAATGTCTCTGCTGGGAATCGAACCCGGGCCCCCAGCTTTGAACGCCGGTGCCTTAACGACTAGACCACAGAGACGGGTTAATGGCTAGGGCGAACCCAATCCGATTGACCGTCAGATATACAGATTTTCGACACTATACCAATTATAATTTCCTTTGTCGGGTGAAGGTGGGTGTAGAACAATGACAAGCCTCCATGCCTCAGCTGGATCAGCTGGATACACAGTGTTCAGGGAAATTCAACTTTACACACACACACACACACACACACACACACACACACACACACACACACACACACACATATATATATATATATATATATATATATATATATATACATATACATATACATACATATTCATACCTTGGTCAGTTCAGTCCACTACCGTCGGTTTCACGCTTTGGGCTATCTTCAGGCAGACTGATGGTTTGACAACTTGGTTGTGTCTGCGTGCTGCGATGGGTCGTCACACCTGATTGGTTTTCTGGGGGGTCTTGGCCGATCTTTTGTTGAGGCACCAAAAAACGAATTTGATTTAACGTGGGGGATAGAGAAGAAGTCCAACACTAATCTAAGAAAGAGTGGGCTCTGCAATCTCTGCCTAGAAGAGAAATACGTCATTATCACCAATAGCAAAAAGTGCCTCAACAAAAGATCAGAAATAATATCAAAGTGCCGCCACAGACACCGGCCAAGACCCCCCAGAAAACCAATCAGGTGTGACGACCCATCGCAGCACGCAGACACAACCAAGTCGTCAAACCAATAGTCTGCCTGACGATAGCCGAAAGCGTGAAACCGACGGTAGTGGACTGAACTGACCAAGGTATGGATATATAATTGCTCTGCCTTGGCATTGAGCACTTTTGGAATCCTCAACCAATCCCATACCAAGTGGATGTATATATATATATATATATATATATATATATATATATATATATATATATATATATAGGTGTAATGGGTATATAAAGCTGGCAGATTCTTCAAGATCATCACATCTCATCACATCATATGAGAGCAGGAGATCACACCACATCATATGAGATCACTTCACCAGATCAGATCAGAGCAGTTCATTTCCACCTGGAATATTTGCACACCATCAATGAACTGTTTGTAGTTATTTTGGGAGAGGAATTCTCAGTTCTCATCAACATCATCATTCTCTTCAATGAACACGCTTCAACCCATGGATTGCTGAAATTGACTGTTAATCATCATCAACATCGTCTTCACGGACGCTTCAACTCGTTACAGTGACTCTTATTTTTCATCGTACTTCAACATCAATTTCATCATCGCCATCAGTAATAAGGAATCTTCCCAGCCTACCTGGAATCTATATCGGACTATCATAACAGTGAACTATAACCCTGGATTGTACATCAGACACTTCAAGAGATTAATGTAAGATTATTTGGTTTTATTTTGTTTAAGTACATGATTTATTTCCTGTAATAAAAAAAAGGAAATCAAATTTAAACTTTATATCTCAATTTCTGATTGTTATTTGTTGCAGTTTCGTAACAAATAATTTTGGGGGCTTGTCCGGGAAACGAAAACCAAATTTGTATAAGCCAATTTGAAACTAAAAACAGTTTTTCAGGAAACGAAAGCCAATTTGAGACGAAAGTCAGTTTGAAACAAAAACCAATTTGAATTGAAAACATTTTGGAAATTTTTGGAAAGTTCTAGAATATACTGTACTGTGTTATTACTTGCTTGTATTTGTGTATATTCACTATGGCTACATTTGATGTTGAAGAATTTCTTGCAATGACAGAATTGTCATATGATCATTTGAAGTCACTGAAGAAAGGTGATTTGATAACAGTCTGTGATCATTTGGGTGTATCTCTAGCCCCAGGTTTAAAGAAGGCAGAGATAATTGACTTGTTAGCTAGTCACATGAAGCTTACAGAGGAGCCTGAAACTTCTGTCAATATGTCAGAGGATGCTCAGATCCAACTGGCAAACATTGAATTGGAAAAGGAAAGAATCAAAGAAAACCTTGAGAAGGAAAGAATCAAAGAAAACCTTCAAAAGGAAAGAATCAGAGAAAACATTGAAATGGAGAAAATGAGATTGGAGTACCAGTTAAAGTTGAAAGAAATAGAGTTAGCTCATGCAAATACTAATACTAACTATGTTAAAGATAAATCTCCCCAAGGTTTTGATGTGGCGAAAAACATTCGCCTTGTGCCAAAATATGATGAAGAGGGAGTTGATACATATTTTTTGTCATTTGAAAAAGTGGCCAAGAGACTGAATTGGCCCGAGGAATACTGGACTCTTCTCCTCCAAAGTGTTTTTGTTGGAAAGGCTGCAAAAGTCTATTCTTCGCTCTCTGAAATGCAATCATGTGACTATGCTACAGTGAAAGAAACAATTCTCAATGCATATGAGTTGGTACCAGAAGCGTACAGACATAAATTTAGGAACATGCAAAGACAATCAGGCCAGACTTATGTTGAATTTGCTAGGGAACAAGAGATGATGTTCGATAAGTGGTATAGATCACTGAAAGTTGACAAAGATTTTGTTCACCTTAGGGAAGTTGTCCTCCTAGAAGAATTCAAAAAGAGTCTTCCTTTTGGCATTAAATCTCACTTAGATGACCATAGAGTTACTGAAGTCAGTAAAGCAGCCATAGTAGCTGATGAATTTGAGGTCACACATAAGGGTAGTGGAGATAGGCCTCCTTTCAAGAATTATTGGAAAAAGAAAGGTAAAGGGTCATTTGAATCCCACAATAAACCTAGTGAGGGAAAATATGCAAGCAAGGACAAAGACGCTAACAAGAATCAGGCTAGTGGGGGCACAGAATCAACCAAAAGGTCTGAGAGTCGTAGTTCCAAAATTTGTACTCATTGTCATAAATCGGGACATTTGAAAGAATCATGTTGAAAATTGGTTGGAATGCCAACCAAAACTAAGAAAGACATGGGTTTTGTCAAGCAAACAAGTGTTCCCTCGATGGAGTTTGTTCCATCAGAGCCCAATCGAGATGTTGAGAGTGTTTCTCTGGTATTTGCTGATAAAGTCAAGCAGGTTGATGAAACTTTTAGAAGTTTTTTTTTGCATGATGGTGAAGTATCCCCTTGTTCGACTGGTGCTGCTGGTAGGTCAGTGGTGATCCTTAGGGATACAGGGGCTGCACAGTCCCTGATGGTGCCAGGGGATTCGGCTCTTCCTCCGGAGAGTTCAGAGAATACCAACGTCTTAGTTCAAGGTATTGGCCCAAATTTCATGTCGGTTCCTTTGCATAAGGTCGACTTAAAGTGTGACCTAGTTTCCTGTGACTGTTGGTGTCGTTCCAGAATTACCCATGGAAGGTGTTGATTTCTTGTTAGGTAACGACTTGGCTGGAGATAGAGTTGTTGCGTCTCCAGTGGTTTCGGGGAAGTCCGTTGAGGTAGCTGAAACTGAATTGTTGCAGGAAGATTTTCCTGGGATTTTCCCAGATTGTGTTGTTACTAGGTCTCAGACTCGTAGAGCTAAAAAAGGATGATGCGGAATTTGCTGATGTAGAGGAGAATACTGATGTCTGGTTAGCTGAAACCTTTTTCAAGGATTTGAATGGGGATAGTGTTGAAGGCTCTGTTGCTAACAATGATAGTTTGTTTATTAAATCATCCCTTGTACAGGCACAACAAGCAGACCCAGAATTAAAAAGCTTGTCACAAAAAGGATGTTCTGAGGCTGAGGCTGATAAGGTTCCTGAGTGCTTTTATGTCAAAGATGACATTTTGATGAGGAAATGGAGACCTCCCCGGAGACCAGCTGATGAAGATTGGTGTATAATTCACCAGGTTGTAGTTCCTCCTTGTTACCGCACAGATATTCTGAAAATGGCTCATGAGTTACCTATGGCAGGCCATGTCGGTATTCGGAAGACAGAAGATAGAATTATGAGGCATTTCGATTGGCCTAAGATGCACAAAGATGTTGTGCATTTCTGTAAGACATGTCACACATGTCAGATTATTGGTAAGGCACAGCCTTCTATCAAGCCTGCTCCATTGATACCCATTCCTGCATTTGATGAACCTTTTACTAGGGTTCTTGTTGATTGTGTCGGACCCTTACCCAGAACGAGGTCGGGTCACAGATTTCTCCTGACGATTATGGATTTTTCTACACGGTTTCCAGAGGCGATACCTTTGAGGAGTATCACTGCAGAGACAGTGGTGCAGGCGTTAGTGCAGCTTTTCACTAGGTACGGTCTGCCGAAGGAAATTCAATCTGATCAAGGGTCAAATTTCATGTCAGGAATATTTCAGCAAGTTATGAAGGAGTTGGGAATAAAGCAGATCAAGTCCTCTGCTTATCACCCACAGTCCCAAGGAGCGTTAGAACGCTATCATCAGACTTTGAAGACCATGATTAGGGCTTATTGTGAAGACTATCCCGATGACTGGGATAAAGGGATCTCATTCCTACTGTTTGCAACCAGGGATTCCCCAAATGAGTCCACAGGTTTCAGTCCATTTGAATTGGTCTATGGTCATGAGGTTAGGGGTCCCCTAAAGCTGATCAAAGAGAGGTTTATGGTTCAGGATGATGATGTAAACCTTCTAGACTATGTGTCAAAGTTTAGAGAAAGGCTCTCAAAAGCTTGTGATGTGGCTAAGGAACACTTGAAAGAGTCGCAGGGGAAAATGAAAGCTCACGCTGACAAAAATGCAAAAGAGCGAAGTTTCAAGCCTGGAGACAAAGTGTTAGTGTTGTTGCCTTTGCAAGGTGAGCCCTTGAAAGCTAGGTTTAGTGGTCACTACATAGTCAAAAAGAAATTGAATGATGTCAACTATGTGATCAGTACCCCTGATCGAAGAAAGTCTCAAAGAGTTTGTCATGTAAACATGTTGAAAGAATACTTTGAGCGAGAGACTTTGAACGAGAGGTATAACACAGGTCAAAGAAGAAAAGCATGTAGATGTACATGAAGAAGAATGCTATGGAAAGACAGATAATGAATTGTCTTATACAGATGTATCTAAGAACGAACCATGTGGTGTAAAGTTGTCTAACTCAGAGATGTTAGGAAATATGGATGAGGCATTAAAACACCTGCCTGAAGATCAGAGAAATGATATATCTGGCCTGTTAAGAGAATATGAGAATGTATGTAAAGACAAACCAGGTCGTACACCTTTAACTGTACATGATGTAGACGTAGGTGATGTAAGACCTATCAAACAGAATCCTTATAGGCTCAATCCAAACAAGTTGGAAATGGTGAATAAGGAAATACAGTTTATGTTAGATAATGACATAATCGAACCGAGTCAGAGTAGTTGGAGTTCTCCCATTGTAATGGTTCCAAAGCCAGACGGCTCTCAGAGATTTTGCATTGATTACCGAAAGGTAAATGCAGTAACTAAGACTGACTCGTATCCAATTACAAGGTTACAAGATTGTATTGATAGAGTTGGAAATTCTGCCTATATCACAAAGGTAGACTTGCTTAAAGGATATTGGCAAGTGCCACTGACTGACCGAGCCAAAGAGATATCAGCCTTTGTCACACCTGAAGGCTTATTACAATGTAAAGTCATGCATTTTGGAATGAAAAATGCACCTGCAACCTTCCAAAGGTTAACAAATCAAGTGATTGCCGGACTTGACAACTGTGTCGTATACATAGACGACATCCTAATATAAAGTGATACTTGGAATGATCATCTGAATCATTTGCGAGCACTGTTTGACAGGCTGAACAAAGCCAATCTAGTAGTGAATCTGATGAAAAGTGAATTTGCCAAGGCAAAGGTCACATATCTTGGTCATGTGGTTGGTCAAGGGTAAGTGCTACCAAGAGAAGCCAAGATACAAGCTATCTTAGACTTCCAAATTTCCACAACTAAGAAAGAATTGCTCAGATTCTTAGGTATAAGTGGCTTCTACAGGAAATCTGTTCCAAATTACAATACAGTGGTTACTCCTCTGACAAACCTGCTGAAGGCAAAAGTGAAGTATGTTTGGTCTGACGAATGTCAAAGATCATTTGAGAAATTAAAGGCCATTTTGGTGAATGAGCCTGTTTTGGCAGCTCCAAACTTCACAAAGCCATTCACAAAAGTAATTGATGCTTGTGATGTTGGAGTAGGAGCAGTATTGCTCCAAGAAGATGAAGAAGGCATCGAAAAACCAGTGTGCTACTTCTCTAAGAAACTCAATCGATTTCAGAAGAAGTACTCAACTATTGAAAAAGAGGCCCTGAGTCTCGTACTAGCCCTTCAGCAGTTTGAGGTGTATCTAACCAATAGAGCGATTACAGTCTATACAGATCACAATCCTCTTTGTTTTTGGAAAAGGGAAAAGCCAAACAATAGAATTGTATTGGTAGTGGAAATGAATAGGCTTAGGTATTTTGTTTACACTGTTGATTTCAATGAGGTCATTCAAGAATGTTTTAGAAATGAAGAAGAATGAATGAAGAATATTCTTTTGGAAGACAATGCTAGAACTTTCCATTATAGTGAATTCTAGAAGGATAGCTGTAATGGGTATATAAAGCTGGCAGATTCTTCAAGATCATCACATCTCATCACATCATATGAGAGCAGGAGATCACACCACATCATATGAGATCACTTCACCAGATCAGATCAGAGCAGTTCATTTCCACCTGGAATATTTGCACACCATCAATGAACTGTTTGCAGTTATTTTGAGAGAGGAATTATCAGTTCTCATCGAGATCATCAACATCATCAACCTGTTCAATGAACACGCTTCAACCCATGGATTGCTGAAATTGACTGTTAATCATCATCAACATCGTCTTCACGGACATTTCAACTCGTTACAGTGACTCTTATTATTCATCGTACTTCAACATCAGTTTCATCATCGCCATCAGTAATAAGGAATCTTCCCAGCCTACCTGGAATCTATATCGGACTATCATAACAGTGAACTATAACCCTGGATTGTACATCAGACACTTCAAGAGATTAATGTAAGATTATTTGGTTTTATTTTTGTTTAAGTACATGATCAATTTCCTGTAATAAAAAAAGGAAATCAAATTTAAACTTTATATCTCAATTTCTAATTGTTATTTGTTGCAGTATCGTAACAGGTTCTAGACATTTTTCAATTATTTTATTTCAGTAAACAAGATTTTCCTTCGAATATATTTTGTTATGTGAATTGGAAATGATAAAACCAAATCACAGCTTGGTACAATACATAATTAAGTGTTATTTTGAAGATAAAAATAATAATACATGAGATTTGTAAAGCGCACTTTCCATCTTGATAAGATGCTCAATGCGCTTCAGAGCAGAACAACGACAAAAACTATTTGCATGTATTAAAACCTTTCCTAACGCATTTAGCTTCAATGCTTAAACACATACCCAAGAAAAAATATGTTTTCTACTATGACGTATCGTATGGAATGGGTACTTAACGAGTTAATTATCACTTGCCGACAAAGCAAGAATGGAGCTATACAAACCATTCTTTTCTTTTGTTAAGAATTTTAGCGGGTGCTCACGCAAACGCTAACTATCAAACCTAACTATTCTTTTCGGGGAACAAAGGAGTTAGTCAAGCCAAGTTGAAGAATAAAAGCCCGTCTCGGTTTACCTCTATATAATATAGTCGAAAATCCCTTTAATCATCACGCGTGAGCATTACTGAGTAAAACAAGTTTCATAACTAAGTACTGCAGAACTATACATATATATTACAATGAAACAATAACCAAATAACCAATTCTTGTATTATACGAACATATTTGAAATAATGTTTCATATGGCTATACATGGCAATATGTTGGCAAGGGATGAATGAAAAGCATATTGAAAGAATACTTTGAGAGAAGGATTGGGAGAGAAAGCAAACGAGTAATCAATTGATACAAGAGTTGATTGCGAGAGGCACATAATGACGGACTAATGACGGACACTAATAAAGATCCCTTCTCCTTTTCCTCCTTTCTTTTCTTCTTATTTCTTTTGATCTCTTCTCTTCTTCTCTCCCTCGACATCCCCAGCTATATTTTCTCTTTCTCTCCCTTTCCCCTCCTTTTTATCCCCCCATTTATTCACTCTTTTCCTTCTTTCTCCCCTTCACTTTTTTCTCTCTTTCCCTCCTTCTGCTGTCCCTCTATATTTTTTCCTTTTCCTTCTTTTTTCCCTCTCCTTTATCCCTTCTCTTTTCCCTTTTCCCCTCTTCCTTGTCTGTGCCCCCTTTCACTCCATGATTTGTTTCTCCCCTTTATTTTCTCTTGCTTTCCCTTCCCCTTCTTTTGTAATACCCTCTCCGTTATATTGTGAAACAACAGTTTCTTGTTTTCTATAGAAATGTATAAGTAGCTTAATTTAACATAGCATTATATGTTGGGAAGAGAGAAAGAATAGTTTGAGAGAGGGATTGAAAAAGAACTAAACGATAAATGAAAATAAATTTGATGATGAGAGGTGCATATAAAAATGATGTCCACAGATAAACATCGGGAAAAAATGAGAGAAAGTGGTTGAGATCGATAAAGGTAATTCAGGAAGGGGATGAAAATTAGAGAGGGGTTCCAGTATTTTGATAAGAATAGAAATATCCTTTTTTCTCCTTTTCCCTGTTTCTTTTCTTAGTCCTTTTCCCTCTCTCTTTCTCCCCTTCAGTAAGTTTTATTCCCTCTATTTCATCTTTCTAAATTTTCCCTTCCTTTTTAATTTATCACCCTTTATTCCTTCTCTTTATCCTTCTTTCTTTTATTTGCCTTCCACCTTCCCTCTTTTATTTCTATCTATCCCTTCGCTTTTTCATCCCCTGTGTTTTCTCTCTCTCTAGCTTCTTCTTGTTTTAATTTCCCCCTTCCTTATCCCTTCTCCATTTTACCTTTTCCTTATTTCTTTTCTTTACCCCCCCCCCCCTCCGTTCCCTCTTCTCTTCTTGCCCCCCCCCCCTCCCTATTTCTCTTTCTCCCCTTTCCCCTTCTCTCAGTCCGGGCTCTCAGTTTTCTATTTCTCTTATCTCTTTCCTTCTCGTCTTCAATCCATCCCTTCTTTTTCGCCTTTTTCTTTCATTTTTGCTTTCAGGGTATATAAAAAAGGGTGACCATGCAGGGGAAGAATAGAGTAAATAGTTCTAGGACGACCTCCGGAATGTAGGGTCAACATCGACAAATACCGGCTTCTTTGTCAGAAACTCATTATGTCAGTGAATGAAATAACGGACACCACGGGGAGAATATTCATAGGAAATGACCATTTACGCTGGTTCCAGTGTGTAATCGAACACAATAAGTCATTCGGTGAAAAGCCCAAAATCCCAGTTATCAACCCATAACTTTGTAATTTTCATAACATATTTTATCCAAAAAAATATGTTTGGTATGAGAAAAAGATGACATGCAGTCTTGAACGAATGTGTCAAATCAGACATCTTCTTTCGACCAAGAATGGCACTGCCTAACATCCTAGGGAAAACACCCTAGGATAGACGCGGGCTCTAACCGTGGGCGCTCTCTAGGGCACTCAAGTCCTCGCGGAGCGGACGCGGGTGTCTTCACGCGTCCGCTCCAATCAAATACCGCTTTCGCCCTAGGGGGCACTGTGACGTTTCCCGCGGCCGGAACTGTATGTGTGTGTGGGTATGTGTAAGGGTGCGTGTTGGTGTGTGTGTGGGTGCGTGTTGGTGTGTGTGTGTGTGGCCGAGTGGTCTAAGGTGCCTGGCTATACGTGGAAACTCCGGGTTTCGATCCCCGGCCGCGGTACCTATGCCCGTGAGCAAGGTTTCTAATCTACAATGCTCTTTTATCCTGCTTTCAAATAAATGGAAATGCTATATGCATTACTGGTAACTAGGTATGCACTTGCTTTTTTTAAAAGTTGTGTGGTGCCCTTAGAGGTGCGTGTATAAAAGAACAATTGAAAACTAAATTAAGCCAAGATCCAACCTTTGAGAAGAGATTTTAGCACGTCCACTGAAAAAAATTCGTTCCCAGGGCTCTGCATTACACGTAATGCTATATACGCTATTTGGAATACGGAAAAAGTTAAATATTTTGTAAGGAGAGCTACGTGCTTACAGTCAAGTTTCCAATATATTTTAAGGGTAGGGTTGGGATGCATATTCATGATATCGAAGAGACTTGTTTAGAATGATTTATATGACCCTATGATCGCGCCTGGTATTTACTCGTCAGTGGAAGTGGTCCCCAGGAATGTTGATCTAATTCCATATTTCGGGGGAGAGTAATACCCACGAGCATAGTGTCTTTCACGTTGTGTGCGAGATGGCTTGCCGTTTGTGTATGAGCTAGAGCCAGTAAAAGAAGAAAAAAATCCGGATCGTTTGTTAACAGATTTACTGTACAGATTTAGCTGGTGAGGTACCAAGAACAACGGATGAAATTGCCAGCGACCACTAATAATTATCCACGTTAGATGCATTATCGATTCGATGGGTGGTAATGATGTATACCTTAATTTAATTTTTTCGTCACTTAATATGTACTCGGTCTGTTTCAAAACCCACTTTCTTATCCATGTCATGATGCACCACTGTACGTCTTGTGTTGCTTATATTATCTCCAGCCCAGTGGCCGGGTTCAGTCCCGGGGTCAAGTGGGCATGTTCGATGAGCAGTCGTATGTACATGAAATCACGGAATTTTGGCATGCATGGTGTAACATGAAAGAATTTTTGCGCACGAAACGCAGATCTAGAGCCCGTAACACAAAGCAAAGCAATGATTGAAGTACAGTTTTCTACGATTGATTACACTGAATAAAATGTACAATCAATCGTAAAAAATCGAGTTAACCCTGACAAAAAGTTTATTGTAAAAATAGCTAAAAAATAATAAAAAATATTGCCGAGGGTTTGAGAAAAATTCATCAAATAATTAAAAAGTTATTAGAATTTCAATTATTTGATTTGTGACGTCATATGCGAGCAGCACTCCTACATAGCGAATGGTAAAAAATCAATGAAGTGTCATTTTCTCAGAAAATTTAAAATGGTTTTCACTGTACCTTTTGTATATCAATAGACAAATCATTTCACACACGATCATGAATAGAAAACAAAATTAAATCATCAGGAGCCATACACAATTTGATATTCATACATTTTATATTACATAACACATGGGGCAAGTGCTCGTTTATGACGTCACAAATCCAAAACTTATAACTCTAATAAATTTCATAAAATTTCCTTAAACTTTCACCAATATCTTTTACTAGTTTTTTCTGCTAATTTTAAAACAAAATTTTATTCAGGGTGAACTTCCCCTTTAATCGTTGACCCTAATGCCGCGTCCCCGAGGTTTGCGAAAGTCCGGATTATAGCGCAATGCATTTTTACATTATTCTGTACGACATATTGGGAGAACATGATCACTACTCTTTCGAATTGCCTGGTGTAAGAAAAAAAAATTCACCAAGTTGTAGAAAAAACTTGCCAAATTAGTCAGCCGAGTCTGTTTGCAAAAGGGGCTAGTTCTACTCCAAGGAATTCACTTTTTATTCTCACGTATTACAATACTCTTATGCGAAACTATATCCTACCACTTGAATTCGGTTATAAAATAAATCTCATATTTTTTTAAATATTCTTTTCCAAAATTTTCCTTTTTGGACCTGACCCCTTTTGCAAGCAAACTGAAATGGATCCAACCACTTTTGAGCAAAAGTGATTATTCCTTGTCATTTCTGTTCACTTTTTAATGGGAAATTCAACTTTTCTTTGGTATCATCTTATTTATCTACTAAACGTTTATACATTGAGACAAAAAATCAAATCTGATGAAAAATGGATCTAACGCCTTTTGCAAATAAGCTCTTCAAATAAAAACATCTATTACTACTATTATATGCAAAAAAAATATTACTCAAAAATGTTCTGTAACTCTTACCTAGTTGGTTGATAATTTCTTGACCAGCCTCAATGGATTCTAGATCTTCTGCCCCAACTCCTCTATTGTCGATGAATCGCAGATACCGTGTAACTTTAACTCCGAGTCGCCTAACAGTGTTTCCGCCATGGAAATTAGAAGTCGAAGTTTGTTCCCTGTCGAGCTCGTCCAATTTTCCTTCTAAAGCATACTTTAACGAGTTGAGTAGCGAGGACTTACCGATGCCCGTTGTACCGAATAAACCTATGTTGTGAAACGGGGGAAACACAATGTTTTCATCAGGATGCCTAACGGATGCTCCTGGTTTAAGATTCGGAATTTCTTTGCGCAATTTATCTATTTCTTTCTGTTTTTCAGCATCTGATGATATGTGCTTTGTGTGTTGTATTCTCTCCACTTTTCTCTGGTTTTCTTGTATTTGCTGTAGCTCAGTCTCCTTTACTTTGACGGCGTGTTCTTCTTTTTGCAGAGCTTTCTCAAGCTCTTCTATTTGTCTTTGTAGAGTACGAATATGGTCTTCTTCTTTCTTTTTTTGTTCTTGGATGTATTGTTCGAATTCCCTTCTGTCAATACCTTTTGCCTCACTCCGTCCCTTTTCCGATTCCCTGGGCCTTCGTTTACTGTTCTTATTCCCCATTGCAAAGATTATACAGTTTTCAAAGTGTAGGAAGGCTGAATAGCAACTGCCATGCTACTGAATAACTAGCCACACACATCTTAATCAAGCGCGTTTTATGTCCTTTGTGATCGAAGATGTTTGGCCCCCTGTTCGCTGATTGGTTATCCTTATTCTCGTTAACTGGATGGTTACGTTGGTACTGCGGTACCTCTTTAGAACAAATAAACATGAAATCACATCGTCATAACGAAGCTATACTTGGAATATTGTTACTGTTTAGTCAACTATCAATCTCCTGTCATAGACCCACAAATGGATCCGATCATTATAGGCGTTATCTCCTTAATCAGCGAAGAAACCATCCACAAAAACTTGATTCCGATATTAGAGACCAGAAAGACGAAACCTAAATTTGTTCCTCTTACACCTGGAGATCTCAATGTTTACTCTCCACCGCATGATTTTCACGCTGTGATACTTATACACCCTATCCACGAAGGACGTCTCTCTCTTACCGATGTAACAGATGCCAGGTACAACCAACTTCTACCGACTTTGAATGAACACTATGGTGAGAAATACATGCAATAGATTCAACGTTTTCCCATGCTATATTGTTTCTATTCTTGTGCCGGGGGGGGGGGGGGCACTTCCATTGACGAGTGGATACCATGGGGTCTCGAAAAACACCCTAAACACGTAATTTTCATATTCTGAAAATGCACCCTTAACAAGTGTTGGCGTGTGAAACCCTACCCTTAACAAGTATTGGAATCAAAACGATACTCATGGCAAATATTCCCTGAAATGAACCCCTAAACAAGTAGAGGAATGTTTTATTGTTACGGGTCTTTCGGTGGTCGGCTTTACCTCATTTGGTCTAGTACGACCCCATCTTCTACACCTTGCGCAAATCGGACTCTAAACACGAAGTGTAAAGGCAAAAAGGACATCCTTTATAAAACATTTTAATTTCGTTTTATCAATCCCGCAAATTTGACCCTTGACACGTAGCTTTCCTAAAGATTAGATACCCTTTTTTCATTATTTTTATGTTTTTGACACCCTTATCACGTTACGTTCATAACATGCATAACGTGCCCTATCGTGAAAAGACATCCTTTTACGTGTTTTTTGGTCGTGCATGGTATCCTCTCGTCAATGTAGGTGGCCCTCGGGTTCTTGTGCTCGTTCTTAATTCTACAGCTCTTCTACGTCACATTCTGGATTCTCTTTCTTACGTTTTTGGGGTCTTTGCACCACATTATTTTTGTTTTGTACACAGTTTTTGTGCGTCATGATTTAACGCTTTCTGAAGTTCATTTCGTTTTAAATCTATAATAGTTTATTACATCTATATGCTTACTACTCTGTATTGATGTATAACTACTGTCACTACTGTTGTCTCTTGGTTTTGTGTAGTTTACCCAAAATAATTGGTATGTCCATGCATTGTGTGTAATTTGTATATCAAATCCAATAAATGCAGAAAACCTTGCAAAAGAAATAAATAAAAGAAAAAAAAACGTTGAACAGTGCAACACCTTATTGTTAACACAGCCTGAAATCAACATGTTTACGCGAATCAATTTCTGGGAGCTACGAAACTGGATAGTGTTCACTCTAGTTAAATGTTCTTTCAATGACCATACTGCAATCTGAATACGACATGACCGAAGCCCCATAATGATGCAAGAAGAAAGTATCTCCGTTAAATGAACGAACCTCTTTCAAAGTGTTAACTTTTTATTACATGTAACAGTGTAATGCACACTGTATTGTGGTATAATTTAAACTTCGCATACCTTACCATCTGAAAGTTATTGTTGATTAAAATCCCATATATAATTTCCACCATGGAGAGGATAATAAATATTAAGAAATAGGAACGTTTATAAGTACTAGTAATAAGACATCCGTTACAATCTTTATGTTTTTCGACTAGTTCAGGGATGTATCCTCATCTTAAGTTACGCTCCCTTTGTTTGATTACCGCACATTCGTTGTGATGACAAATTATGGAGATATTAATTCAATTCAAAGTCTTCTTTATTCGCATAAAAATGCACATATACATAAAAACGTGTTTGCCAATTTACAAAACAAACGTATTCAGTATATTAAAAAATGCACTTTAAAACATCCATTCAACAACAAACAAAACAAAACCGAGGTGGGACCATGAATCAATATGCCTGTAGGCACAGAAAGTCAATAAGTTCCTTCAATTCACTTTCAGTTAAATAGGATACATCCTTTTCATCCCTCATTGTAATGAGTTCCCTAATTTGCTCAACCATTAGCTAAGTTGCACTGGACCTTATTCCACTGCCTATTCACCTGTCTAGGGTCCATCATATATTTACTACAAATATGATAATCTGCAAAAAAGTTTTAAAAACACCTTGTTTGGAAAGTGTCCCTAGAGACATCCGTATTAAAATCCCCTCCAAAGCAGGCAAAATCAGGATTTAACTCATTCATTAAAATATCTATTTCATTCAGTACTTGTTGGAACT